>NC_044550.1:32234661-32550310 GCF_007565055.1 Rhinopithecus roxellana | reverse complement strand
AAATGCTTAGCACAGTACCTGTGACTATTCATTAAATATTAATTCAATTAATATTCACTATATTCATTATTATCAATGATTATACATTTACATACCTTTCAATTACTAGAGTTCCAATAGTTACTAGTTTTGTGTATTATGTTTACTCATTTAAGTGATCAAAAAAATGGGTAGAGGTAGCAGAAAAAAAGACTTTTTAAAAGCTATCATAGGTATCAAAGATGTCATTCTTATAAACAATTTATTTGCTCTCTATTCTACAGACTTTCACTGGGTGAAATGATCTACTTCTATGTTTTCAACTGTCACTGCAATTGTTGTTCAAAGGTCATCTTCGGAGCCATTTGACTTCAAATCCTATCAAAACTATATCTTTAATCTTTATCAACCAAGCTCACTCCTCTTAATCTCTGACACTATACCACCACTTCAGTTCAGGTCCGGATCCTCTGTACGCGGGACTGCAATAGCTTTCTAACACACTCCCCTGCCTCCATCCATCGCTCTAAAGTAATCCTTTGAAATTTCAAAAGTGATTATTAAATTTCATCAAAGATTCCCTGTCACCTTCAGGATAAAATCTGAAGTCCTTAGAATGGCATACAAAACCTTTCATCATTTAGGTTCTTTTCTATCTCCAGCTTCAGCTCTTGCTTCTTTCTTCCCATACCAAGCTACTTCCACTGCCTGGAATGTCCCAGCTCCCTTTTTTTTTTTTTAATCTAGCTAATTTCTAACTGGCCATTAAACTTGGCTTCAATGCTTTCACCTTCAGACAGCTTTCTCTAGACTTTCTCCCTATGTGTGCACCTGGCTCTCAGTGCTTGCCTTAATTATACCTACCACTTTGTATGGGATGATATTTTTGCTTGTCTTTATCCCAGATTAAGTCTGAATTCCTTGATGGCAGAAAAAGTGACTTGAATTCCAGTATGCAAATCTATATGTAAACAAATCATCGTTAGATATCTAAACCAAATGATGAATAATTCCCAACACTCCATGCATGCAGAAATGGCCATGCAGAAGGTGTAGTAGGCTAGGTAGACTTAAATAAATGACACAATAACATTATTGAAATATGATTTTGTGTCTCTTTTTTCTCTGCCTCTGTGCTCCCCATCTTCTCCCAAAATATACTCCAGACTAGAAGTCTATATGGGCTAAAGATAATAGAAGACAGCAAGCTTCTCTACGAAGATTGTGTTTGCCAAACTCACTCTCATGAACAGTTGCTGACTTGAGGAATGTGTTGCAAAATATAAACTAGTTATTTTCTACCCTCCTAATATGGGCCCTGTCCATTAGCAAATGTGATCATTTGTACTCATATTGATTAGATATGATGTATATCTAATATATATTTTTACATATTAGACACTTATTTAATTATATTAGATATTTCTAATATATGTAAATTAGAAAAAAACACCTTCAGATTATTGAAATTAGAGTTACCTCAACTTAACAATTGAGTTTTCTAAAGAATTACTTTTTCTTAGGTTTATATGCAGTTTTAGAGTGATACTAACTAATGCTAGAGACAAAGTGTCCTTAACCTTGAAGGTCTCCTGAGATACTTTATTAGTGGAACAATTGTTACCTTGGCTGACACATGGATGTCAGGCTTTGGATGGGGTCAGCAATTTAGACTGAGCATCATGACTTCAGAACATCAAGTTAGTTTTCTTCTTTACTGAATCATAATGATTAAAACATCTAGGATCACAACAAAATGTAACTGATTAGAAGATATTTTCAGAGTGTTTTCCTTTATCACTTAAGTACAAGGTGTGCATTAATTTAGGTCATGGGCTTAATTAGAATGTGTATTAGCAAAATATGTACCACAAACAAATTAAACTAATTTCTTTAAAGCTTAACATCCCTCAAAACACACAATTCCTGAGTAATGAAATGAAATCATATTGCTTACTGGATTTGCAATGAAATGAAATCATATTGCTTGCCGGATTTGTGTATTCCTTCTGTGAATATTTGATACTGTTGACTTACCGGTTTTGTAAACCACGGAGCCCTCTGTCAGTGAGCCATCATCCCAGCAGGCTTAGTTCTGAGGGCATCCATTAACTTTGCTAACACTGTGAGGATTCTCAAACATTAGTATTCTAATGAGACACTGTGTTTCTCCATCTATATTAAGAGCATCTCTACACTAAACCTGCTGCTTCCATATCTAAACCAAATAATGGATTAAAGAAAAATTGATCTGAAAACAGAAATATGTTTTTTGTTAACTTTTTAAAAAATTTACCATTTATAATATTCAATGCCACTTACAATGGAAGTTAAGCGATTAGTCATCAATGAGGGACCACAATACAAGTCACTCTATTTACAAACAAGTACATTCTGATAAAATAGATGCCTATTTTACTTGCTTATTTGAAGAGAAAGAAATATGTAGCTCTACTCCATCTCAGGAATTTTGAACCACAAGGTTTTAATGGTAAAATAATGAAACATTCTTGACTCCCAGCTCAGGGAAAGGTGACCCAAGTTGTTCGGTGAATACCAAACCTTGGGCAGATTTCCACCAAGAGGATCAAATTGCTTTTCTTTCTTTGAAGGAGTGCATATTGTTCATGAAGAGCTGTGAAACTAGGTGGTGGGGTTGGGGGGGAATTGAAGAGGAAACATTAAATATCTTGGGGAGGAAAAGATGTGGTATAATATATACATTGCATATCAGTTTGAAATTTGCATATCAGATTTGAAATTTGCATGTCAGATCTAAAGCAATTAAAAAGCTCTGAAAAAAATAGTCATACTTTTCCTACCAAAAGTTACTTAATACCACCCCTTTATTTCATATACCACTTTCCCTCCTGGTTTGCTAAAAATTGGTACTCATCTATGTCATTTGTAGAAATTGGTTCAGCATTTATAAATGACAATATTCATCATATTCCTTGCAAATGTACATATTTAAATTTGCAGTTCATCTTATTCTTGTAAAACTTTGACAGAATTGACATAATTAGACACAGAACAACAGTGTTAAAACAATTTACATACCTTAAGATCTGATATTTGTGGCAAGCCTGAAATAATTACAAGATTTTGGAATAAAATAATAATGACCTTTTGGAATGTAAGAAGAGAATCTCATGTTAGGCTGGGCTTATAAACGAGTGCAGAGGTTTTTGGAACCCTGCAATACAAGAAGTAGAACTATAATCCATCTGGCATGCCCCTTCGGTTCCCATCCTGAGCTTCCAGACTGTGCTTAGAAACTCTAACTTTAGCTATAATTTTGGGGTTCCCACTCTAGATCTTTGGTTAGTTAGGAACATTATTTGGAGAAATGTCTTCTGACTCACACACAACGCTTTCTCCTTTGTCATTAGAGCTGACATCATGGAGGAGGGTTAACTGTGCCAAATGTGTGCTGCTTTCAGATGCTGCTGCTTCTCCATTGTTGGGGATCCTAGAATAAACTCTGTTAAACAAATTTTTTAAACTGCATCAAATTTTTTGCAGCAAAAGGGAAAATATCCAGTTAACATTTATGCTTAGGTATTCAAACATATCTGCATCAATTTATATAGATAGTAATGCTTTCATTAAACATTGATTGAGTGCCCAGTACACTCAAATACACCCACTTAGGAACTGTATATAAGGCATACGACCTGCCACTGGAAACTTTGTGGTGTCAGATCAGGAGATAACCAGGCTCAAAATAAATCCAACAATGTGATACAGGAACCAGAATTCTGGTAATGAGTATGTACATTCATGCTGCTGAAGAATTCCACAACACAAAAATTCAGAAAACAAATATTTCCTTTCATAAATCTAGAAAGTCTAAATTCTAGTTTCAAATATGTTTTCTATAGTGTATGTGTAGATATATATATCTCACAATATATCAATAATATCTACAACTGGTAAGTCTGAGCTAACAAAGCTCAATTTGAAACTCAGAAAAAAAATATTACTTACAATGTGTATTATTTTATTTCCGAGGTCTTTGTTACATAAATAATCTTAAAGGTCACAATATCAACTTCAAGGTTGAATAATAAATTGTAAGTATATATTGAGAAAAGAAAGAGTTTTAGTTCAGCCAGAAAGTGCAGAGACAGAGACAGAATGATACATATCAGAATGCACACTCTCACACACACACAATAGGCATTTTGAATAGCATACCACAATATAATTTCATTCATATTTTGAATATTTGTGAAAAATAATGGTAATTTTAAATTAAAAAGCTACAGATATTTTTTAAAGTTTTATATGTGGCTTCTAAAATGAAATATTAAATGATTAAAATGGATTTCTCCTATTTCATGCTGCAACTGTGATTATATGTAAATTTCTTTCCAATTAGAGAAAATGAGTGAAAAGCTATCAAAATTGTTCCACATTGGTTTATGAAATGAGTCTGGATTTTATCCAGTGCAGACCATTTGATTATATATGCAGACACTTATCTTTCCATGTTTGAATAATGCATAGGCATTATAAGATGTTTATCTTGAGATATCAAAATGAACAGTGACTATACTCAGGAAAGAAAGCATTTTGTTTGTTAATTAATTTATTGATTTTCAATGTCTCTGTCTCCTAGGAGCCCCTTGCAGGAGAGTTTCAGATCTCCAAAGAGACTCCTGATGTATATCTGCTATTATATTTCAACAAATTCGACTTTGAATGATCATTCACATTAAATTGCTTAAGAAAATGTTCTGGATGTAGATCAGTTAAAGACTTTTGAATGCTTAAATATTTAAAACTTAAAATTTAAAACTAAAACAAACAAATAATCAAATACTAAAGGCAAATTGTAACCTGGGGAATAGGTGAATAAAGTATGATCAAAAAACTGACACCCATAATACATAAAATGTGACAACAAATATAATGTGCTATAATGTTGAAATAATCATGAAGCAGGGACTAAAGAAATTTGAATCAAAAGTTTGCATCTGGAGAAGGGACAAATCTGAGACATGAAGCATGGCTGTGAGAACCGTGAGCAGCAGAGGGCAAGGAACAGCCTGGGAAATGGAGCTGTGAGGGATTAACACAGGAAAGGTGGGAGACACATCTCAGAAACAGTTGACTTGGGGTCCGCTCCAACACTGTCTACTTAGTGTATATATTTATATCTATTTACATAGATATAAAGATAATGGAAATAAGCAGATTCTATCAAAAATAATAAAAATTATAATACAATGACCAACTAAGAAATGTATGGAAAAAATTTCAACTTCACTAGAATCAGAAGAGAATGTATGTTCATACCGACTGAACAAAGGTCAAAGAATAAGGGGCATACCTGGTTTACCAGAAAAATTTAATGCAGATGTATGTACTTCAAGATCCTATTTGTGGCAAGCTTGAAAAAATTATGAGATTTTGGAATAAAATAATAATGAGCTTTGGGATGTCAGAAGAGAATATTATGTTAGGCTGGAGTTATAAACATGAGTACAGAGGTTAGAGCAACAGAAATTAGATTAAAAATCATTCACATGTCCTGTAGCTCCTCAGGTATTAATAACTTTGTATCGCAAAGTATTTAAATATCATTTGGGATAAGCTTAACAAAGCGCCATTTTTTACTAACAAGAAAATTATTTTGACTGTTTGTACAACTAGTAAGATAATTTAAAAATCTAAATCTATCATTTAATGATAGATTTCTATACCTTTCAAGGCGCTTAATAACTTTTTCTACCACAGGAGTTTCAGGATTCAATATTCAGAGGACAAGGAACAAAAAGTCTATTCATTGACATGCCCAAGTGAGGTCTGAGCCCAACTCATCTGATTCTGCACATGCCTTTGAGGCACAGACAGGGAGGGAGGTTGTGGGCTGAGGATTTGTTCCAAAATTTCTGAGCACATTTTCTTTAGAATCATTTTCATATGAAAATGCTCTGAAATAGTTTCTATTCCTCCTAAAATAATTATCTTAATCGTCTTAGTGCCAGAGCTGGCACATAGCAAGCACCCAGAGATGGCAGTATTCACTTTCCATCTCAAAGAACCAAAGTATTTAAATAAAATTGTCACTTCTTTCAGTGAAAAAAGTATAGACTCAAGAAACATCATTGTAGAGCAATATGGTGGATGCTGCATTACTCCTCACTGTTGAAATAGGAAAAACAGAAACAAAAACAATCTTTATCTAACATTTAAAAATAGTTCATTACAGGCCGGGTGCGGTGGCTCAAGCCTGTAATCCCAGCACTTTGGGAGGCTGAGGCAGGTAGATCACCAGAGGTCAGGAGTTCAAGACCAGCCTGGCCAACATGGTGAAACTCCGTCTCTACTAAAAATACAAAGCTTAGCCAGGTGCGGTGGTAGGTGCCTGTAATCCCAGCTACTAGGGAGGCTGAGGCAGAAGAATCACTTGAACCCGGGAGGAGGAGGTTGCAGTGAGCCAAGATCATATGACTGCACTCTAGCCCAGGCGACAGAGTAAGACCTTGTCTAAAAAACAAGAAAAAAAGAAAAAAAAAGTTCATTACAAAATTTAAAAAGGATTGGATTATTAAAGCTGGTACTGGCACATCTAGTTTTCAGCTTGTTTATTTATATAGTAATCTTAAAGCATTACTCTGGTACAGAACCAAAAAGTTAAATAGAAGACATTTTAGATACTCCATTTAGATGAAAGAATTTTCTGAAAGGTGATGCTGTGTTTAACTCTTCTGGAATTCAGACGGGAAGATTCTGAGTGATATTTGTCTCAGGAAAGAGTTGCGGAGAGAATCAAATGTGTTATTTGAACAATTTATATACACTAAGTAGACAGTGTTGGAGCGGACCCCAAGTCAACTGTTTCTGAGATGTGTCTCCCACCTTTCTTGTGTTAATCCCTCACAGCTCCATTTCCCAGGCTGTTCCTTGCCCTCTGCTGCCCACGGTTCTCACAGCCATGCTTCATGTCTCAGATTTGTCCCTTCTCCAGATGCAAACTTTTGATTCAAATTTCTTTAGTCCCTGCTTCATGATTATTTCAACACACACACATACACACACACACACACAAGGACTAGAACAAGTCTTGCCTCATGTGAAAACAGCATAATGCATTATCTATTTTAGGGAATACATGACTATTTTAACCTCTGCCCACACTTAATGCAAAAAAAAAAAAAAATGCTTCTAATAGTGAAAATTCAGGCACTGGGTGAAGCCATTGTTAGAAATGAGTACATGGAAAGCTTTGGATGTGTGTAATTCACAGTGAAGAAGGCTGAGCCTGAAAAGTAAGCCAAGTAAGCCAAACCTAAAAGTAATAAAATAATAAAGATATTTAAACCGCATAATCACCACAGTGTCTTGAAATAAGATGATCAATTTCGCCTTCTCGCTTTCACACCATCCCCACTCTCAGAGGCCATGTACGTGCTTCTCCAATACCAGTGTACCAGGGGATCTGGTAAAATGAGGCTCTGGTTCAGTAGATGTAGGTGCTATCTAAGGCTCTACACTTTTGCTTTGTTTTAACTTTTTATATAAATGCTTAGGATACACATTGACATTCTTTTGTAAATGATGATTTTACTTTTACTGAAATAGGACATATATGTGTCCTGATAAAACAGAATGAAAAGTCTGAATTCACTGGAATTCCTGTACAAGGTGCCAAAGCTCCACACAGCAGCTTCTTTCAGCTATTTTATTATAGGAATAGTGTTCTGTGGGGCAAGAAATACACTGCTCCTAACTGATTTTCAATCCCCTTTCTCCAGTGGGATAAAACACTTTCACAAAGAGCTGTCCTATGGAGAACCCCCAGTTTTCTAGCTTGCAACAAAGTGACTAGAGACAAACAGGAAAAAAAAAAAGGAGGAAAACTAACACTGAAGCAATCATACTTCTCACGTCTCTGAATAGAGAAGTATGGGGAACCTTTAGTCACAGGAAATTAAAAATATCCAAGTTAATTACATAGTTCATTCACTATCAGATAGATTTTTTTCCCTTAAGATTTTAACCCCTTTCCAAATCAACAATTGTCTCAATCCAGCCATGCATACTAATAAGTGAAATGCACGAACATCCTAGACATATACTTCATTGAGTCTCTGCATTCGGTACCCGGCAGTGAAAAAGTATGCTTTCCCAACAAGTCAGTACTGAAGACTGAGAATGAAAACTGCAGCTAAAGAAGGATACTCTCTTACCCTGGAAATATATTATCCACACTTTCCCTACCCTCACATTAGAATACAGATATCCTCCCAACTTTTCATCTCCTATGTTATCTTTTCCTGGGAGATCTATCATTTGATCTTTTACTACAAGTGTAGAATATAGGTTAAGATCACCAAAATTCAATTTTACGTGTGGTACAAGGAAAATAGAATGCTATAAAATTAAACCTCATCACCCTGGAAGAGATGCTGGTGCTTTTATGCAGAGTCTTTACTGCCAATAAGTGATGCTGTCTCCCAAGGAATAGCTCTACAGAAAGTTTTTGGATTAGTGTTTCCCCCAGCTTATTTCTGCAATGGAGAAAGGCAATTCCATACCAAAACAAAACAAACAAACAAACCTGGAAAAGCTATAGATGTTAACCGATACTTTAATACCAACAACACAGATATCTAAGGAGACAAGATGTAAGAAAAAGAGTTCATGAACAGCCCAATAGAGGCCAAATTCACAAATGGAGATTTTTAAAGCTCACTGAGCAAAATTTTCTGGATCCAAACAAGTACCACAATACTTTTCAGTTCTCAACTCACAGAATTAAGAGCACTTAAACTGTTAATTTTGTCCTGTCTCCCTATTTAGAAAAATTTCCCTCTAGAATCTACGTAAAAGTAACTGACACACCTGCAGTATGTGACATGAGAGATGTTCTCAACTCTTAAAAAGTGAAAGTCACTTTTTATAACCAAAAATGAAAAAGGTGCTATAGAGAGAAATAAAATTTCACAAAAGTACAAAAGCAGAGACTGACTGAAATCTGTAACTTTGTAAGTAAGAATAACCCAGTCTACAATTAACTCCTCCACAGTGAACAGTCTGCTACACATTCCCCGATGAGGAGTGACCCTAGCTTACCACAGTGAAACCTGCCACAACTGCAAAGCCAGAGTTCTGTCCCTTTTCTAGTTCTGTGTGGGTGAGATAATGCCACCTACTCCAAGGCAGTTAGAGAGACAGGTGTGCTTGTGGGAGTTTCTCTCACCAACCTGCTAACTCAGCAGGAGTAAGTTCACCCAGATGAGCTCTGGTCTCCAATGTGTATCTGCGCTTAATTTTATGAAGGATCTAAGTATCATTCATTAGTTAATAAAAAAGAATAGAGAACTCCAAACCAAGTAAACTGTGAACTAAAAACGTGAGGAGGGATACCAATTACATTAACAACACTTTCTTTAAAAAATAGAATTGCTTTCTTTTGAAATCAATTATAGTGTGAGACGTGTTTTCTTTTCAGGTGCCCCACAATGGCACATAGCTTTACTCGGCAAATCCTGCCAACTTCCAAGTCCCAGGATACTGACCAGAATACTGCACATGGGACAGCATTACCTCCCAACGGTGTGGAGAAGAGCACATGTCACCACTGGGTGATGAGAAAGTTGACAGAGACTCTAGGCTTCACAATGCCAGATATGGTTGGAGAGCTTTCCTTGTTCTATTAGAAAAGTTCATGAGGAAGCTGTGAATATGATCAGTCTAGAGAAGTAATACTCTTATTTTCACTGTCAAAACTTCAGAAACTCTCCCTGTAGGCTTGCCTCTTGAGTGCACTGCACATGAACACTTCCATAGGGCGAACATTCAGCTCTTTCAGGGTCACAGTCCCCTTTCCTGTGGTCTGTCCATAAAGCTCAAATATCTCATGGAGTTTTTCTGCATTGATTGTATCTGTTCTGTCAGTTTTGTTACCCAAGATAAGGATTAGCACATTGGATATGTTTCATCAGTCATTAAAGCATTAAGCTCAACTTTGGATTCCATAAGGTAAGAATGATCTGCACAGTCCACCAGAAAGACAATCCCATTCGTTGCTGGGAGACAATTTTTCCAAACCCGGCATGCTTGTTCGTGCGGACCAAGGTGAAAAGTTGTAAAAGTCATTCCAGCAATTGTTAGCTCTTCTGATGTCGGATGTAGTGTTGGAATACGTTGGCCCAATCTGTCATCTTTGATCATGTGAAGAAGAATTGTCGTGCCTGTATTGTTTAAACCTAAGAATACAAGTTTTCCAGATTTCTTGTCAAGTCCTAGGAACTGGGGCGCACTGCTGAAGCCACGGTAGATCCACTCAAAGATGAAAGACATTGCAAATGTTTACTACGGCCCGAGGGGCTCCTCCAGCAAAATGGCAGGTGACTCAGACCCTCACTCAGAGCACACAAACCAGTTACTTGCTGGATATACGGGTCCTACATTTTTAACTAGCTCCCAAGTGATAAGATACTACTAGCCTCTCGACCACATTTTGAGTGGCAAGATACCATGAGACATCAGAATGTTTTATGCTTGGGAATTAGACATCTAGGGCTTATCTAAAGCAGTGTAATAGGTGGTGATGGGTGCTTTGCCCTCTAAGAATTAAGAAGAAAATATGTTATATGAAAGATTTTTTAAACCTATTGTTATTTTTTTTCTATTTTACTCCTCTTCCCCAAAATATTTCATCATGACTAGATAAACTCCTCATTTGGAATAGAAGGTTCTCCATGGCTAGCCAAACAATCACAAACTACTAACTTCATTCTCACCATATAAAACTGTGCTTATTTGCTAAAACATTCATTTTTTAAATAATTCAGTATTTTTAATCTAAACAGTAGAGTTCAGTATAGTCCAGGTCTCTGCCTGGACTTTGCTAACCCTGACTTGCCTTTTCTGCTCCTTCTGAAAAACTGCCTTTGAGAATTAGATCATTTGCAGTCACTATATGCCATATGATCTGTGTAGCGTAAATTAATCACCTAACATTAAGGGACTTATTCTTTTATCACAACTCAAAAATTAGCAGAAATTTTTGGAGGAAAAATTATACTATTGCAAAAAGTAAAACCTGTTATTATCTTGTTCATTAACAACTTCAGAGCAGCTAAGCTCTTGGCTGTCAATTAGGCTTTCTTTCTGTACGTTGAAAAATATCTTCTCAATATTGTGTATAGAATTGTGGTTAACAGGGACTGATCTGCCCTCACCTTGCCTTGGGTGACATCAGTTGTCCGTGCCTGCAGCCGCTGACATCATGCAGTCAGGTGAATGCAAAGGAGCATCTGCTTCATTGTGGAGTCACTGGGGCCAAGTCCTTGATGCCAATTCTGGCACCAAAGCCAAGGGCATTCAGAAATCACACCCCACACCCTTTGTCAACTTTCCCATGAAATTCTTAGCAAATCTCAAAAACAAATGTACATTTTCAACAATGTTAGAAGCTAGGACTATTGATCAAAGATATGCCAGATTTCAGGAGGAATTTTTAAGCACAAAGTACAGATGAAGCCTTGAGGCAGAGTAGCAGGACAAGAGATATTGGGAAAATGACATGTCTGTCTTCAACACTGCCCCACACACATGGACACTCCACAAGCAGAAGGAGGTAGCCATCACTCAATTCAAGAAAACAGATTTATTAGGTAGCCAGAGGCATATTTTTCCCACCCCATGACTTAACCCCTAATAGTCCTCTGAGAATATGGCAAGCCGTATCAGTTGCCTGCCTAACAGCAATTTCCTTCTGTCACCATGATAAATGTTAAAAATGTGAATCACTCTCTTTCCCAGGCTCTCTTGCAGCTAAAGATAATCATGTGAACCTGATTTGACCAATGAGACAGACGGTATCTTCCAAGGAAAGCTCTCTACGTGAGAATGGGGGCAGCATTACCTCTCCACTACTCTTTCCTTTCTGTCTTTGTAAACAACTCTGTGAAGCTGAAAGCAACCTGCTGAGGATGCTGAGCAAAAGAAAAAGAGATTGAGCTGCTGATCAGCCTCTTCTTCCTTTAAGTGCTCCCTGGGTATTGTGTTTATTACAGCTGAAAGAAGTGATAGCGATATAAAATAGCTTGAAAGAGTAGGAGAGGGATTATGATAGTGTACATAATATAGCTTGAAAGAGTGAGTGATGATGTGACTTATGCATACTTGATCTACTTTTGCTTATAGACAAAAGGATTCCAGCAATATGGTTCCTGGAAAATCACCCTCTTGTGCTTTCAAACAAATTAATCCTGAGTCAACATTTTTGGCACCTCTATGTAGTGCCAGGCAACTGTGATGCTAGACTGTGTGGGTCTCCAGATACAGGTGAAAATAATGGATTTTATTTTGGCTCTATTGGAGTAGAAAAACCTAAGGTTAGCATCAAGAAGCCCAGGCCAAAGGCCAGAGAGTGGTGGATTCTGAAAGGAGATTTCTGGGCACCTTAAGAAGGTAGTTTTTGGTTCTGCATGAGTGTACCTCTTCACTCTACCCCACAAGAGGCCAAAGGATTTGTGCCTTGGAGATCTATAAAATCTCAAGAAGCCACTTAAAGAAGCCCAGGGGAGCCCAGTAAAAAATATGAAGATGAAGGCAATGAATAAAAATGCACAACTAGTAAAACAACTGCTGAAGGAGACAGATGACATTTTGATTATAAAAATAATAAAAAATAGAACACTTATGAAGATTTCAGTGAAGCTCTAAAGAGACATCCTGGGGTAAAAATAATAATTTCCGAAATAAATAATTCAGTAGTAAAGTGAGGAAGAGTGACCTGTATAGGGAACTAAATTAGTAGGCTTTGCAGATCACGTGCAAATTTATTTTTAAATGAATATAATTTTAGACACAAATCATGAAGAAAAGCATAGAAGATTTAAGAAGTGATAGAAGCGCCAAAAGGTAAAAAGGGAACATATTAGGGGAAGAAAATAGCAACAACAAAAAAAGCTTACGTAGGCTTATGAAAGACCTGAGTCTACAGGTAAAGAGGATGTTAGAGTTCAAGACTGGTAAGAAGACATACATACCCAATGTATCCAGGTACAATGCCTGAGCTCCTAGGTTTATGAGAAAACGTAAATGTTGCTATGGTTTGGATGTGATTACCCCCACTCCCTGCCAAAACTCATGTTGAAATCTGATTCTCACTTTGGTAGTGTTAGGAGGTGTGGCCTAATGGGAGGTGTTTGGTTGATGGGGGCACTGCCTTCATGAATGCTTTCTCCAGTGAGTAAGTGAGTTCTCTTGTGGGAACTGGTTAGTGTCTCCTGTGTGTCTTTTTGCATGTGCTCACTCCCTCTTGCACTTTCTGCCATGAGTTAAAGCAGCACAAGACACTCACCAGATGGGCTGCTCAATCTTGAACTTCACAGCCTCCAGAATTGTGAGCCAAATTGAGCCAGAATTGTGAGCCAAATAAATTATTATCTTTATAAATAACAATAAATTATTATATTTATAAATGACCCAGTGTCAGATATTCTGTTATAGCAACACAAAATCAACTAAGACAAGTGTTAAAAAATATTTTCCCCTGAAAGAAAAAGAATTACACTTCTCATTCACATAACTAGAAACTTTAAGACAGTAGATGAGGACTACTGATAACCAAGAGGGAAGACTGTACCTAAGGAATCCTGTCCATATGCACATTACAAGGCATAGGACAACATCTAATGATGTGCAAGAATTTTAAAAACCTGTTGGCAATGTATCTCAATTGAGGGCAACACCTGAGAAAGAATTAATCAAACAATACATGAAACTGAGCAGAATTCTCAAGATTGAGAAAGGGGAAAGGATACAGTGAGATTGAAACTGGGTTTCTGCTAATCCATACAGCACATTTGAGTGTGGAAATAAAGACCACCAGAGTCAGCACATGTGAAGACTATCTATTCGGCACTTCCTACAGCAAGGGAGTCAACTACCATCACTTGTGTTTGACAGAAACTCAAAAGCAGGCAGAGGAGTGGGAGAACTTCATAGTGGAGTAAAGAAAAAAGGAAAGGTTCAGGTATGCCCTTATTGGAGGCTGTTCGAATGGGAAGCTGTAGGCAGGCTAATTAGAAGTGCTGCATCCTATATAATTGGTTAGGGAAGCATATTTGACTTTCCTTGGTTGACCTTAAGTTTCCAGTGGGATAGAGAGGAATTAGAATAGCTTTCAGCTATTGATGAAGTCCTGGCCATTTTAGGCCAACTGCTACAGGGGCTATGGTTTGGTTTCCTGAACTGGTTGTTGCAGATAGCATGTCATGCTAATTGAAAGAAGTCAGGCACAAAAAGTCACAATTGTATGATTTAGTTTATATGAAATATCCAGAACAGATAAATCCACAGATACAGAATGCAGATTAGTAGTTTCCAGAACCTGAGTGGGGGAAGAGGGTAGAGATAGGAATGAGGGTTGATTGCTTAATGGGTACAAGGATTCTTTTGGGAGGATGAAAATGTTTCATAACTGGATAGAAGTGGTGATTACACATCATTGTGGCTGTACTAAATGCCACTGAATTTCCACTTTAAAGTGATTATCTTATGTGATTATTACCCCTGGAAAAAAAAACGCTTCAGAGATAATATTTTAATCACCAGGAAATTGAGGAACATTCTCCTAACACTCATATCAAAAGTAAAATTACAATCTATTGAAATGCAATAGAAATTAAATCAATTCATTATTAGAGGGAAAAAAGACATAAATTAAGAAATTAAGTACATAGTACCTAAATAACTTACATTAAAAAGTACAATGTAAACCAAAGAAATGAGGAAGGCAGTAATTAATGAAGATAAAGGATGAAATTAAATAGAAGACAAAAGCTGGTTTGATGGAAAGACAAAACAGATCAAATGTTTGAGATCTTTATTAAAGACAATATAAATATACATGATCTGAAATGATAAAGGAGATGTGTCAAGTACTTGGAAGAGGTTTCAAGCAATCCCTCTTCTGAGTATATACCCAAGGGAAATGAAATCACCACCTGATAAAGATGTTTATGCCCTCACGCCCATTGAAGCATTATTTGCAATAGCCAAGATACAGATATGGAAACAACCTAAGTAATTGTTGACAGATGAATGGATATAGAAAATGTGATATACATCCACTATATATGTGTGTGTGCATGTGTGTGTATGAGTGTGTGTGTGTATATCTATATAGACATTATTCACCCATTTAAAACAAAAGAGATTGTGCCATTTTTGACAACATGGATGAACCTGGAGGACATTATGCTAAGTGAAATAAGCCAGATGCAGAAAGGAAAAACACTGCATGATTTCATTTACATGTGGAATTTAAAACAAACTAATAAACAAAACTCCAATAAACAGAAATAGAGAGTAGAATGGTGGTTACCAGCAACAGGGACATAAGGGTGGGGAATGGGGAAATGTAGGTAAGAGGGCATAAACTTGTAGTTATGTAGGATGAGTAAGTCCAGAGAGCTAATGTGCAGCATGAGGACTGTAGCTAACAATATTGTATGATACACTGGAAATTTGCTAAGAGTAGATTTGTAAGTACTTTTACCACAAAAAATAACTATGTGAAATGATAAACATATTAATTTGTTTGACTGTAGTAATCATTTCACTATGTAATGTGTATATCAAAACATGCTGTTCACCTTAAATATATATAATTTTTTAGTGCTATTTTAATACCATAAAAAATAATTTTTAAAAAGAGTGCTACTTCAACAACTAACAAAAAGAGAGAAAGATAGAAACAGATCATTGCCTAGGAATTATTATTTTCTAGCACAATAACTCAAGGCGAAATAGAAAACTTAATAGATGAGTTGCAGAGAAAAGATTCTTTGGTTTGCTCATCCAACACATGTTTATTTAGCACCTACGCTATTACAAGCATTGTTGTAGACAGCAAAAGAGATAAAAATTTGGAAAAATCATAGAAGATCTACCACTGACAAAAAAAATTCCAAGATTAATTGAGTCTGACTTTAAGGGAATGATATGGATAATGTTTAAATTAGTACAGCCCTAGAAAAATTATCCCTAATTTACTTAGCAAAGTAAAAATAAATTTTGTGAAATATCAATAAAGATGTTACAAAATAAGTAATTCAGTCCTCAAATAAGCTAAATATCAATCTTTCTTGCGGTTATATATGCAAAATTTATACATAAAATATTAACCAACAAAATTCAGTTCTGCAGAAAAGAATAATGTATTTTCCTCCCTAAAATAATAAATGCAGATTCATTGAAATTACCTAGGAATCTTTTCAATGTAATTGTATTCAAAAATAAGGGAGGCATGTTATGAAACAGTTGGTGGAAGCACAATTTCATACGGAAATAATGATTTTTATGGATATGGGTATAAGACTGAATACAAATCTCAACACAATTGTAAAAGGGAAATTTTAATAAGAACTGTTGTTGAAGGCACAAAAGCGGAGTAAAATGTTCTCATTTTCTCATCTAATTTAGGGAAATCGAGAGACTTTCATTAACTGATGATACTAATATTGAGAGAATTTAAGTTGATATATGATATTAAAACATACTGAGGTAAGCACTGCACTAGGAAAATAAAGGTAGAACTTATACTATATTGCTTTTAAAAGGAGGGGAGAGGAAAATATAACAATTTCCCCTTCCAGTGATTGAACTCATGATCTGGGTCTGGTCTTTGAAGAAGTAGCAACCCGGGTCAGCCTCTTGACTTCGGAACAGGGGTGGAGAATGCCTGACATAAGCCTCTCATGTTTGAGAATATAGAAGAAGTAAATAAAAATGTAAGATCAGAAATGAGAAATTTAGGAAATGTAAAACAATAGAACTGGTAGGCTTTGAAAGAAAAAAGGATCATGTCTGTTTAGTCATTAAGAGAGACACAAAAAAACCTTGAAATGAGAAAGGAGATAAAATAATCCATAAGAAGGGTAAAAAATGTGATATATTTCACGCTACTATGCACATTTCTTTTCGTAATCCTTTCAGTTAGATATTCTTATTTTGAGTAACTTGTCTAGGGTCACACAACAAATCAAGACCGGAGCCTGGAATTAATGTTGGCTGGATGGCCATAGAGTTATATTCTAAGCCACTTTGACAGTTTTTCTTTATTTTGTGAGATGTTAAAACTGTGATGTAAAAATGGAAATGGATTCTATAATAAATGAGTTTGGGGCACATTGTATATTCTATTATCCTTTCAGAGACTGATATTGTTGATTAGCAGATTAAAGGTTCAGTGTCATAAAATAAAGAAAATTGTGCAATTTGGCAAAACTGTATTTCCAGGAACTTTCAGTTATGCTGTACTTTATAAGAGGAACATCATCACAAAACGATTGTCATAGCATAATGGAAATATATTTTCAAATACTCAGCTATTTAAAAAGACATGGTTCTCAAGAGTCTTATGGGCGATTTCCTTCAAACTTCCAAGTAACATGTAGTATTCATATAAATAAACCATTCCAGAGCATAGAAAGAATTTAAATGAACCGTCTCAGTGAACTTAGCCAAGCTTTTTAATAAAAAACTGACAAAGACTGTTCTATAAAAGAAAAGTATGGACAAATCTTGCTTATAAATAAACGGATAAAAATTCAAATCAAATACCAGCTAACTTAATCCAACAGTGTATAAAATAGAATATACCATAAGTAAATTTACATGTTAAAAAATTACCATTAGAAAAATTTGATAATCTATATCATCATATTAATAGACCAAATGCCAAAGGGTTTTGATAAAATTTCATACCACATGTTTAAAAAATCTTTTAGTAGCATAAAAATAGGTATATATTTCTTTAAAATGATAAGAATATATATAATATGAAACCAAACCCAACACTAAATTTAATTATAAACTTCAGACAGTGTCTATTTAATTCAGGGTTCAAGAATTACTAAGGCAATTATTGTGATTCAATATCATTCTGGTCTATTAAATAAAATTGGGAGAGCAATTTTAATTTTATTTAACTAGAACAAATGAATAATGCCATCAGAATACATAAACAAATATTTTATTTTTATGTAGGTAAAAGTTAGAAAGAACTTCAGTATCCATCAAATAAAGACTGGTTTGGTGAATTACGGCACAATCTCATAGCCATTAAAATAATTTTTTTTAAATACTAAAACTCTTCTTGATATTCTTGAAATTTCTTGATAACATATTGCAATGCAAAAATGTGAGTTATGAATTCACTCATTGAACAGATAAGTGCCAAGCCCTGTCTTACACAATAGAGATAGAAGAGTTCAAAAAAAAAAATCTGTCCTCAGGGAGTTTATGTTCTAGTGAGGAAATGCAGAAACACAGATAAAAAAAGGTATATGTATCTTTCTATTTATTTTCATATTTATTTAACCTCTCAGAGAATAATATGCCTAAATATCTAAAATATTATGATCAGTTTGATCTTGATTTTCATTATTAATTATTTAACAGAAATATATAAAAGATCAGAAGCATAAACATCAAAATATAAAGTGTGGTTATCTCCGAACATTATAATTATAAATGATTTCATAGTTGACATGTCTTTCCTGTTTTTCAAAAATAATTTCTACAATGCATGTGCATCCCTGCAGAAATACAAAATTTAAAGTCCAACATAAGTCATCACAATTTTTCATTCTTTTTTGATTTATTTATAACACAGAATGCTCATAATCAAATGGCCTGTGTTAGACCAAAATGGCAATAAAGACCAATTGTAGTGTGATTTTTCTGTATTATGTTGTGAGGAAAGCCATACCAAAGTTAAATTTGAAATTTGTGCTGCTCTGCAATTAAAATAAATTATATATAATCAAAAACAGTACAGATTAAGATCAACTGCTAGTTACAATGGTATCCAAACTATACCCTGCCCCCAAACACCATGTTGTAATTTGCTAAGCTGAAAGAACAAACATATATTATTTGTAGAGCCAGACATATCATTATCTGGATAAAAGTATGTGCACCAACCCTGTAAGGTATAATCTAATACATTGCTACATAGCTGAAAAGCCAAATTCAACTCATTCTTATCTCTCTGACTCCTGTTTATGAGCAAATTCCATTAAGAATTTTGTGTAACCATAACCTTGGAAAGAGTATATGATGCCTTTATTACTCATTTGCAAAGAGTTCTATCCAAGTGCAGTTGTTCTCTCTGTTATATATTCTAATATTTTGAAATGTTACAGAGAATAACAACAGCAGTGTTTCATAAGAAAGATGGAACTTTATGTGCCCCCTGCCACAGTAAAATACAGTAGTTACATGGTAAATGAAAAAGGAAGAGTGGGTTGGCACCTGCAGGGAGAGAAAAAATTCAATACCATTTTCTAATGGTTCTTTCTATCAGCAAAATTAAGGCAATTATCTTGACAAATCACATAAAAGAAGTTGTATTCCCTGAGAGTAGAGGCAGACCAGCTAACTTGAACATGTCTCAGGTTTAGATTTGTGCTTCACATGGAATTAACTCCTTCTTTCCCCACTCCCTCCCTATTTCCATTTCTCTCTTCAGCATTGATTTATTGAGAACATACTATGACAGACAAGCACTTACTGAGCACTCACAGTGGCAAACAGGTTCCACATACAAAGATTAAAAGAGCATTGCCCTTGCCTTCAAGTAATTCACATTCTAGTTGGGAAGCTAGTATTGGAAAAAACTATTTCAATAATTATATATTTTAAAATGTTTGTGGGTATTAAATAGAAAAAAGAAGGTAGGAATTAACAGTATCTGGGGGTCGGGGAAAGTTTGATACAGAGGTTGCTACCAGACTGTGATTTCCACTGTTTTGACCTTTGAAAGAGCACAGATCAATCAATGCCTTTCTTTGACAGGACAGATATGGCATATATGAACATGTAGCACTGTGTTTTTATCTTTTTTTATGTCTTTATCTGGTGGCATGGTTCCTGGTACTTCCTCATCTGGGAAGTCCTCCTCCAGCTTTACCCAAATCAATCCATGTAAATACCCATTCAGTATTAACTGTCTAACATGCTGGTCATTGTTCTGATCCCCAGGGAGCAATATGCTCTCAAGTAGATTCCATTCCAGTGAGAAGGACAATAAAAGAATAAATTAAAGAAGCTAAAATGAGAGTGACTTCAGTGTGTGAGAAATGACATTAGACCAAGGGGCCTGGAATGTCTCTTAGAGTAGGAGTTGGCAAACGCTGGCCTGCCACCTGTATTTGTGAATAGAATTTACTTGAAACCCAGCCACGCTCATTCATTTACTTATTGTCTCCTGATGATTTCATGCTGTAATGGCAGATTGGGTAGTAGTGGTAGAAGCTGTATTACTCACAAAGCCTAACATTTTTACTATATGGCCTTTATCGAAAAAGTTTGCTGACTCCATTTGAGAGGAGAGAAATGGATGTTAGATCTGAAGTGCAAGTGAAAAGAACAAGTGTATTAGTCATCTATGACCACATAAGAGATTACCTCAAGACTTAGTGGCGTGAAACAACAAACCATTTGTATTTTATTGTTTCTGTGGGTCAGGACCCAGGTGTGGCTTAGTCAGTAAGGTCCACTAGCCTGAGGTCTGCCACAAGAATACAAGCAACATATCAGCCAGTGAGCTGTCATTCTCTCCAGGCTCAGCGAGAAGACGAAATGTTTAGACTCCCTCACAGGCTGTTGACAGGCGTCAGAGCCTCCGTGCCTATCGGCTAGAAACATCATTTCCTTGCCATGTGGGCTACTCACAACAGAGCAGCTGACTTCCCTCAGACTGAAGGATTGGAAAATGTGGGAGTGAAAAGTAGACAGAACCCCAAACAGAAGTCACCTACACTCAAAAGGGACTTCTCACCAATTTTGCCACATTCTATTCACTAGAAGTTGAGTTAATAGGTATAGCTGATGCACAAGAGGAGGAGTTACACATAGACGTGGATACCAGAAATGAGGATCATGGGAAATCCTACTAAAGGCTCACAACCACAAAAAGTCATTCGAGGAGGAAGAGTTTGGTTCAAGTGGCAGAAGTAAGTCTTCTGGGAACATTAAAGCTAGTGTCACTGGACCCTGTGGAAGGGAAGGCAGATATCAGGGAGATAGGTCTGAGAGGTTAGACCTCGATTACGTGGGGATGAATAAATCATGGAAAAGAGATCGGACTTTATTCCAAGTGTAATAGAAGGCCATAGAAGACTTTAATCTGGACAGGTAACATGCTAAGATTTATGTCTTTAAATATTTATTTGATTGAATCAATATAAAATAAACTTTACATATTTCTACATATTAATGACAATATTAAGACACTTTTCCCAGGGTAAACAGAATTGTGCAGAAAAAAAGAATAGAGAAGATGTATTTTGAAAATTCAGCTGAAAGTTTCTAAGGATCAATTTTGAGTCAGAAGAAATACTCACTTCTTCCGTGAGCTATTTTCTGTTCACCTTTGTAATACCTGCAATTCTCTAAAAAGCATATCACTGTTTGCCTGTTGCTCACTCAACTGAGCAAATATTTTCTCCACAGTACAAAAGCTGTGGGAATTGTAGGTATGTTTAACTTAATGTTCACTCAGACGTGTTCACTCAACACTATGCATGAGCATAATATGTGGCTAATGCAAGTCCACTGTCTCTTTTCTAGCTTGTACTGTTATACCCTGTTTACACCAATTTTTGGACCCCTATGGAACCTCCAGTCTAATTGAATCTTTTCACTATCCTCAACTTCCTTGTTACTTTACCTAAATTCTTTAGTCCCTCCTTCTAGTCACGTCCCACCCTCAATGTTCTTGCCCCAGTCTTCATTGTCTCTCAAACTCTCCTGGTTGAATCCAACTTTCAGACTTTTCTCCATCTGCACTACAGCAGGTGGATATGATTGCAGAAAAATGCATCATTTTGCTAACATCTCATTTGAACTTCATGACCACAAACATCACAGCTACCTGGCAATCCTCCCATTTTTCATTGTCCCATTGTCTCTCCCACTCTTTGAAAGGATTAGTTTACCCATTCCCTTCTCTCCTCCAACAGCCAAAACACCCTCCCTGCCCATCAATCTCAGCTGATTAGCTTGCATTTTTATTTTATTGCATAAATAGGTGCAAAGAAAAGCGAGCATACATATCCACCCCCAAATCACCCCTCCTCTTAAGTTCAGTCCTTCCATTTGTGCATTACACCCCATATGATCTTTTCTATTCATGGTCTTTGTTTTTGCAGTCATCTATTCACTCTATTGCATCATCAATTTCATCCACTTCTTAGACAATTCCCATTAACAACTTCCCTTGTCCTAGTGTCCTCTTCTAGTATTTTTCTGTTCTTTACAGCAAAGTTCATCAAAAAGGTTTATGCTATTCTCCACCTAGTTCCTTTGAATCTATTCTATCACTTCACCAAAAAATGCTCCTTTTCATAGTCACCCATGACCTTTATATTTTCAAATTCTATAATCAGTGCTCAGTCATTTTCTCTTTCAATCCTTCAAAAGCATTTGTTTCTATTGATCAATCCTTCCTTCATGGAGTATATTTGAATTGGCCTCTGAATGTTCATGTTCTGATGGTTTTCCTTCTATTTCTCTGGTGACTCTTTTATTAGTCTTCTTTTGCAAGTATTCTGACTTTTTTTTTTTTTTTTTTTTTTGAGACGGAGTCTTACTCTGTCGCCCAGGCTGGAGTGCGGTGGCCGGATCTCAGCTCACTGCAAGCTCCACCTCCCGGGTTCTCGCCATTCTCCCGCCTCAGCCTCCTGAGTAGCTGGGACCACAGGCGCCCACCACCTCACCTGGCCAGTCTTTTGTATTTTTTAGTAGAGATGGATTTTCACCATGTTAGCCAAGATGGTCTCGATCTCCTGACCTCGTGATCCGCCCGTCTCGGCCTCCCAAAGTGCTGGGATTACAGGCTTGAGCCACCGTGCCCGGCCAAGTATTCTGATTTTTACATGTTGTAAAGACACAAAGTTCAGTCCTCAATGTTCTTTTCTGTCTATATTTGCATTAGCTGAATTCTCTCATTCCAGTGGTTTTAAATACTGAGTCGATGTGGATGGCTCCAAAACATGTATCCTGTTCTTGATCTATTTAAATTCCAGCATCCAATAATATTCCATTTCCACGTGGTATTTTCAGTTGAACATGTAATAGACATCCCAAATATGACATGTTCACAACTGAAATATTGATTTGTTCCCTCCAAACATGCCACCACAGGGCTTGCTATCCTCATCAATGGAATCTCATTTACCTATTTGTTATAGTCAAAACACTCAGAGTCTCCCTTGACATCCATTATTTCTTTTCCACAGATCTATCAGCAAATCCTGACAGCTCTGCCTTCAGAACCCTTCTCACATTCAGCAGCTTCTTAACAACTCTACCACTACCACCCTTGTCCAAACTGCCAACTTCACTCACCCAAACTATTGCAAACTGACATCCCTGCACACACTCTGTCACCCCTATAATAGAGCTTGGGAACAAAAGCACAGATTTTGAAAGTGCATTGCAAGGATTTACATCCTATATCAGCCACTTACCTGTTGTATCACCTTGGGCAAGTTATTTAATGTCTTAGTGCTCAGTTTCCTCACCCGTAAAATGATGAAGATAGTGTATCTAACTCACAGAGCTGTTGTGAGAACTTCACAACCTAATGTAAGTAAGGCATTTTGAATACAGTGTGGCAAATAATAAGCAATACATAAATGTCAGCCATTATTATTCTTATTTGTATTGTTAATCTATTCTCTATATAGCTATAAGAATTATTCCTTAAAAATCAAATTATGCCAATCTCTGTTCAAAGTACTCAAATAATGTCCCCTTATATGTAGAATAAAATGCGGAATTCCTCCAGGCCTGTGTGAGTTGTCTGTCTGCCTGTCTGTCTCACATTTCACCCCCTCCAACCTTCCCCCTCACTCTCTCCCTGCACCCAATCTCCTTGCTTTTGCTGGAACATTCCAAGTATTCATTCCCTTTCGGATTAGAAACCTCCTCTCCAGCTATTAGAATATTAGAATGACTTGCTACCCTACTTTCAGCTTTTGACTTAATTCTTCTTCTTCTTCCTTTTTTTTTTTTTTTTTTTTAGACGGAGTGTTACTCTGTCACCCAGGCTGGAGTGCAATGGCACAGTCTCGGCTCACTACAACCTGTGCCTCCCGGGTTCAAGCAATTCTCCTGCCTCAGCCTCCCAAAGTGCTGGGATTACAGATGTGAGCCACCATGCCTGGCCAACTTAACTATTAGTCTTATCATTTTTATTATTAATCTATTCTCTACATAGCTATAAGAATTATTCCTTAAAAATCAAGTTATGCCAATTATCTGTTCAAAATATTCACATAATGTCCCCTTATATAGAGACTAAAATGCAGAATTCCTCCAGGCCTGTGTGAGTTGTCTGTCTGCCTGTCTCTCTCACATTTCACCCCCTCCAACTTTTCCCCTCACTCTCTCCGTGCACCCAATCTCCTTGCTTTTGCTTAAACATTCCAAGCATTCATTCCCTTTGGGATTAGAAACTTCTCTCCAGTTGTTAGAATGACTTGCTACCCTACTTCTTCCAGCTCTTAACTCAAAGTCACCTTCTCTACATTACCATCCCTTGCCATGCTATCTCCAATGTCCACACAAGTTTCTATTTCCATTCCTAGTTGTTTTCATTGTAAGGACTTATTGTTATCTAATTTATCATAGGTTTCAGTAGTTTACCTCATTTATTGCCTGTCACCCCTTCTGGAATGTAAGTTCCAAAGACACAGAGATGTTTCTTTGTGTGTTGTTATCTGCTATTTTCCCAGTCCCCAAAACAGTGCTTGCTTGACACATAGTAGATGCTAAAAAATATTGTTTGAATTACTGAGTATAACTGTGTGAGAAACAAAAAACCTGTATCTTAGTAAAATAAGTGTTCATTAACAAATAGTGGCCCTTGAGTATTACAAAAGTAATAGCAGAAAAAAAAAATAGAAGATTTAGAAGAAGTAGTTGAGAAAATCAGGGCTCTCCTTGGGAGACATAGAGGCTAAAAAGTTTGGAGAAACCATTTTAGTGTTAATACATGAGTAACAGAATTCTTGAAAGAGATAAGGGAGAAAATATTGGAGAGAAAATCGTTAGAAAAAAGATTAACAAAATGAAAGATATATACTTCTAGTTTTAAAAAGCTGACGAGAGACTCAATAAATCAAAGGTAAAAATACATTATATCAAAGACTATCATTGTAAAATGCTAGAATACTGAAAATATGAAACACATCCTGAAAGCTTCCAGAGAAGAAAAAAAAATTCAAGTCACAAACAAGTGATTAGAAATCAGATGTCTCAACAGCAGTAATACTATAGAAACTCAAAAGCAATAAAGAAAATTCTGAAAGAAAATAAGTTTCAACCTATGATTCTATGTTTAATGAAACCATCAATCTAATGTGAATGGAGAAAAGTACTTATACTGTATGCAAGTTCTCAAAAAAAGAGACCATTAAATCCATTTCTTTCTTTCTTTTTTTCTTTGAAACAGTCTTGCTCTGTTGTCCAGGCTGGAGTACAGTGGCGTGATCTCAGCTCACTGCAATCTCTGCCTCCAGGGTGCAAGTGATTCTCCCTGCATTGGCCTCCCAAGTAGCTGGGATTACAGGCGTGTGCCACCACCCCTGGCTAATTTTTTGCATTTTTAGTAGAGACGGGGTTTCACCATGTTGGCTGGGCTGGTCTCGAACTCCTGACCTCAGGTGATCTGCCTGCCTTGGCCTTCCAAAGTTCTGGGATAACAGGCGTGAGCCACCGTGCCCAGCCAAATTCATTTCTTAGGACATCCATTTCTTAGGACATTTCTGGAGATGTGCACCACTAAAACGAGAATAAATCAAGGGAGAAGAAAACATGAAATTCTGGAAACAAGAAAGCCACTATAGTAAAAAGGACAGAGAATAACATTCTGGGGGAAATGAAGGGAGATCAAAGAATCACAAGTGGAGAATCTGAGAAGGAAGATGGAGGGTTCGAGGGGATAGACCAGGAGGCTGAATTAGGCAAGATACCTGATGTGTTTGAAATTATTGAGAGGAGGATTACATGAATGGCAGAAAGTCTCAGGACGAATTAGTGATGAGTACCTAGGAAATGAAGCAAATGAATATATAACACAATTAATGTAGGGAAAGTAAAAGCTTTGCTCAAAGTCAGAATTGTAAGTAGCAGTAGTTAATAGTTTAGCATATTCATAATAACGTAAAAATGATTTATCCTATCAAAATTTATGTTATAACTCAGGTTGATTGGAGGAAAGGAGACTGTGTATGTTTGAGTGTGTGTGCACATATGTGTGTGTACGTGAGTATGTGAGTCAATATGCATGTGAGTGTGTGCAGGTTTGTGTCTGTCTGACCAGGAGGTTGGATGATGTGAAAGGAAGCCAAAGTCGCATCTTTTGCTATGGAAATTTAAGATGAAAAATCAAGAAACAGTTAAATGTTATTTAGAAATAAAGTTAAATACTAAATGTGTAATCAACTAAATAGCTAAAAGTTGAAAATAATTCACTTTGAGAAGTAAGTATGTGTTTTATATATTTGGGGGAATGGTAGATAGCTCTTCTTTTAAAAATAAATCCTGTTGAATTATTTGACTTCTCCAACTTGCTTCTATCGCTTGGAAAATGATATGAATTAAATAATATAAAGAACTCACACTTTGGAAAAGATGTATGGCTTGTGGGGTTTACTTTCCAGATGAAACACATCATGCTAACTTTCCAAACCATCCTCGATGATCCTAAACCTTTCATATAACTCCAACAAACTATTGTTTAGTCTAAATTCACTAATAAGTATAACTCAGTGTCTCATCTACCCCACCCATGAAAAGTATCTCCGTAGTGCAGAGAGTGGATTAAGTAAGAAAGCATTTTCACATATACCATCTCACTTTACTTTTTGTGTAAACCTAGTGAAGTAAGCCAGGACATTATCACCATTTTACAAATGTGCAAACTGAAGTTCAGAAAGATTAGCAACAGGGCCAGTGTTCAGATCCCATTATTGATGCTTTGCCTTATGTTCATTCAGCTGTATCCTCTGTCATGTCCAGTTCTTTTCTCCCGTGGTACATGATACACATAAAGAGCTATTGTAGCCAATGAACCATACACAGTTCTACTGTGTTTTGGAGGCCCAATATATAATTTATCTGGTATTTCACCTGGACTAAGATCTGAAGCTAATCTGGCTTTAGGCCCATATAACAATATACACACATGAACTGTAATATTTTGGCTGTTTCTCTCATAATTGTATAAAATATTCTTCTTTCTTTTTTTTTTTTTACATAATAAATACCCTACATTTCTAAAGGGACAGTAGTATCTGAGGATATGACCACTCACAACATTTTCATCAACTGTTATCCAGAGCCTTTTTTTTCAAAGAATCCATACAAATTTTAATTCATACTACTAATACATAAAAATTCATATTCGATAGAATACTGAAATTCAGTCCACCATAGAGTGACTTATTGCTATTTGAATAAGAAACTGATGATCGACAAGAAATCTATTTAAATTATAAAGTTAGCCACCATAAAATATAGGATGGTCTGATTATTCCCTTGATACATGATGACATAGTTTGAAGGTAGATATTTCTTTAATGTCTGGAAACCTTCCAATGCCAAAGACAGAACAAAATGTCTTCATATATAGTCTCAAATTCTAGGTACGACGTATGTCTTTATTTTGTAAGTGACACTTCATTGAAAATGATGAAATAGAAAAATAAAATGATGCGGTGTTGCTTTGTAATCCAGTCTCTATACAAATTGATTTGTTGTAGCAGCAACCTAATGAAGTAACAGCTACAGCTATCAAAAATGTAATGTTAATTCAAACTATTCAATAAGATTGATGAATGACACAAAGGCATCACAGATTAAAGCACATCTTTCAATTGCAGATAACTTTTTCTAGGGAAATATTTTGTAATAGAAAAGACACTGGGTCAAAATGTACCCTATTCATGACACAAACCTATGTTTCTTGTAGAACTACTTTGTAACATGGATGCTTTGCTGTCCTTTAGAAGTTGAGGGTTGTTAACATAAACCTTGGAAACAAATGTGTATCTTGCTGCAGTATGGCAAGAAAAGGTTAGCAAGCTTTGTAATGTTTAAATTTCATTGAGACGTATATCTAAGAGTATTGTGTTTTTAACTGTTTCTTTATTATGCAAGATCACCCCTTATGCTTCATCAATTAAATTCCTCTTGTATCATGAATTCTTTTTTTAACCCACTCAACTGAAAAATAAAACAATTACTAATGCTTAAAGTTAATAAAAAACAAAATAACCTATGGTTTTCATTTACACGGATATCTTTACCATTTTAGAGAAAATGGTCCTAATGTCCACTCATTTTTCCCTCTACAACATTATTTTTAGAGGATTCCAGTGACAGAAGTGGAGAATATAACCTTCATTTTCTTCCCCATGGAGAGAAGTCTCATAAAATATATATTTTTTAATTCTCTAAAAGTATTAGCTTAGAATTCGAAAACTCAAAATACATATTTACCAACTACTAACTGAAAAATATCTTCTGAGTCATCAGCTCTGCAGCGTCTTTTGTGAAATTTTTGTATTTAACAAATTCTTCATGTTCCTCATGATTATAGAATTAAAAAGTACAAATAAAATTTCTAAACCCCAGAAAAAATAGTTCCAGCCTATGCCAGATATATCTGAATGTGCATCTGTGACCCTCTGAGTGAGTGGAGTGTGGGATTCTTCCTACCATTATTCCTGATTGGACCATGAATAAGATTGTTGATTGAAAGCCTATCCCTGTGATCTTTTTCTTGGGTGTCCTGGCTTCAAAATATGAACTGGAACAACTGCAGTCTTGCAGACACTTTCTAACAGGCAGTGATGAGCTCCTGGCTAGAGTCCTGCACACCAAGAAGACTTGAAGGAAGCTGACTGGGAACTGATGGAGAAGAAAGCAAAAAGAAATACATTGTAGGAAGCACAGAATTCATAAAAAGGAGAGAGAGAGATGGAAGAGGGAGCATTCATAGTTGCTCTTCCAAAGGTCTTCAAATTCAGCCTGTTCTGGATTCTTATGGTGATCTTACATAGTTTTATAACAATGTCCTCCCATTTTTTTTCTTAAACACTTTGAGTTCATTTTCTACTTCTTATAAGTAAAAGAAGCTTAACTAAGACATATGATAAGGTGGTGGTTACTATGTATCCCAGCAGGGCAAGGTGTTAGTGGTGTGACCCTAGACAGATCATTTAATCTCTCTGAGCTTCAGTTTACTCATAAGTAAAATGAAAAAAAAAATCTGCCATTCATGCAATTCTATTGTAAAGATTTTTAAATTGTATATAAATCTATCAGGTTTCCAACGCAGAATAAAGACACAACAAATGATGTCTATTTTATCACTATGCAATCAGGTTGTATATCCTTCATTTCGCCTACATCAACTTTTTAAATTTTTACATTTAATCAAATATAAGGTACTAAAAATGTGAAACTTTCTTATCAAAGGTAATAAGTTATAGTTCCCTTATGTCACTTTTTATAGCCTGCAAGTTATTACAAAAATGAAACATACAAGACATGAAAAACACATTTGTTTTTCCTGTGCTGATTTTTCAAAGAAAATATAAATTGGTGACTAAAATAGGTCCATTCACACCTTGCATTTTGTTATATGTTCACTTCAGTCCAGACACAAGTTTATTTGGTAGTATCTGGCTATTATTTAGTATCATAAAATTATCTTCAAAAGGACTGACCATTTCTACCATTTTAGAGGATTAAAACAAGTGCTCAGAGCATATATTAACTACCAGATGCCTTATCATAAACACTTATACAGTACCAGATCCATCCCTAAACTACACCGTAAGCCAAATATTCATTCATTCACCGAAGTGTCAGCAACACTTTCTTATAAACACAATAGCTAAATACTTTCTGCATACTTCCTTAGACAAAAACATAGCCATTTCACATAAAGCTTCCATTTTTCTGTGTGAATACAGAAAATTCATCCAGAATTTGCAAAACAGACATTTAACAGTACAATTAATTCTTTATTTTTCACTTCACAATGGGAAAACTGCTGAGGATCCTTAATTAAAACAATGAGAAGACACATACAGTCCAGAAAACTTTCAAGAATAGTAACCCTTAAATGCCTTCCTGCAGGAGGGATTTAGAGAAAAGAAAGTAGATAAATAAACTTTCAGTAAACAAATTTCCAGACAGTCTTTTCTAAACTTAATTCATACACACATAAAGTCAACAGATCTTTTTTCTTCAAAAAATTCAATGTCATCACAAGAAATATTAAACTTTATTCATCTTACCCGGTGATATTTTGGTTATTAGACCTTGTGCAGGTTCCTTGTTCTGTGCTAGAACTTCAATCATTTCTGTGCTTATACCTTATTATAGTTTACAATGATGATGACCTGAAGCAAAATTAATTCCATCTTGTTCAATGCTTGCTTATTTAAATGTAAATGAAATGTTCAATGCTAACTTGTAAAGCTTTGTTTGTGAATTTAGAAATCCTATAAAATTTACCTTTTCTCCCTCGGTAGCTTTTTGTTTAACCAGACCTATCAGTTCAAGTTATCTGCTGTTTACAAAAAGAGGAACAAATGTAGTCTAAAAACAAGTCAGAACCTAAAAAAAAAACAAACAAACAAACAAACAAAAAACAAAAACCACATAATTATGTGCAACCCCATTTCACATCACACTCCTGAGACCATCAAGCCACAGGAATTTTGTTTTATTGGTTTTAGGAGTTTTGTGGAATCATATTTTTTTAAATAACACATATATTATGAGAAAAATCTTTCCTATCAAACAAAATTAAGCAAAGTTATTTCAACACTAGTTATTATCCATGATTTATAAGAATTTTAATTTATTAATACATTATACATGTTTGTTTTATATGTAAAACATGTAAAGGTTCTAAAAATCACACCTGCTCTCCCAGGAGCAATGATAAATGTAAATAAATTGCCATTCTTTAATGCTATGATAGTAGCTTTAAGGGAGAGTTGAATAAGTGCATCAATTTTTATCCCCTCAACCCTTTAGGTAACTGTAGCACTTACCCAATTCTCTCCAATGTAAATTAAAACAAAACTCCAGATTTGCTATTGTGTAACCATATGCAACTTCAAAACAGCTATAAGAAACCAAAGCAATGGAAACCTAAGACATTAACAAAGATTTCCCTGTACTTGCTCTCGTTTTATTCAGAAATAAATAGTTGAACAATCTATTTCACTCCATATGAGTGAAGTGTAAAAGCTAAACACATTGTTTTTGTTAGTTTGTAGTTCTAAGCAAGAGAGGTTTCATGAAATTCAAAATATACACATAAGTATTACAAAAGCAAGAATAACAGAAGTCAGAAATATAATGCAGTTTGGTGTATAAAATCACTTTATTAAGTTGATAAATTAAACTATGAGTTTATAGTGTTTGTCTTACAAAGAAACCAAGAAACATTTTAAAGGAATCCCCAAGAAAAGTTTTCCACATTTTTATAACATCAAACACTCTTTGCTTGGCTGGAAAGGACAATTCAAATTTTAGTAGGTACATTAAACACACAATTATGTCATTGGTATGTCATATAATCTATATCTAATTATTTTCAAATACACTTTGAAAACATATACGATGACTTTTTCTTATAAGTTTTCAGTAAATACCATTCAAGTCTGCATTTAAGCAGAGGGCATGGGGGCAATTTAGATAACTGACTTGGAAGACAGTGAAAGAAAATAACATATGAATATGCCCCAAAACTTAATGTGGGTGGGGACTATGGCCATGATATAATTACTTATGGGGGAAATGAAATGGAAATAAGAATTTAAGAGAAGTGGGAAACTATAAATACTTTCTACTTTAAGAGTTATTCCTCAAATTTCTTACCAAAATTGTTATTAAGAAAATTCTTGTCTTGATGTCTGCTTACATGTGTGTTCAACATTTAACCACTTAACCATTATGGCTTTTAAGCAACAAAGTTTAGTAGTCCCTTTGATTTGCTTCAGTATAATGAACACCCTTACTTCGGTTTTACATTTTGTTTAGATAAAAACGAGGCATGTTAGCATTGGGGATCTTATCTTAACTTTCCAAATCCCTTAATACTCCAAAGCTGCAATGAAAACAGCACTGAGAAAGGGCAATCTGTAAGCCTTTTCTTTCAATCTTAGCTTGAAAGGGGCCTTTTCCACAGGACAGTTTTAGGAACAAGCCATAAAAATAAACCCTGCAATATATTATTTAATCTTAAGTGACTATCCCCACTGAGCAAAATGAGTAGTAAAAATAAACATTTGCTCAGTCCCCAGAGTTATGGGTTGAGGTGACATACTCTGTGTCTTAAGGAAGGCCTGGATTATTGTGGATGGTTCTAAGAAAAAGTTGTTAAGTCTATGAAACATGAATCTTTGCTATCCATTGAAGGTTGTGTTGTTCTGGCCTCAGTTGTATAAATAAAACTCCATCAGTGACTTCTTTTCCTCTTTGAGTCAATGAGAAGCAGCTCATAATGGTTGCTTAACCTCACATAGTAAAAAGAATTAAATGCAAGTAGCATGAAGTCTTTTTTATCTGGGAGAAAAGTAGTTATCTTTGGTTTCTCTTGCTTTTTCACCAACCTAGCTATTTTAGGTGATTTTCAGGATAGGCCATGAAGAAACATGGTCAGACTGTTTTAAAATTCAACCAATTTTTTTTTTTTCATCTTGGGTAAAATGAGGTGAAAACTTTATGGGATTAGAAACAATCTCTGTGTTTTGGAAATAGTGACCACATCCTGACTGTAGATTTATTTCATGGAGACTTCCTTTTACTCTCCCGGCCCTGTTTAATTATGACCAGGAACAGTTAATCAGTTTGTTTACAAACATAGAAAGGAGGATGTGAGGGCCAATTACAGAAACTAACAATAAAAACAAAATTTTTCCTCCCTGATCAAAGAGACCAAGAGATAAATCCACACTGAGATGAGCAGAGGTCATTTTCCCTAGGCATTCCCAGCATTTGCAATAAATGGCAACCTCCACTAGGCACTTAGGGGCTTTGCTGAATGTGACAGACCTAATCAGATACTATACAGGCCAGACACACATGAACAATTAACACTTTCCACAGGTCTCTAACCTGCAACCCTTCATTCTGTCTTGATTAACACCCAGTACTCTGACCCACCGACCTTAGTAAACAATTCAAATCCAAGTAGGATACTTCTAAAGGATGGAAAGGGGTTCAGAAAGTTGCTGCTCGCACTAAAGTTTGCCAAAACCTGAGGGATATGCTGGACTCTAAAATAACTATATAGTATAAACTAATTATGCATCAGTATGCTACATGTTAAGAATTCCATCTCCTGCCAGATACGTTACATTAGCATACTTACAATAGAATACTAGATTAATAGTGTTTGAGATCTTCACTGAGTTCACATTCAGCTCTATTATTACTTCAAACAGCTCCTCCAAAAACATTTACTGGTTAACTGCAGAATTATGAGTAGTTTGAAGAAGAAAAAAATAATTGTAAAAAGCTATTTATATTTTCATTGAATTGCTTTTTGAAGAATGATCCTGGATTAATTATAGCATTATAAAAGATGCTATAATTTTAAACACCCTTTTCTGTATTCAGTAACATGTAGCATTAAATTTACAAGGCTCTTTCATGAATTACAAATCTGACACAATGAAAATGTTCTAATTTTTGATAGGCTGGTGGTGAAGTGCTTGCGCAATTTCACACCTCATTGAGTTAGCAGAAGAAAGCCTAAAATTTATTCATCCAGAGCCTCCTTCAAATGTCTCTAGAGTGTTTCCTGATAGGTGCCATATTTTAAGGATGGGGCCATGTGATTTAACAGAAAAACATCAGCTTTGGCAAAAGGCAAGCTTGGACTTGAATACTTCTTAGTTGTGTGACCTAGGACAGGCTGCTTATTATATTTTCTCATCCACAAAAACAAGGATGGTAATATTTTGCAATGATGATTAAGAATTAAAATGATAACTGTTCCTAGTCTTGTATCTAATTCAAATATAAAAACTGCACTGAGAAAACATGTCCACATTCTCATTTCAGTTACAATAAATTAAATAATTCATTAAGCATAATTAAAAAAAAAAATTTCTTAAACTGACCATCTTTTTAAGCTAGGCACAGGAAAGTAGTGAAAACAATGTCTGTTCTATCAGACAGCCTTTCATGTAACCATTTAAAACTCAGCATAGGCACTTAGAAGATCATGTGCTTTTTTAGGAGTCCCTGCAGAATTGCTACTAGTCACCAAACACTTGGAGACATAAGCAAAACAAGCCACCCATGAATTTAACCACATTATATTTTTTTATGAAGGGACTTGAAATTTTATTCTGTTGCAGTATTTAGGCCATTTCTGCCTTACCAATTTGTTTAAAAAATAAAGAAATAAATAAGCTTTCCAAATGATTAGTAAAGATTCTTTCATGAGAATGTTTTATGAAAAGTTTTTCTTTTAAGATTCAAATGCTCTTCTACTTTTAAATGTATATTAAGAAAACTAAGTGATTTAAATAGTATTTAAGGAAAATAAATCATACCTACACACACACTCACATCTGGATTGAAATTATTTTCCCTGTACCTTCTGAATACAAACTTGTCTTTCGATTGAGGCCAACTAAAGAAACTTCAGTTTTGAGGAATTCTTACATAAGAGTTCTAAACTATTGTACATAGTGATTGCATTCTTATATAATTTGAAACTCGAATTTAAGGTATGCTTATTAGGAATTAAATTTTGTGACATATTTGCAAATAAATGCCAAAATATTTACATGCATATCTGTATTATATATTGCCAAGAAGATAATAGCATTATTAGAATAATTTAAATAATTCTGAAGTGAAATAGGGCAACTTTTCTCACCGTGCAAGTTAAAATAGAATTCTAAAGTCAAAATACAAAGGACAATTAAAGTCTGTGTTCTCCAACAAAAATATCTTACAAGATTGTCATCAATGCTTATCCTCAACTCTCCTGGCCCCATTTTGTCCTCTCTTGAATCCCAAATCTTGGCAAGGCTTTCAATGGCTAACAGGCATGCTTAATTGCCAAAGATTTATTGAGTGCTTAGTAGCAACTTGGCACCTGTTTTTTTTTTTAGAAATTACCATATAAAATATATTTAAGCCACTAATGCGTATCACACAAATGCATGCATGACCCATAAAATAACTGTCAAATGAAAACCTTTTATATCCTGCAAACTCAGATTTCATCTAATTGCAGTTGAAGGATAAGGCACATAGAAATTAATTCTTTCTCTAGAGGTCTATGAAAATCCTGAAAAACAAAATTTTTAAGTACTGTTTTGAATTAAATTTAATGTAATATTTCAAAATTTTTACTAGGAGCAAATACTCTATTGTTTTCTTTTTACTACTCTATTTCATTTAACTACAAGAAAGAAGAAAGAACAGTTCGGAAATCAGAAATTTCAACTGAGTGCTATTTATGAAGATTAAAAGAAAATTGGGCCATTTTTTCTTTTCCTGATTCTCATTTGAGGGTTGCTTTGCTTTTCATTGTAGTTAGGGGAAAGGAAAATAACATAAATATTTCATTACAGAGAGGATAGGAGGAAATCAAATGTAATATATAAAAACAAAACAGAAATAAAATAATGAGAAGCCAGTGAGAGGAACATACATATGAATGAGAAGCCAGTGAGAGGAACAAATGAAAATGTGAGATTTTGGAATGTTGCCCTCTTTTCCCACAAAATATAGAATGAAAAGAGAAAAAGAAAATGTGGATGCATCACAGCACCCACCAGCCTGTGCCTTCTAGCCAGTTGCAACTGACTAATGCCAGTTGCAATTGCCTAATGCAAGTTGAAATGCAATGATTTTTCTGGAAATAGTAAAAATTAACTGTCATTACTTTTAAAAAGAAGTTGAAAACTTTAACATTAAAAACAGCTCCTCTAATAACAAGGAATACATTCATGGAATCCCTTACTAATTCACTTATTTTGTGAGTAAAGTTATTTTTTCTACTAAAATATATTGAATAAATAGTGATAACTAAGAAATTATTACAACATATAATGCTTAAGTTGGAACAAATTATGTTTTCCAAGATTCCAGGGACTGTGGGTCAAAAATAAAAAAAAAAAAATCAATTTGGAAAAAAAAGGCATTCTTCTTATTTAAATGTGTAATGTTGATAAGGTAAAAGTAATATTGAAAAGTCTTTAAAGACAAGTCATTTTGATTTGTTGGTTTTTATGCAGCCCCTGGTTATTGTTGCTTTTCTGGAAAGAAAACACAATTGGACAAGGATGTGAAATGACAACAAAATTTTAAAGTATGTTTCTATTTTAAAAGCAGCAAATGAAGTTTTAAATGATTGCACTAGACATTACACCCATTAGAAACCATGAAAAGATCGGTTACCTCTGACAGTTACCGCATTCACTCATGCAGTCCAGTCAAAAGAGAACATCACCCAAACTTTAAAAACATTCCAGTTTAATGACGTAAGGAGTAGAAACCTAAAATATGTTGAAATGCTCTTTCATATATACTTCTATACAACCCAAAACTACCAAACTGCAAAACTGAGATAAACCAAGTAGTTGGGTTTGCTTTATTGGTTTCAAAATGAAGAAGAAATTTTAAACTTCATCAAAATTGGTAATCCCTTGTTTACCCCCATCCCAAAAGTCTGGAGTTATACTAGCTAGTTATACTACTTATAGTTATACTAGCTAGTTATACTAGCTAAAGATACTAGCAGCCTTTGTTCCTGGAATTCAACAACAATCTAAATCATATACTTTTTCTTTTTTTAAGGTTATACTCAAGTTGACCATCAATAAATATTTTTCTTTCTTAACTTCATCCTTTAGTTATTAATTTTTCTTATTTTTAATTACCATGTTTTAACATATTTGCTGATAAGTTAAGCTGGGATTCATCTTCGGGCTATTTCATTAGCGCTGTTTGTATATGTGCATGGATTTTGGGGAAGGCAGAGGAGCTCAAGCTTGAGTGCTGTCTACAACTAGTATTGAGGTATAGTAGGATCATTGGGGATCAGCTTGCATGAAAGACTGAAAACTTGCAGGAGAGAATTTTTCCTAAGAGAAAAGAAGAAAGGCAGCCAAATCAGGCCCAATAAGGCTTCAGAAATCAGAGAGGGGGGACAGATTTCACTTAGTGTTACATGGTGGCAAGGACTCTGTTCATACGAAGTCATGTTTGAGTCTTTTGGTGATGGGCGTAAGTTGTAGGCCAAAGAGCAACAGTCATTTAATTAAGAAAAAACAACCCTGTCTCTACTGAAAATACAAAAAATTAGCCGGGCATGGTGGCGGGCACCTGTAATCCCAGCTACTTGGGAGGCTGAGGCAGGAGAATGGCATGAACCCAGGAGGCGGAGCTTGCAGTGAGCCGAGATCGCACCACTGCACTCCAGCTTGGGCGACAGAGGGAGACTCCGTCTCCAAAAAAAAAAAAAGAGAAAAAAGAAAAAGAAAAAACAAAAGCATTAAGGCAAGCTGCACAGTACCTATGTGATTTACATAGCATGAAAGAGGGGACAGGAAAACATTCACAAATGTAGTTGGTTCCAGGGCATCAAGAACATGAGAAAACTCAGAACATCAGTAATAGTCTGTGAGCAAAGAGTGCATTTTTCACTGGGGGTAATGCTAAGGAAATGTTGGGTCAAAGATCTTGATGCCTATTGGCAAGGTTAGGTACCTTTGGGTATACCTGTGACTGGGGGATTTCTGTTGCATGCTTTCACACATACCACTGGTTTTTCCATGGAAGGCTATGTAAAGGCAAGAAGATAATAATGTCAGCTGATAGCCAATGGAGCTTACTCATATGCATACAAGACATTTTCAAGGACATCTCAGGAATAATTGAGGAGGTGAGAGTCCTTTCAGTCTATAATTCCTACAAAAAATTTAAAAAGAGAGAAGGGTGCCTGAGTAACAATTTATTTACAGGATTTCATGTTAAATCTGGGCCTCTTGAGAAACATAATGCCAGCCTGTATTACATATACTTAATCACCCCTGAAGCAAATGTGCCAAAACATGAACAACTGGTGAATCTAGGCAAAGGGTGTGAAGATATTCATGGTGCTCTTCTTTCAACTTCTCTGTGCATTTGAAAATTTCTAAAATAAAGAGTTCAAAGAAAAAACAAATGCATTTTGAACATTCCTAAATGTCAGTTTTGATATTTAATAATTATGTATAAAACATAATAAATGTATGTTGTTTTGAACCACTGTGTGCTAATAATAAATATGACCATTCAAGAAAAATGTTAATACTTAAGACCTATGCCCGAAGGAAATTTCTTAAAAATTCAAACTTCAAGGTAGTACGTACTGTGTTTTGAAATAATGAAATATAAGAAAATCAATAAAGGACCTTCAAGATTGAAAATAAAAGTAAAATGAAAAAATAAGTTTAAAAATTAGAAAGAAACTGTAGAATTTTCAACTACCGATGATAGTAGGTATCTAATCGCTATGGCTTCTGGTACTATGGTATGTCTGCTCCAATCCAAATAACAATTATTTGCCATTGTTCTTATTTCTAAAATCTTAGGAAGCCACTTGCAATGATATGTGAAATTTTCCTCTTTGCCCTCAGGTTAAATATATGTGTCTTTAAGATTTTAAGGTTTTTTACCACGAAGTATCTCAAACTAGCCTTGTCATTTCAGTTTTCTTACATTTCCTAATCTCCCCCTGTGCTTCCTCTCTTTCTTGGGAATTTTTAGTCCTTGAGTCATTTTTAATTTGAATGACTGTTGTTATTGTTACAAATGTTAATAACTCCAGTAAAATCTGAAAGAACTAAACTAAAATGGTAAGCAGTTTATGAAATAAGAACCTCTGAAAAAATTTGTTTTTAGTTGACTTATAATATTTGTACACATTTATGGGATACAGTGTTATGTATCAACACAGGTATGGTAATAACTTTTTATAATTTCTTTTTGGGTTCTGAAAGCTTAGACATTGTCATTTAAAGGGAACATTTTTAGCTTTGTTAGCTGACAACCAAAGTCATGTAGATTCATCTCAGTTGTAGAGCTTGCAACAGGTCTGAATTGGATTGACTCCAGTGTGATAGAAAGGGATTTCATTTTTAACCAAGACACTTGTTTTGCTCCCTCCATCCATGTTTCAGGGGATGGAGTGGTAAGGGGAGGGTTGTCTTTAGGAAAGACACTGCCAACCTAAAAGATGTTAAAGTTATATCAAGAGAAGAGGTCAATACCAGAACATGAAGACCCATGTTTTTCATTGGGGTCTAGCTTTTAGATGGGGTCTGGCCAAGCTGAAAGATGTAAATCCTTCATCAGAGATAGATCTGAGTAGCACTTCTGGGACAGAAACAGGAACAACTATCAAAGTCACAAGAACCAGACATTACTAAGGGAAAAAAGATGAGAGCTACAAACAGAGAAGTGGGAAGGACAAAAGAAATCATGGAGAATAAAAGGAGAAAGAACAGACAGCAAGAGAAGGGATTTCCAGAAGCTCATAGGAGTTGGTATCTGTATAGACAGAAATTTGATTTGATGAAAGATGGAGGCAAGGAGTAAGAAGAAAATACAGCTATTAATATAAACATTTAAGCATTTGTATGTATGTATATGAATTTCTAAATTTTTAAATCATCCTTTCTGTTTCACAATGTATAAATAATCATTTTGTTATTTTTCTTTTTGGTAATAGATGTTCCCCTGCATACCCTCTTAGATGTTGTAGGCATAAATTTATGTCAGTATCAATATTACTGATTTGCTATATTTACTATTCTTAAAAGAAGCATCTTTTATGAAAAATGAAACCCAATCAATTTGGCTTAAAAGAGTTATGACAACAAAATAACTTTCATTTCCCCAGAAAATGTAGGTAGATTATATTCTACCATGCTAAATATTCACCAACTAATTTAGAGTATTTGTAATATGCTATGCATTTATAAAAGTTGTAGAAAACTGATATAGTTTGACTGTGTCCACCACCCAAATGTCATCTTGAATTGCATCTCCCATAATTCCCACATGTTGTGAGAGAGAGCCAGTGGGAGATAAGTGAATCATGGTGGTGTTACCCCCATACCGGTTTCATTGTAGTGAATAAGTCTCACAAGATCTGATGATTTTATAAGGGGAAACTCCTTTCACCTAGCTCTCATTCTTCTCATCTGCCACCATGTGAGCTGTGCCTTTCACCTTCTGCCATGATTGTGAGGCCACCCCAGCAACATGGGACTGTGAGTCCATTAAACCTCTTTCTTTTATAAATTGCCCAGTCTTGGGTATGTCTTTATCAGCAGAATGAAAACGGACTAATACAGTAAATTAGTACTGGTAGAGCAGGACACTGGTGAAAATATACCTGACAATGTGGAAGGAACGTTGGAACTGGGTAACAGGCAGGAGTTGGAACAGTTAGGATAGCTCAGAAGAAGATAGAAAAATGTGGAAAAGTTTGAAACTTCCTAGAAACTTGTTGAATGTTTTGCCCAAAATGCTGATAATGTTATGGACAATAAAGTCCAGGCTGAGGTGGTCTCAGATGGAAATGAGAAAATTGTTAGGAACTGGAGCAAATGTAACTCTTGTTATGTTTTACAAAGAGACTGGTGGCATTTTTCCCCTGCCCTAGATATTTGTGGAACTTTGAACTTGAGAGAGATGATTTAGGGTATCCGGTGGAAGAAATGTCTAAGCAGCAAAGCATTCAAGAGGTAAGTTGGGTGCTGTTAAAGGCATTCAGTGTTATAAAGAAAGGAGAGTATAAACATTTGGAAAATTTGCAGCCTGACAATGCAATAGAAAAGAAAATCCCATTTTCTGAGGAGAAATTCAAGATGGCTGCAAAAATTTGCATAAGTAATAAGGAGCCAAATGTTAATTCCCAAGACAATGGGGAAATGTCTCCAGGGCATGTCAGAGGTCTTCACTGCAACCCCTCCCATAACAGGTTCTGAGACCTAAGGGGAAAAAATGGTACCTGTGCTGTGTGCAACTTAGGGTCTTGGTGCCCTGAATCCCAACTGCTCCAGCCATTGCTGAAAGGCAATGTAGAGCTCGGGCTGTGGCTTCAGAGGGTGCAAGCCCAAAATCTTAGCAGCTTCCATGTGGTATTGAGTCTGCGAGTGCACAGAAGTCAAAAATTGGGGTTTGGGATCCTCTGCCTAGATTTCAGAGGATGTATGGAAATGACTGGATGCCCAAGCAGAAGTTTACTGCAGGAGTGGTGCCCTCATGGAGAACCTCTACTAAGGCAGTGTGGAAGGGAAATGTGTGATCAGAGCACCCACACAGAGTCCTTATTGGGCCACTGCTTAGTGGAGCTGTGAGAAGAGGGCCACTGTTCTCCAGACCCTAGAATGGTAGATCCACCAACAGCTTACACCATGCACCTGGAAAAGCCACAGACACTCAATGCCAGCCAATGAAAGCAGCTGGGAGGGAGGCTGTACCCTGCAAAACCACAGGGGCAGAGTTGCCCAAGACAATGGGAACCCATCTCTTGCATCAACATGACCCGGATGTGAGAAATGGAATCAAAAGAGATTATTTTGGAGCTTTAAGATTTGACTTCCCTGATGGATTTTGGACTTGCATGGGGCCTGTAGCCCCTTTGTTTTGATCAATGTCTCCCATTTGGAATGGCTGTATTTACCCAATGCCTGTAACCCTATAGTATCTAGGAAATAACTAACTTCCTTTTGATTTTACAGGCTCATAGGTTGAAGGGACTTGCCTTGTCTCAGATAAGACTTTGGACTAGGGACTTTTGAGTTAATGCTGAAATGAGTTGAGACTTCGTGGGACTGTTGGGAAGGTGTGATTGGTTTTGAAATGTGAGGACATGAGATTTGGGAGGGGCCAGGGCAGAATGATATAGTTTGGCTCTGTCCCTACCCAAATCTTATCTTGTATTTTATCTCCCATAATTCCCACGTGTTGTGGGAGGGACCTGGTGGAAGGTAATGGAATCACTATGACTATGGTCATGATATAACTACTTATGGGGGAAATGAAATGGAAATAATAATTTAACAGAAGTGGAAAACTATAAATACTTTCTACTTTAAGAGTTATTCCTCAAATTTCTTACCAAAATTGTTATTAAGAAAATTCATGTCTTGATGTCTGTTTACATGTGTGTTCAACATTGAATGACGGTGGCAGTTTCCCCTACACTGTTCTCATGGTAGTGAATAAGTCTCACAAAATCTGATTTTTTTTAAGGAGTCCCATTGTGAGACATTCCCGTGTCCCTAGAGCTCAAAATCTGATGGTTTTATAAGAGAAAAGCCCTTTCACTTGGCTCTCACTCTTCTCTTGTCTACCGCCATGTGAGATGTGCCTTTCATCTTCCACCATGATTGTGAGACCTCCCCAGCCACGTGGAACTGTAAGTTCATTAAACCTCTTTCTTTTGTAAATTGCTAGTCTTGTCTATGTCTTTATCAGCAGCATGAAAACAGACTAATACAAAATGTCATTTGAATATTCATTTTCCATTTGTAATAGTTCATTATATTTTTCAAAACTTATTCTAAGAGGTGTTTTTTTTCACATTAAAGTGTTTAGTAATTGGATCAATTTATTTCATGGGCTCTTTAAATCAGAACTGTCAAAAATGTAATTTCTGTTTGGAAATAAAAGCAACAAAAAGAAATATTCCAATTGCAAACACATTAAAAACTCCACATTTCTTCATCCTATTCTCCCTACGTTTGGATGTTCTTAGATCTAGTTGATTCCTTCTCTAGTACCCTTCTCAGAATTTGTTTCATAAGTGTTCTGAAAGAATTGGTCATCTTTTTAGCATTTTAGGCACAAACAAAAATAATAATAACAAAAAGAACAAGAATAGTACCTAACATTTGCTGATTCTGACTTTGGACCAGGCACAAGGCTAAGCTCCATGCATGTGTTATATCATTTAATTTTCATGGCTCTATTAGTTCAGTGCCATTATAACCTCTGTTTTGCCATTGAAGAATAAGGTACAGAGAGGTTAAGTAACTTTCCCAGGGTCGCAGTTAGTAAATGGTTTAGTTGAAATTTGACCCTAAACCATCTGAATCCAGAATTTCTACTTTGAACCACTCTGTAGTTTAGAAAAGAAAACAATTTTTGTTGGTTTTATGAAATTAATTTAAAAGGTATAATGATTCATATGTTGCTCTACTACACTATCAACAACAGTACTGAAAACATTCAGAAATAGTTTGTAATCAAAGTGAATTTACTTTACAGTTCTGCAATTGTCACCACAAATGCAATCATTTTGAGCAAAAACATGTTACAAGGAGTTAGAAAACATTGCTATTTTGGCCAATACCTATTTAACTCAGTTTCCAGAATGGCCGAGGTTCTCTTTTTCCCAGGGGATCATATGATTCACTGCTGCCCATACAACACTAACTCCTAGTTACCTGTGCCCATTAGCTACCACCAGTTGCATGCTCACCAATAATTGCTTATCTTCAATTGTCTGTGAATTTGTGAATTTTTTATTATAATTACTAAATTTAATTAAATGTTATATGAAATGATAACAATGTAACCATGAAGTTGTTTCCAAAAAATTAAGTTAAAATCTTTGTAAAAAATTATCAATAAACTTGAGTTATTAAAGGAAGAAAAATGCAATTGAATTAAGTATGAGTAAAACAGTTATAAAGTAATGGGAAAAATAAAAAGTGACAGAATTGCTGCACAACTTTCTTACTCCACTGTTTAAGGTGAATTTTGGAAAGAAGACACATTCAGTCTGTTCCATCTGGTCCTACCTACATCATTTAATTAGTTAATGAGATGTTCATTTTACAAATATGTATATATATAATAGTATCATTTTTAAGAATAATTTTCAACTTATTCATCTTTTTCAGCTTCCTACAAACTGTTGGGGCCTAATCGTTTCAGTTTGCAGTATATTTTGAGTTAAAATCTACTTAGTACAATAGTGTCTTAAAATTCTTACTATTTGTATTAGAACAAAGATGATAGAAAAAAAAGAATTTTCAAAATACTATTTATTTTGGGTAGATTATAGGGAATTTAGTGGAAACATTTAACCAGTATCAGTGAATAATCAACAAAAAGCTCCCAGGGTCTTGACTTACCCACCTAACACTGACCTTGTCCTATAAAATAGTAAGATACGCACAACTCTCTTTCATCAAGTAAAAAGGAAAGAAATCTTAAGGTGTTCCAAAGTCTTTTGATACAAATATCTTCCCTGGAATGGGATGCAAAAACTGAACACGCTGAATACACATGAATGCACACATGAAATACACATGAATGCACACATGAAATACACATGAATACACATGAAAACAAACTGTTATACTGAGGTTGGCCCACTACAGAGGCCTGTGTGGTCATGAAACCTGTGAGCTAAGCAAGTGCTATGTGCCAGGACTGATGGAAACTGCACTGCAACTTTAAATTTTTTACTAACCAATGTTTGTTAAAATAATTATAAGTTTATAAAAGCAAAGGGTAAAAATATTTTTATAGTCATGATTCTGCTAACTATTGACACTTTCTCATCCAACAATTAGTCTCACTCCCCAGATGCACTTACACGGCCACACCTGGACCTTTCTTGACATTCAAGCACTTGTAGAAACTCAGCCACTCTGCCTAAGTCTACATTTCTTTTATAGCCTCCTTATGTCACTCTTTCCTCAGTTTACAAATATTTTTATGGGTACATTTTTCCTCCTTCACTCTGACTTGAGCTCTCCATTACTGGTTTCTCTATTTAAAATCCATGATACTTTGCCTTAAAGAAAGGCTATTGACTACTGATACGTTGAATTGAAGGACTAGGAAAAATAAAATGTTGGTGGCAGACATTTAAAAGATAATGAGTATTTCATTGTGCCTAATGTGACAGATGAATGGAAAGGGTAGGCTGGAAAGGGGGCTAAGTTACACGAGAATATTAAAACAAATTCTACTCTAATAAGAAGTTTGTCTAATTGCATAAACTTCGAAAATACCAGAAATTGTAATTGCATCAAAAATTATGCTTCTGATAAAAACAAATAAAATAAGTCATTTTTCATAGCCAAGAACTAAAAATTAACAATAAAAATGAATATAAAAAAATTTGGATCTTAGGCAAATTTAATTTAGGTCAAGTTTCAAGATAAATAAAATGAATTTATTTGATTTGCAAATTATAAGACTCTCTTTTTCTTTGTATTTCTTGTTGCTTTTCACATTTTAAAGCAGTGCTTTATTCTCAATACCTGGTCTTGTTTTTGTTTTTGTTTTGTTTTGTTTTGTTTTCTTCCCTGTAAAATGTGGGGTCTGGACATTGCTCTTCATGATATAAGATAGAAAATTCTCTATGATAAACGAGTGATTCATGGAGCTAAAAAAATAATTTCCTAGAGTTAGTAATATGATTTAGTCTTATTTCACTCCAATCTGAAAAGGATCATCTTTTGATTTCCACAAAATCTTATGACTAGTGGACATATGACCAATGGTGTTTGTGACAGAGGAGAGGTCTAAGCATCTATTGGACCTCTAAGGACCAGCGTCTTAGGGACAGAACTTGGAGATCAATCAATTAAGGCAATATACAATCTGTCACAATCTGTTCATCCTAGTTCTCAGGTTAATTGCATGTAATTTCTTTATTTGGTATTCATATGCCAAACTATTATTTTAAAATCTTGATTGGCTGTTGATTTTATTAATGATGTTTTTAATTTTGATTTCTCAGCCAATCCCTGTTTCATTTGGCTTCCCAATCTGTTTCATTTGGTTTCATCATTCTGTTTTACCAACCAGAATATGGCCAAAGGAGATAGGAAAACAGGGTAGAAGTCTATTCACCACACAGGCCAGACACAGTGGCCCACACCTGTAGTCCCAGCACTTTGGGAGGCTGAGGTGGGTGAATCACTTGAGGTCAGGAGTTCAAGACCAGTCTGGCCAATGTGGTGAAACCCCGTCTCTACTAAAAATCCAAAAAAAAAAAAAAAAAAAAAAAAAAAAATTAGCCAGGTGTGGTGGCATGTGCCTGTGATCCCAGCTATTCAGGAAGCTGAGACAGGAGAATCACTTGAACCCGGGAGGCGGAGATTGCAGTGAGACGGTGTTGTGCCATTGCATTCCAGCCTGGGCAATAGAGCGAAACTCAGTCTCAAAAGAAGTCTGTTCATCACACACAAGTACAGCTCTCTTCTGGCTCCTGGCCTTCAATTTGGCATAATCACCAAATTCTTTGAAGAGCTCAGGTCAAATGATACTTCTTCAGAGAAACTTGCCCTGATCTGCTCATCTAAGTAACAGGACCCATCCCAACTGTAATCACTCAAGCTCTTAACCCACTTGGTTTTTCTTCACAGCATTATCTTCAGTTAAATAAAAGTCTCTATTTACTCATTTAATTATAATAATGAGAGCTAATTACTGAGCTCCCAGAATGAGCCAGGAACTATTAACGAGTGTTTTTTGTGTATTAAATCATTTGATTCTTATACAACCCTATGAAGCAGAAACTGATGTCCTCCTCTTTTAAAAAACAGAAACAAGCAAAGGAGGCTGAGTAATTTGTCCTAGCTTATACCGGCAGTGCTGGCTCACTCCAGAAAGCCTGGCTCCCCACTAGAGTTACCCAACCACTGTAAAGGTAGGAATTTTGCTTATTTTTTCCACTGATATGTTTCCTTTGCCCAAACTGTACCTAGCACAGAGTGGTTATTCAATCAATACTGTATTTGTAGAATGAATGAATGAGAGAGTGAAGGTGTGAGTATAAAGGAATTAGGAAACAAGTCAATTCTATACAGCATGTTAAACCTGCACCAGCAGATTCCAGAAAATTCAAATTAGCAAAGACAGCCAGGGGCAGGATGTGGTTAATTAGTTTAATGTAACAAGGGAATTGACTTTTTTCTGAACTTTAAAAATCATTTTATCTATCTTGGTCTGTAAGAATTTTCATGTTGAACCTTCTTTCCTTAGAGCTAATATCTCTGATCTTTTGTGAGCCTTTTTTATAAAATGAGCATTCCAAGGTCATAGTTTGAATTTTTTTCAGTGTTGCCTTTATTTATTTTTAATCATAGAGGGAGGAAAGCCTCCATCAAAATTCTGTCTGTCATAGAAGGTAATATTATTACTGTGTCAGAAAGGTCTAAGTAAATGTTTGATTAAAATGCCAGAAGAGGTGCTGTTGGTAAAAACTGCTAAACCATAGCATGCTGTGTTGAGACACTATTCTTAGGAGGAGGTATGATTTCTATTTAAAGTTATAGGTGATGGTTTATGTGAACAATTTGGAGGACAAGATAAAGGACAAAGCAAGAAAGTGTTGGAAGAAAATGAGACTGCATAAATTGAAGTTATACAACTGGCTTAAAGGGAAAGGGGAAGTTAAAAATGAAAGTTTCTGCTTCAATTTTCCGTTATGTAGGCCAGAGTTTGTTGGTTCATGTTTAAATGAAGCCTGTAGATATGACATATTTTGAATTACAATTCTTAAAGCAGTGACTTTCAGATTTTTTCAAATAATACTGTATTATTGGGGGGACTTATCTTTGGAAGAGTAATAGAATTTATGGCTCACACTGATTTTAAACTTTGGAAATGTGACTTTTATCATAAAACTTTTGTAAAACAATGTCCTATGTGGAACAAAAATTAGTCAATTTATGAAAATCAAATGTATTTAGATTGAAGTCAGAGTGGGGCACCAAAGGCTCTATCTGGTCGTTACCTTCTTCCTAGATGGCCTTTGTACAAGTTCAAGGCACCATAAATATGGGCACCAGTGCACGAGTAGGATAGACTTAGCACTTATCAACATGATAGCATTTATGAAGAAAAAATGATTACAGGCCGGGCACAGTGGCTCACTCCTGTAATCCCAGCACTTTGGGAGGCTGAGGTGGGCGGATCACCTGAGGTCAGGAGTTCGAGACCAGCCTGGTCAACGTGGCGAAACCCCATCTCTACTAAAAACGCAAAAATTAGCTGGGCATGGTGGCGGGTGCCTGTAATCCCAGGTACTCGGGAGGCTGAGGTAGGAGAATTGCTTGAACCCGAGGTAGGAGAATTGCTTGAACCCAGGAGACAGAGATTGCGGTGAGCCAAGATCATGTCACGGCACTCTAGCCTGAGTGACATGAGAGAGACTCCGTTTCGAAGAAAAAAAAGAAAAAGAAAAAATGATTACAACTTAACAGCACAAACATCTTTCAATTTTTATCTATCCTTTATCTATCCTTTGAGCACAAAAGCTGACTTGCATGAAGTATATCTAAGTTATAATTGTTTTTCCTATCACTGGCCACAAAAAGCTTCATAAAACCCCACCAAATTTTATTTCTTTAGCTTTACTGAGGTGTGATTGACGAATACAAAATGTATATACTGGAGATGCACAATGTGATAATTTGATATATGTATACACTGTAAAATGACCACTACAATCAAGCTAATTAACATATCCATCACCTCACATAGTTACCCTTTCTGTGTGTGTTTGTGTATATGATGAGAACATTTAAGATTTACTTTATAAGCAAATTTAAAATGTACAATACATTATTATTAACTTTAAGTATAATGCTGTACATTAGGATTTCAAAATATATTCATTTTGTAATTCAAAGTGTATGTACACCTTTTGACCAAAATCCTCAAATTTCCCTATCCCTCAGACCAGGGAATCAATATTTACTTTCTGTTTTTATGAGTTTGACTTTTTTAGATTTCATAGATATGTGAGATCATGCAGAGTTTGTTTTTCTGTGTCTGGCTTATTTCAAGTAGCAGGTCCTCCAGTCCATCCATGTTGTCATAAATGACAGGATTTTTTTATTTTTTGAAGGATAAATTATATTCCACTGCATATATATACCACATTTACCAACAGATGTATTCATTCATCTGTTGACAAGACACTTAGGTGGTTTTTATATCTTGGCTATTGTGAGTAATAATGTTGTAATGAACATGGAAGTGCAGGTAGCTCTATGAGGTGCTGATTTCATGTTCTTTGGGTATATAACCAGCAGAGGTATTGCCGGGTAATATGGTAGTGCTATTTTGAATTTTTTGAGGAACGTTCATACTGTTTATTATAATGGCTGTTCTAATTTACATTGCCAACAACAATATACAAGGGTTCCCATTTTTCCACTTTCTCACCAACACTGGTTACTTTAGCACCTTTTTATATGCCTGTTGGTCATTTGTATGTCTTCAAAAATGTCTATTCAGGTCCTTGGCCTATTTTTAATTTTTCTTTTGTTATTAGTTGTATAAGTTCCTTATATATTTGTATATTAATCCATTATTAAATATGTGTGTTGCAAATATTTTCTCGCATTCCATAGTTTGCCTTTTCACTTTGTTGATTTTTTTCTTTGCTATGCAGAATTTTTTCAATTTATGTAGTCCTACTTGTTTATTTTTGCTTTCATTGCCTATGTTTTTGGTGTCATATTCAAAAATTTATTACCAAGAGGATTGACAAGGAGCTTTTCTCATATGTTTTCTTCTGGCAGTTTACATTTAAGTCTTTAATCCATTTGAAGTTGCTTTTGGTGTGTAGTGTAAGATAAGGATCAGATTTCATCCTTTCGCATGTGGATATCTGTTTTTTCCATCACAATTTATTGAAAAGACTATCCACACTGTGCGTTCTTGGTTCCTTTGTCTAGAATTAAGTGGCCATACATCTGCATGTTTATTTGCGGGCCCTCTATTTATTCTATTCCATTTGTCTATGTGTCTGTTTGTAAGCCAGTACCACATGGTTTTGATTACTACAACATTTTAATATAATTTGAAATCAGGAAGTATGATGTCTCTAGTTTTGTCATTGTTGCTCACAATTGCTTTAACTATAACTATTCAGTGTCTTTAGTGGTTTCATACGAATGTTAGAATTGTTTTTTCTATTTCTGTGAAAAATGCCATTGGAATTTTGATAGAGATTGCAATGAATCTGTAGATAGCCTTGGGTATTATAAAATTTTTAATATTATTTCTTCCAGTCCATGAACATGGGATATTTTTCCATTTATTTATGTCTTATTCACCTCATCAATGTTTGATATCTCATCAATGTTTGATAGTTATTAATGTATAGATGTTTCACCTATTGGTTAAAATTATTCCTAAGTATCTTATTCCTTTTTGATGTTGTAAATGGGATCATTTCCTTAATTTTTTTTCAGATTGTTTATTGGCAGCATATAGATTTTTGTATGTTGATTTTTCTCTTGCAACTTTACTGAATCCAATTATTAGTTCTAATAGCTTTTTAGGATTTTAGGATTTAGGAGTCTTTAGGATTTTCTATGTACAAAATCATGTCATCTGCAAACAGAGATGATTTCACTTCTTCCTTTCCTATTTGGAATCTTTTTATTTATTTTTCTTGTTGGACTTGCAGTACTGTGCAAATACTTGCCAGAAATGGCAAGAATGGGCATTCTTGTATTATTCCTGATCTAAGAGGAAAAAGTTTCAGCTACTCACTGTTAAGTACAATGTTTATTGTGAGTGTGCCATACATTGTCTTTATTATGTTAAGGTACATTCTTTCTAGACCTAATAATGCTGAGAGTTTTTATTATGAAAGGGTGTTGGATTTTGTCCAATGTTTTTCCTGCATCTATTAAGAAGATTATACTTTTTCTGTCCTTCATTTTGTCAATGTGGTGTATTATACTTAGTGATTTGCATATTTTGAACCATCTTTGCATTGCAAAGATAAATCCCACTTGATTATGGCGCATGATCCTTTAAATGTGCTACTGAATTTACTTTGCTGGTATTTTGTTGAGGATTTTTGCATCTAGGCTCACCTGGCATATTGCTCTCTATATTTTTTTTCTCTTGTCCTTGTCTTGCTTTGGTATCAGGGTAGTGCTGACTTCATAAAATGATTTTGGAAATGTTCCCTCCTCATCAATGTTTTGGAAGGCTTTGACAAAAATTACTGTTAATTATTATTTAAATGTTTGGTATAATTCACCAGTGAAGTCATCAGATCCTGAGATTTTCTTTGCTGGGAGACTTTTGATGACTGATTCAATATGCTTATCATTGTCTGTTTAGATTTTCTGATTTCTTCATGATTCAGTCCTCTTTTTTGTTTCTAGGAATTTATTCATTTATATTTTTAGATGAGGACATTGAAGCTCAGCGAGTATAAGATACTTGCCTTAAATTTCTATCTGTCCAGTAGCTGACTAGGTAATTCTAGAATATAGATTGTTAAAGTCAAAGTCCTGTATATTTAACCTAGGATTAACCTTAGGATAACAGTAACCTAGGATTCTTAGCTGAAATAAAAATAACTTTAATAATATATAACATACTATAATAGCAAAATCATCAATGATCCATAAAATTAACAGAAGAAAGAAGGATTAGAAAGTCAACATAATGTTTATTTATTACTTCAACATACTTTATTGAGCATCAAACATGTATGATCATTAATCAAAGCGCTGGTAATCGAGAGTGAAAGAAGTCAATAAAAGGACCCTACGAATCTTGCATTCTTAAGGGAAAATAGTAGTTAACATATATGTCAACTGAAGACTAAAAATAGAAGAAATAGTGTTCATTTGTATTTGTGTGTGCACACATGTATGTATCTAATATGAATAACAATGAACAGGTGCTGAGGAAAAAAATAATAGCATATAATGTACAGTATTAAATGGATTTAAAGAGAAATAGAGACTTGCCAGCACAACCATAAATCTACTGAGAATCACAATGACAGGGCATGGAGCCAAGAAATGTATACTGTTAGCAGGTTACCCCAAATGATCATTTGACAACCACTATACTAGGTAAGCATTCTAAGTATGAAATCAAATAGCTATAAAGTTAAATTACACTCAAGTTCAACATTAGAGGATTAAGCATTAGAAGTCACAAATTTTTCAAGATTGGTCTAGGTACTTAGTACATGCATCACTTCAGGCAAGTAATGTAACCACTTGTATTAGTCTGTTCTCACACTGCTAATAAAGACATACCCAAGACTGGGTAACTTATAAAGGAAAGAGGTTAAATTGGTTCACAGTTCCACATGGCTGGGGAGACCTCACAATCATGGCAGAAGATGAAGGAAGAGCAAAGGGACATCTTACATGGTGGGAGGCAAAGAGAAAACTTGTGCAGGGAAGCTTCCATTTATAACATCATCAGATCTTGTGAGACTTATTCATGAGAACAGCATGGGAAAGACCTGCCCCCCATGATTCAATTATCTCCTACCCAGTCCCTCCCACAACACATGGGAATTATGGGAGCTACAATTCAAGAGATTTGGGTAGGGACACAGCCAAAGCATATCACCACTTTAAGATCCAGTTTCCTCATCTATAAAATAAGGATGACATAACAAGAAGAAGAAAAAGGAGAAAGAGGAAGGAGAAGAAAGGGGGAAAAGAGAAGAAATGTGAAGATAAAGACAGCACGAGCAAAAAAGCAAAATGCTGTAAAAATGATTACATATGGCTAGGCATGGTGGCTCATGCCTGTAATCCCAGCACTTTGGGAGGCCAAGGCAGGCAGATCATGAGGTCAGGAGATCGAGACCATCCTGACCAACATGGTTAAACCCTGTCTCTACTAAAAATACAAAAATTAGCTGGATGTGGTGGGGCATGCCTGTAATCCCAACTACTCAGGAGGCTGAGGCAGGAGAATCGCTTGAACCTGGGAGGCAGAGATTGCAGTGAGCCGAGATTGTGCCACTACACTCTAGCCTGGGTGACAGAACAGGACTCCATCTCAAAAAAAAAAAAAAAAAAAAAAGAAAAAAAAGAAAAGAAAAGAAAAGAAAAGAAAAAAGATTACATATGCTTTAATATAAAAAAGCCAAAATCAACTTAGATGAAAATACATGAATCAATCCATTAAATCAACAAAATATAAATTAAGTTAGGTATGCATATTGACTACAGGTCTTGTTTGGTTTGTTAGTGCGATGGTGTGATCCATCTGTTTAAGAATGAATCCAACATCAGCCAAAGAATGCCTTTTAACATTGGCTTTCTAATAAAGAAAAATGAAACAACATGCAGTTTAACAGCTTCTATTCACCCTTCATAAGTTCATTTTTTTCAGAAAGAATTTATAATGTCCTTGACATTTGATATACAATAATCACATTTATGGCTCTCATTTTATAATGGCATTTCATAATACGGAAATAAATTGCTTTCCTAAATAGAATCCATCATATTTTAAACTAAAAATATTCACTTTAGATTATAATTAATTTATGCACTATAATTTATATGCATAGAGTGAACTATTAGCCTCAATTCTTTATTTTCTTATAGACTATACTGCCATATACTTGATATAGCTTTATGATAGGCAGAGTGTATTTCTCTATACTTTTTCTCTACTTTGGCCAGGGGCTTGAAATATGATGGAGTGCTTGGGTTTATCCTGTTACACTTCTGCTGTTGTCTAGAAGAACCTCCCCTGTATAACCTACTGGGTCTACATCAATGAGAAAGTGGGGCAGACATGAAACTAGCCAAATCAAACCCAGCCATGCCTGACCTAGAATTAGCAGACCCCCAAATGCTTTGCAGACATTTGAGTGAGAAATGGGTGCATATTATTGTATGTCACAGATATTTTGTTTGTTAGTTAGCATTGTTTTGGCAATAGCTAGCTCTCAGATATAACTAGTTTTTTTCCTGCAGTATGATGTAAACTTACCCTGATTTTCTCACTGTAATTTCTTTTACATGTCTTCTATTATTGTTTTATCAACTAGTTAGAAAATTCCAAAAGAAAAGGGCTAGTTTTGAAAATATATTTGTAATATCTTTCAATGTTTAGCAAAGAGCAAATTAATGTTATCCATGGGTTCTTTATTTTGTGGTTCAGTAGTGCACAGGTTTTACTCAACATTTAAAGCAATATAAAAGAACTGTCTGGGTTTTTTCCTACCCCATCCCACTCCCACTCCTCCATGTGTAAGCAAAAAGTATTATTTTTCTACCCTCACTTCCTCTTTTATTCCCTGAAAATAGGAAGGAAATAAAGTTATTTGTTCCAAATTACATATTACTTGCTGCACCTTCTAATTTAAACAATGGTTGAGTTTTAGGTTAGATAAATATGTTTAAGAGCCAAAATAAAATCCATCATTGGCATGGAACTAATGTCTGACTGGGTTGGGTTCCATTGCTGTACAAACTTAGGATAGGAATCAAAAACTATCATTTGTGGTGAGAATGGTATTCTACAACAGGCCATCGTTTTTTCATTTTTGATAATCAGCTCTTTACTTTATGACTTATTGCCTCAGAAATTTGGGACAGACTGATTTGGAGGGCATGAGCAAGAGGGAAGGAGAGGAAACAATTTAGAAAGCATATGGAAACGAGATATGGCAAAACAAACACACAGAACATCAAGCGAATTTCTCACCCTCATCTTGTTCATTTTGTCCTTAGTAATAACAAAGGAATCCATGAGATTGTGTCGTTTACATATTTTAATCTCAAATCGCAAATGTTTTAATATCCTCTTCCTATGTTTGCTAAATCAAATCTTCCAGAGTTTGTTCATGTATTTACAAATTTGAAGATAAAGTTAATAATACAAATTAAAAATATTGCCTGGCTAGTAAAAGCCTTAGTTATGAGAAACAACAACAACTTGGAAGTCCATTTTAGATTCAAATTAAGGAATTACTTGCTGGAGATTTAGCAAAGTGAGGACACAAATTTTACTATAAAGGACATGGGGAAAAAAATAAGAGCTGACCATTTCAGGACAAATGCTTTTTTCTGTGACTGCCTATATGCTGAGGACTGGCGATGAAAATCCTTCATGTCGTCCTGTAAGAACGCTAGTTTACTATGATCTGATTGGTCAAATAATACCAGAAGCTATTGTGTCTATCATCCAATTAGGCCCTTCCTAGAAGATATTCTATATGTATAACTAGAAGACTTCTAGAGCCCTTTGGAAGAGAGGAGAATCTATTTAAGAAGCCCCGTCTTGATCACATTCCCATTAGTCTTTAAATTTGAATATCTGGACCATTACAAAATATTACAAACTGATTTTCTTTATGGAAAGAGGGTAAGTGGGACTATTTTGGTGTTAAAATATTCCAAAAATGTTTACAGAGCACTCACTAAGTCCAGGTACTATACCAGGCTCTGGGGACAGAGCAGGGTTCAGAGCAAACAAGCACGGCCTTTGCTCTCGTGAGAGCTCACAGTAGGAGAGATTAGAAAGGTAAGAGATGTCACATAAGTTATTATTGAATGAAGAGATCCCTGAAAGACACAGAGTGAAGGAAATATTGGGCCTGGGGCATATCTTCTTGGGGGTTCAGCATCCTCAAATGTTAAATTGCCTAATTGCTAATTGGAGTGATTTCCATAATGCCTGATAGTGAGATTTTTTTACATATCTGAAATAATCATTACAGTATGTTTTACCTTCTCTTTCATTATCCGTTGTTTCATTTATCACATATAAAGTTAAAGAAAGTACCACTAGACTTTGTACTTTGGAGTAATCAGTCTTGGATATGACTTACATGTTTTCCAAAATTGATGTTTGTATCTTACAAAGTCTACAGATGCTGTGCAGGCTAGTCTCAATCTCTTTGAAAATCGAATTTTCATGTTTTTGATTACGGGCCAAAAGTATGTTATTTATTTGAAATGGTGTGTGCATAAAAACGTGCTAACTTAATCCCAGGACACCAGTAACTTAAGCAACAACTTTTAAAAACGTAGTCAGTTGTTGTTTCTAAAACAGCTGAATTATTTTTCCTAGCCATAGTGTTGGTGAGGATTGACTTTATTTTCTCATGTCTTTTGAAACTCTCATGAGGGAGAGAAATGTTTTGAAATGTTATCTGGTGATTGTTTATTCCTGGTAATTCTTGCTGCCCCAAAGTCCTTCACCTACTGTGTGAGACATCCTTAGCTTCAGAGGAGGGCAGAGGCCAGCCAACAGCAGAGGTGATAAAGTTCAGATTTCGACTTCTAAAGCTAACACTTAATACTTTCTTCAGAGATGACAATTGTAACAGTAAGCTTGTAATTCAGTCTTTTTAGAAAAGGAACAAAATCTTATAAAAAAAAAATAACAAAAGTTTTTTAAACAGCAACAAGCAAAGATTGCAACCAAGGAGCACAGGGTTTTTACCCTAAGCCACAGAGTAGGAAAGATGCAATAGATGACCCAGGGACAGTTCCCACTTAGCAGAAAGGAGAATACCCTCTAAGCTGGACCCAAAAAATCCCTAATGGAGGTGCCATGAACACACAGCCTCCTCCTCATACATATTCACACATGCGCGTGCGTGCACACACACGCACACACACAAACACACACACACACACACCCCCCACTTCACTCGGGGCCTGAAATCCCTAGAGAAAAGGGGGGCCCTTTTCAGAAGACACAAGATTGACAGCACATAGCAAGGTCAGCTGGAGAATATAGCTGAGTCTTAGAAGATCAAGCAACACCAGCAGTGATCCAGAAAGGTTCACCACCAGCTGGGTGATATTACCAAGCTTCCCCAGGGCGATCCCTGTGAACCATATTAACTCAGAAAAAATAATGCAAGTTATATCAGACAAAGACTCTTCAAAAGTGGACATCCTAAAACTAGGGTGATGCCGCAAGAGCAGATTGCACTAGATCTTTGGGAGCTAGTATGGGATAAATATCCTTTCCCAGCCAGAAAATTATGTCAACCCAGTCCACACTGAGATCAGGCCTTGAAAGAAGGGCAGGTGAAAGAGAAAAGGAAAAATGTTGAAGTTGACTCAATATTTAGCCACAAGAGACTAACTTTATTCATCACAAGCAACTGAGACGCCTTGAAATGGCAAAATTAGATCCTCCCTCCATCATCTGCAGAAACCTGAATTCACTTATTAAAAATAATGGAACTTCTGTGTATATGAGTTGCAGTGGATACACTTAAGCCTGTCATGCTTAAGGCGGTCATTGCGTTTTGCTGTACCTCAGTTCAAGCATGAATATTATAAGGAACAATGAAAGGTATACTTATAAGGTGCATTCATTAACTTACTGTCAAAACTATATGTTCCACCAAGATAGGGGTTTCAGTCTGTATTGTTTATGGATACATCCCTATTGTCTAGGACAGTGCCCCACATATACTGGATGCTCAATACTTTTTAACAATTAGAAAATACAGTTGATTGTTCATTAGTTATCTGAAAAAAGGCCTTGAAGAATTTAAAGAGCTCTGATTTTCAAGCTTTTTAAATACTGGTACCCTGTACTTATTCTTTAGTTTAATATTAATAACAAGTTTGATCAAAAATGATAAATTAGGAAATGGCTGTTTTTCATTACTATAACTCATTGTGACCTATCCACAATAAAACATTAAAGAGCAAATTTCCTGGGTACATTTAACGTATGATCTCTTTTCGTGCAAATCTCCAAGATCATGCCTACCATTATCCATAACCTGCACCAGGAGAACTCCACCTGAAGCTCTACTTATACCCAGACCCCAACTAAAAAAAAATGTTGAAAGCCTTATCATGAAAAACCTGGTAGCTAACATCCTTGAAATTAACATTTTGGAACTCAAATAGACATTTAATGGTCAAACACATGTAATACTATAAGTAAATAAGTCTAATTTTCAAAGGTATAAAATTTCTAATTAAAAAAACTTTGACCTTGCTTCTTCTTTGCCTTATGATTGTGTAGAGTTTCATTTTCATTATCATGCCAATTTCCTACCTTCTCTTCCTACTCCCACTGAGATTTTCTTAAGTCTTTTCATGTATTATGAATAAATTCAATACAGTTGTCTGGGATTTATTCCAACTAAAGAACAATGAAACTTTAGCTTTTGATTTTTATATTCATAAGTTGTTTTTGGAAAGGGACCATTTGAGAAACACTAGTAGTAATTGCCTGCTATGCAGAGTTGTGAAGGATCAGTACCCACAATTGCAATTCTCTTGAAAGCAAAGCTCCAGGAGCCCACAAAATGCTTTCGGGTTAGTGCCAAACCTAAAATTCGTTCTCTGGAATGAACTATTCCTTCCACTGGAAAAGACAGATACTAAACTGAGCAGCCTTCTCTATGTTTGTTTTGGGAATGGCTTAGTCATTGGGTCCTAAGTAAAATAATTCCTTTTGGCGGGGTTAGGGTTGGGAGAAATGTTGATATTAACTTATACAACAAAAATGTTTTAAAATGCAGGTTATGGTGAAATAACAAATGATCTCAAAATCTCGGTCACTGCAAAAAGGGTTTATTTCTTGCTCATGGAACTTGTTACACAGATGGACTGCATTTTCTGTCCTTGTTGTCTTCATTTCAAAATCCAGGCTGATAAAGCAGCCTCTGTCTACATTTTTCTGATGATCATGGCATAGGGAAAAGAATAAATGGTGAGCCACATATTGGCTCTTAAACTTCATGCTCAGAAGTAACACACATTACTTCAGCCCATTTTCGTTGGCCAAAGAGAAACGCATGGCCAAGTCTGATGTCAGTGGGTCATGGAAATATAATCTTCCCCTGGGGAGGATCATCAAATATCAGAGAACAATAATACTTGCCACAGAATCTTCCTATACCACTGGATACTAATTAACACTAATTAATATTGGATACCTATTAACAAACAAATACAACCTTTAATTTCATACTTTTATACTTACTAGTGATAATATTTAATATCTATTGTGTGTTTGTTATCTGCCAGAATCAATGATAGGTATTTTACGTGTCATTTCATTTAAATTTAAGAGGTTGGTATATAGCCTGATATAAATGACGAATTGATGGGTGCTGACGAGTTGATGGGTGCAGCACACCAACGTGGCACAAGTATACATATGTAACAAACCTGCACGTTATGCACATGTACCCTAGAACTTAAAGTATAATAAAAAACAAAACAAAACAAAACAAAAAAGCAAAAAAAAAAAAAAAAAAAAAAACAAAGAGGTTGGTATATAGTTATCCCCTTTTAAAAGATGAAGCTAGTGGACAGGGAAGTTGTTTGCATTGCGTAGTTAATAAGTGATAAGGTAGAGCTGACTCAAGTCCTTTGCAAATTGCCTTACACACACTAACAGTAACAATGTGTCAGTTTATAAATGTGCTTGAACTGGTGCTCAAAACCACTTTACTATCGTTTTCCCTTTTTCTTTATAAATTTGGGTTATCTCAGAGGAAAACAAGAACTCTTTTGAATAACATACCCATCTAGGGCCCACAAGAGAGCAGCACGCCTGAGAATAAAGAAGACGACGATGAAGCAGCCGCTTCCATAATCTCAGCAGAATTGTATTGCCAAACTGTATTGACCACCCATAGAAAATATGAACAGCTCCAGGGCAATTAAAAGTTTAGCTTCTAACAATGAAGAATCATCCCTGATATGTAAGGTCTGACCCTTTAAAACTGATCAGAACAAATATTACTATTGCTAACATTTTTAATTTATTCATTTGACTTTGGGGAAGAATGAGTAGATGCAAGAAATGGTCTATCTTAATAGTCTCCTGAATTAACACATTAATTTGATTCAGTCTATCAGAAACCTATTAGCAACTACTAAAAACAACCATGGGCCGGACACGGTGGCTCACGCCTGTAATCCCAGCACTTTGGGAGGCCGAGACAGGTAGATCATGAGGTCAGGAGTTTGAGACCAGCCTGACCAACACGGTGAAACGCCGTCTCTACTAAAAATACAAAAATTACCCAGGCATGGTGGTGCATGCCTGTAATCCCAGCTACTTGGGAGGCTGAAGCAGGAGAATTGCTTCAACCTGGGGAGCGGAGGAAGCAGTGAGCCAAGATCGCACCACTGAACTCCAGCCTGGGCGACAGAGCGAGACTCCTTCAAAAAAAAAAGACAAATCAAAATTGGCAATCGAAATTGTCTTTGACATTTTGAAGTGCCCCCGGGAAGTATATGACTGGTGCTGCCATCTGTGTCCTCACAATGACGCAATGGCAGCATCCTGTGTACACATGTGGAGCTAATACCATGGATTACTACAGAGCAGATGACTCAGTCTGAAAACGGGGTAACTGGTCCTGAAATGCTTCCCATCAATAAGTCAACAGATTGCTTGGCTCTCATGTCATACTGGGTTTGGGTTTGCATGGAAAAGCTTAAGGAAACTAAGCTCTTTCTCCTTTTTTTTTTTTTTTTTTTTTAATTGGACTTGTTCTCAACGTGGAAAACAAGTCTAGAAGACTCTCCCATTGACTGTTACCTTTGTCCCAGACCATCTCAAACTTTTGTGCTTACATTTCATTAAAAAAGGGAGATGCTCCCTGCAATCTCTGGGACCTTTCTGAGGTATCTGAAGCAGCATATAAAGAGTGGTTTCTCTTCCTACCTTAATCTTCGTTGTGGTTGGAATGCTTCACTTGTATGACAGATTTTTTTTTTATTATTATGAGTTTCGATGGTTTTAAATGTGAACTTGTGCACAATGTGCAGATTCAATGATCTTGTTACAAATATAAATTACATACATTAACAACATAATAAACAAATAAATAATGGTATAAATATAAATATCTTTAAAGTCACAAAGCTTGTTTATTGAAAATGGAGGTATCAGTGTGCCTTAGTTGCTAAAATTTGTAATACTTGCTGAGTCTGTTCAAGCCCTATTTTATCATCCAGTTTCTCATATTGCTATCCTCCAATCTTTCACATGTTCTCTATTGATCTTTATTGTTAACCACTGACCTTCATGTATTCAAATCTACTGTGACAAGTGGACAGGAACACACCCAGTACTCCAGACCTAGAGCGTATTTTACTAACCTTACCTTCCATAATTCAGTCTAAAGTAGATTAAAAATTCTTTCCCTATCCTAGTACATTCCGGATTTGCAATCACTAAGTGCAGATAAGTACACACAGTCTTCAGTCATATAAAATAACTAAAGGACCAAGTCATCTAAGATGATCATTCAAAAGTAGGAGTTGTCTAAATTCATAGGAAATACATTGACTATAATTGCTGAGTTTTTAACAATTCTGACATATATTGCTGGCAAATATAAGATTCATTTTCCAAAACCAATCTTCTCTGTAAAGATTGGCAAAATTTTAAAAAATACTTAAAACTGTTTTAAATGTTTATTTTCTACAGAAAGATATAATTATCAATAAAAATGGGTCTAAATAAATGAAATGAAAGATTCTTCTTTTGAATATTTTGAATGCTTAAGTCAACATTATTATAGAATGTGAATTGAGTCTTTGGTATTACATTATGGTTATTATTGTGAACACATATCTTTTTATACAACAAACTAGGCCAAAGTGGAAGAAATTTCATAACAGTGAAAATATTCTGAGCCAATATTTATTTTTTAATTTTCTCATGCATGATATCCACTCAAAAACCTAGTTTTAATCAACATTAATTCTATATTTGTGTGGCTGGGTGTCATTGACTGAAATCAAGATACCAAATGATTTTTGACTGGCTTCTTTTTATTCAAATTCAAAAATGTCAACATTTTGAATGGAAATACAACAAGTTGAAAATATTTTAGGTATGAATATTCTTGTAAATTGTACATGCTTATGTAGTGCAAGACTGAAGTTGTAAGTGAATTATAAAATTTAAAACACCTCGGATTTCAAATATTTTGTTCCATTTTAGGCTACAGCTCAGAAATCATGATCATTATTTTTATAACAGAAATAGAGAGTATTTTTTAAAGGGAGAGAAGAGAGATTGGTTATAGATGTTAGTTACAGGTGTAATTTATTGTGAGTAGAATGAAATGTCATTACAAGATGAACTTTGTATGTAAAATTCTATGGACTTCAACAGGTCACAGGAAATTTCATTGTGCTCCTTTGTCCTTCAAAACACAAAGCCAACTCCACTACATTATATTTTTTTTTCTTAGGATGAAACTTGGGATTCACAATTATCTCAGGATTAAGGATGAATTTATTTATGAAATTATCTGATAGTCCTAACCAATCTTAGGAGATCTAGTTCGGTTCTTATTGACCTAGATTACCTCATACTAAATAAGCCAACTTTAAGAGATATCCAGTAGACTTTCTAATTTTTTAAAAAATGTTAGAATCATTACCTTATGCAAATCACATAGACATGAGAAGCTTAAGAAAGAGGAAGAATGTTCTTGATGTACTTAAAAATCAGTCTTTTTTAAACTAAATCTCTTAGCACTCATCCTATGTAGATGAGTCCAAGAAATACAACAATAACTAATACATTACAGTTTCCCACAGTGGAAGATATCTGATGAGCACTAAAAACAACTGAACCTGAAAAGTCTAAATGACCTGCAGCAACCTCAGAAAGCAGAAGACAGACTTATGTGGACAGTATGCACACTCACTAATAACAACATGACAAATAATAGATTACTTTTTCATAAAAATTTGTGACATTAGTAGCCATGCATCAGGACTTGACTGTAATGCAGTGACTTTTCTTTATATAACCCAACATCTCTAATACTTTTAGGGATTTTGAGTCTGGGAACAAACTCAGGTCAGGGAATTGGATGAGGAACTATGATTCTTCATTATTGCGACTTACTCAGGTTTCTATTTCCCACATTTAGAGTTTCATTTTTGGAAATATATATTAGATAAGATTCAGTAGGCTGCTTATGTAGATGTATGTGAGTCCTAGGGAGACTGTGATTCTTGAGGGTCAAATCATTCCAATTAATGCTTTGGCCCTACTGCTCATTATGGCATCTATGTGCATTTTGCACCTGGTGCTTAAGTCCTGAAATATAATTCTGTATCCCTGGAATTCCATCATCCCATTGAAATTAGGCAGCCTACTTCAATCATGAGGTCTTCCACTGTCATCTCCAGCTTTCAGAGGGCAGCCACAATAGACTTCCCAAGGGATTTCATGCCTCTCTCACCAATATATTTATTTCTTAATGCTTTGGTGATGAAGTATTTTTGGCAACTTCCTGGGGTGTAGAGTGATGTGGGTGGATTTATGGATAACATATGATAAACTCTGAATGTTTTACTTCCTCTAGGTGTAAGTCACAATAGATTATTATACAATAACCATTCTGTAGTCCCAGTAGTTAAAAACATTATAAGTTTCTGTTTCACTCACACCACTTGTTCACTGCAGGTCAGGAAGGGGTTTCTACTACTGGAGTCTTTCAATAAACCAAGCTGATGAAACAGCCACTATCCTGGATATTGCCTGTCACTGTATCAGAGGGAAGCAATGCTGTGTGAATGCAGTGTAAACAATTAAATGCCCTGGCATTTAATAATGTGTGTCAGGTACTATTACAGCTCATTGAACTGAAATAGTCACATACCCTCCACTAACTAAAAAGGGAGCCTGGAAGTGCAATTCTGCAGTACTCCCAGGAGAAGATGAAATATTTGTCAACAAATAGTGGCTACTACACTTTCTATTATACCAGACAAGTCCAACACCCCCATTTAATTTAATGAAGTCCATCATGAATATTTCTGTTATGCAATCAATTAGATTTTCAATGCCAGTCTCAGATGCTGAAGCTCACAAACTAAATTCACACCTTTTGTAAGTATACCCATATACATACATTAGTCTCACACTAGTAAGTTTCTTCCTTCTTCATCAGATCGCTTAGAATTCACTCACATATATATTTCTCAAATTTCTATCCAGGTAAATTAGCAAGACCTTAAAATTCCTTTTGGTGTGAAGCTACTTTCTTATATCTCCAACTGTGTAATTGTTCTTCTGGGATATGTTGGATTCTGACTCTAATAAGGGTCTGATGGCAATGAGAGGTGCACATGAAGAGAATTAACATCACTTTGTAGGTGACTCTCTCAGGTAAAGACCTTGCAGGATCTTCATGTGAAACAGTACTAGCTTCATTTATGAGAAAGGACTACTGATGACAAAGAAGCTCATTGGGACTTGATCATTTCTAGAACACAGAGTCATCCAAATCTACCAATTGTCCCTATCTCATTCTTAAAGTCACACTTTATCCTAATTAATTCCCCAAGTTTCACATAAGAGATCTGGTGAAGCTGTGAATTCAACCTGTGTGGGAGTAAAGTAAGTTGCAAGATTAGACTCTGTCACGTTTTTAATTACATCAACTCTGGGCATACAAGATAAGAGATTCTTTGAGTGGTCATAGAAGGTCTCAGGTCCTCAGATCATACCATGAGATGAAAACTTAAATTCTGGAGCACTTCATTATCTTTCTTTAGCTCCTCGTTAGTTCTGGAAGTGGCCAAATTACCCACAGTGTGGGTAGGTGTTCCTTAGTCCCATCACAGTAGTTTATGACAGCAGCTACATTATCTGCCAGTCTCTTGCCTTAAACATCCCATTTCTTCCAGGCAGCCTCAGGTAAAAAAGAAGAATAAGAGATAGTTCTTCTCTTTTTTCAGTTGACCATCTTTTTCTACTGGCAATGAGATCATTATTAACTTCAAGCCCAACCTGGTGAGATAATAACTCCAGGTTTCAATCCTTGTGAGTCTATTTTATAGGACTAAGTTTCAGTGCAGGAACTAGAAATCACCCTAGGTATTTCACACAAAAAATGAATTGGGCACTTAAATTTTACTCTAATTAATGAAAGAGTGAATGTCATGGGACTGCCACCAGGCGGCAAGCCCGTGCCATGCAACTGCTATCCAAATAGAAAACTGTTTAGGTCTTCATTACTTTTGAAACATTCTGAGGTCAGGAAACATCTGGAAACTGGCACTGTTATCACAGCTACCCATTCCACCAGAGAGTAGCACGTGCAGCCTGGTCTGGCCTCTGAAAAACTGGCATCTGCGAGAACCTGTCCATCAACTGTCACTATCACAGAAAGAAGAGCCTCCATCTCACTTCTACCTTCCAAATTCCATGCAGGCACATTTCTTTGGAAGGTACTTAATCCTAAGTGGAAAGACTACTTAAAAATACAGATTTTCTTTTGTTATTTCCAAGTTGGTTTATAGCAAATATAATTCCCATAAAAATCTACTTTTTTTCTGAAACTCAAGAAATTGATGCTAAAGTTCTTTTGTATAAGCAAACATGTGAGAATATGGGGAAAGAATAATGAAAGGAACTTAGGTGCTCAGAAATAAAAATACATTATAAATTTTTATCAGTATATAGTATGGTGATATAATATTTGTGAGATAGATCAATGGAAAAGAACAATAATTCAGAAAGAAGGCAGTATACATAATAATGTAGTAGAGAATGATAATGGCCTCAGAAATCAAAGAGAAAACAAATAGTTGCTCAATAAGTACTATCAAAATAAATTTTAGCTATTTGTAAAAAGAATAAAAAAGCAAGTTTGAGACATTATTTCATAACATTTCTTAGATCCTATATTCTTTAAATAACTACATGTAAAATCATAAGCCAATAAAAACTGAAAATTATATTGGTAAATACAATTTTTGTGAATGAACTGCCCAAAAATAAAAAGCTCTCTTACTGTTTGATTATTAGCCAAGACCTACCCTATCTGACCTCACCCATCACCATCTGGCTTCCCTAGGGATGGTGGCAGGTGAGGGAAATGATAGAGAATAAACACCTTTTTATTAAAATACTTGGGAAGGCCTTTGCCATTTTCCGAGGATCATCCCTAACTAGCTTTGAGAAAACACTAGTTGTCATTTAAAAAAAAAAAAAAAAAAAAGTTAAGCATTCTTAATAAAGGTTCTAAAATTAAAACCAAAGCTACTCCTTTAAAATCAAAATCAAAATCAATAAAATATGATTATCTAGGGAAAGAAGATTTTGTAGAGGGAAGAGCAAGTGCAGAGCAGAGATCTTAGATGGATTTGGGTTTGAAAGTGTTCAAGAAACTATAAATAGTGCATATTTATTTAATAAATAAATGAAGTCTTCCCAAAACAATGAGTTTGTTTTAGAGTAACATTAAGCCAATAATATAAAGTTTGAATGGACACATTTTCTGGAGTAAAGTTGCTTTAAAACAAACAAACAAAAAAAATCTCGATAAACAAAGTAAAAAACAAAGTCATAATTTTCTGTTTTGGTTTGCTTGAACTTTTGGTCTCTAAATTCCTTTGAAACTGAGATCAAACCCTAATTCGTTCTGCTTTATATTGATGCATCTTCTATACCCTGGACTCCTTCCACATCTCCCACCCATCTCCCACTATTTCTCAACAAGACTCCTCCATTCTGGCCAAACAGGTCTATTTATTATTTGCCAAGCACATCATCTTTATTTCCATCCCAAATCCTTTGTTCTTATTGTTTCTCTGAACTAGAATGCCCTTCCTCCTTCTCTCCATGATCTGCTTGTCATCAAAATCCTATCCACACTTCAGAATCTAGTTCCATAACCCAGTGCCTGAAGACTTCACCCTTCCTCTCCACAACGTTACCTCGTGAAGCTCTAAATATCTTTTTCCTCAGTCTGCTTACTAATTACCTTATTGCTATTATTTCTGTTCCATTTTAGGTTGACCAGTAAGTTTTTATAACTTATTTTGAATTTCAAATTTACAGAAAAGTTCCAAGAAAATGATAATGAATTTTCATATTTACTTCACTCAAATTCCCTAATTGTAAGTCTCTCACCAAATTTGCACTCTCTCACCTATATTAAAAGTTATGTACTAAATATTAATTATTAGACATGTTATTTTTCCAAACCATTTTAGAGTAAGTAACAGAAAAAACAGGGATACTAAAACCAGGCTCTACCTAACCAGAATATAATCATTCATATCAGGATATCAACATTGACACAACACTAATGTCAATCTACAGATGCTATGATCCATTCAACTTTCTCAGCTGTCCTCCTAATACATCTTTTTTAACTTTCTAGTCCTAGATCTAATACAGGATCTCCCCTTGCATTAGTAGTCATGTCTCTTAATTTCCTTTGATCTGAAACAGTTCCTCTCTTTTTCCCTGTTTTTCATGGCATTGAGAGTTTTAAACAGTATAATCATGTCTTTCTGATGAATGGGTTTCACCTATTTCTATCTGATATTTCCTCAGATGCAGAGTTAGGTCATACATACATCACAGATATAATGCTGTGCTCTTCTGATGACTTCATAGCGGGAGTCATATAATCAAGTTTGTGCTGGATTTCTCCACCAAAAAGTCAACATTTTTCATTTGTAATCAATAAATATTTTATATGAAGATAAATTGTCTCTATACGTAAATATATATGTAAAGTATGTGCAAAATATTATTTCAATGTGCAACCAATTTAAAAGTTATTAATAAGTTATTTTGAATTTTATTTCATACTAAGTCTTCAAAATCTGATGTGGATTTTACACTGACAGCACATCTCACTTGGGTCTAGCCCCATTTCAAATCATCAGGAGTCACATGTTGCTAGTGGGTACCATATTTGACAGGGCAGCTCTAAAGCATAAACAAAGATTCCTTGGAAAAATTCTCAGCTTTCAGAATGTTTTCAAATGAATTTTAGAAAACTCTTTAGAATCTATAAATAGGTATTTACCCATTTAGTAAACCACAGAATTGAACAGAACAAGAAAAGTGAAGCCTTTGACAAAAAAAAAAAAAGTAGGCAAAATTTTCCTCAGACCAAATGGAGAAATCAATGATGATCACCTAAAGTGCCCATTATCCTGTATTGATACTTTTTGTTAATACCCCAAAACCCATCAACAGATAAATAGATAAGCAAGTTGTGGCCTGTATGTACAACATCCCACCTCCTACAAACCCCACTTCTGATTTAAGAAAGCAGAAAATACTCAGTATTAGAAAATATTATTTTAATGATTTGTTCTTATATCAGTAGTTATTTCCTGGAGGTATGTGTAATATGAACTATGTAGTTCAGTACTTCTCACAGGTATTCTTTCTGTTGGACCATTTCCCTCAGTATATCCATGTCCCATTTTCTCTATTCTTGCATTTCTATCCGAGTCTCTTCTTTCCCTGTATATTTCTCTTTCCTAAGAATATTTAATTTAAGTATAGAGTGCAATAATAGTTTATTTCTCCAGATGATACTCCAAATTGGTACCTAATACACGGAAATAACTATAATGGAAGTAATCCACAAAATATCAAATGCATGGCTCGTTGTACCAACACTAAAAAGGAAGGTAAATGACAGCTGAATTTACACTCACTTCTCACCCAAATAATTGCTTATAAAAATTGCAGGGAATGGCAGGTATGTATGCAGTGGCCATTTTTTGATGGGTTGTTCAGCAGCTCTCCTCTTTAGCTCCTGTTTTCTTTTAGAACCATTTCCATGGGCACCAACTGGGCCTGACCCGACCTCCTAGCCCCAGGCCTAGAGGTGGACATGATACACAGCTCCACCAAAATATCCTATCTTGGGACCATAGCAACTGATCTAGCAGTTTTCTTTTGGAATCATTAAGAGGACACCTCCTTTTTCTTCCACTGTGGCATGTAAGGACAATGTGAAGTGTGTTCTTTGTAGCATAGTCTCCTGCTGCATAGAGAGAAAGTCATCTTAAGAAGGAAATAAAACTAAAACACAAGAAAATGTCAACAGAAAGAGGGAGAAATGTCTTGATTACATTATTGAAGCCCCTGGAACCAGGTATGCATGGCACTTACTTGAGTTAAAGTTCTGCCACTTATAGCAGGGGTCCCCAACCCTGGGGCTGTGGACCAGTACGGGTCTTTGGCCTGTTAGGAACAGGGCCTCACAGCAGGAGGTGAGCATTGGGCAAGCAAGCATTAAAGCTTGAGTTCCTCCTGTCAGATCAGCGTGGCATTAGATTCTCATAGGAGGACAAACCTTGTTGTGAACTGCCTATTGCAAATGTGAGGGATCTAGGTTGCGCAGTCCTCATGAGAATCTAACTAACGCCTGATGATCTGAGGTGGAACAGTTTCATCCACTTGCTCCATGCCATGGCCCACCCCCGTGGAAAAATTGTCTCCCACAAAACTGGACCCTGGTGGCAAAAGGATTGGGGACCACTGATTTATAGGATCATTGACTTAAATATAAAATAAAGCATAAAAACCATCAACTTCTAGAAGAAAATGTAGGACAAAAACTTTGTAATCTTCAATCAAAGCTTTTTTAGCTAGAACACCAAAGGCAAAATACACAAAAATAATTCATAAATTGGACTACATCAAAATAAAGATCATCTGCTATTTGAAATGGTGTGTTAAGAGAATTAATGAGAAAACACAGACAAGGAGAAAATATTTGCAAATCTCATATATAATAGAATTGTACCCTGAATATGTAAAAAAATACTATTAAAATGTAATAATGAGAAAGTAAGAAAAACAAAAGAGGCAAAATAAATTGAATATCTACTTTACCAAAGGTGTACCAATGGCACGTACACACATAAAAAGATGCTAAACAATATCAGGCATTATGGAACGACAATAAGATACTGTGGTGCACATATTAAATTGTCTAAAATTTTAAAAGACAGCTCATACAAAGTGTTGGCAAGAATGTGGAATTCTCATACACCGTTGATGGGAATATAAAATGGTACAACAATTTTGGCAAACATTTTGACAGTCTTTTAAACTAGACTGACACTTATTAGCCATTCCACTCCTAATATTTACTCAAAATAATAAAAACATCTGTACATAAATGTTCATTGGAAGTGTTTATTTGTGTAAGTCCTAAACTGGGAGCAAACCCAAAAACCATCAACAGGCAAATGGATAAACAAGTTGTGGCCTACTTTACAATAGAGTACTACTCAGTAATAAAAATAATGTCCTATTGATGCCTGAAATATAGTTGAATCTCAAAATAATTATGCTACATAAAAGATGCCACACCTCCCAAAAAGGGTTCACACTACCCTTCATTAATATAAATGTCTAAACAATGCAAATGATTGCCAGGGAGAGTAGAAAGATAGGAAAGTACAGGAAGGTTGGGATTACAAAACGGCGAGGGGAAATTTTTGTGAGTGCTAAAAATGTTCATCATTTTTATATTGGTAATGAGTTTTTAAGTACATGCAAAGAATAACATTCACACAATGGAATTTAAGAAAGTATTTTTATTTCAGTCTTAAAGAACCAGAATTGACATCTGTTGGCTGAAATTTGAGAGATGGAAGACAGGAAGGAGACATCCTCCTCCAATGAATAATACTAAGATTTAGCAGTTCCATTTCCATCTCTGTAGTGATGTTCCATCTGACTGAGCTACTCTATTTGCTTGAGCACCCATGGTGTGCTCAATAAGAAACATCTTGTATTTGCTTTTCTTTCTTCTCTAAATCTTACACATCTCAATGAATGATAAGAAACAGTGAAGCAATCATTTTTCTTTTTCTTCTTTTTTGGGGGGGAGATGGAGTCTCGCTCTGTCACCTAGGCTGGAGTGCAGTGACCCAACCTCGGCTCACTGCAAGCTCGCCTCCCGGGTTCACGCCATTCTCCTGCCTCAGTCTCCCAAGTAGCTGGGACTACAGGCGCCCACCACCATGCCCAGCTAATTTTTTGTATTTTTAGTAGAGACGGGGTTTCGCTGTGTTAGCCAGGATAGTCTTGATCTCCTGACCTGGTGACCCGCCTGCCTTGGCCTCCCAAAGTGCTGGGATTACAGGCGTGAGCCACTGTGCCTGGCGAAGCAATCATTTTAAAGTTCTGAGGAAAGATTATTTCCAGCATTAAAATGTATGTCTAATTGTCATTAATCTGCATTCCCTAAAACAGAGTCTGAGGCAAAAGTTACAGGCCCAAGATTTATGGGAGGTCTTATCTAAGAGGAGCAGAAGTCAGGTGTTTTTCACTCTGTCTGGAATGCTCTCCCCTGAGATACAAACATGGTTCAATCTTTCGTTTATCTTTGAGCTCTGCTCAGATTTTCTAGACCTTCTGAGATTTTTCTATAGAAAATAACACTCCAACATCACTCTCTAACTACCTTACCATACTTTTTCTTTATATACATGTATGTGTATGTGTGCAGATAGATATGTTGACATACATCTACATATATATGACACATGAATGACATGTTGTTGTTGTTATTTATCTATATTCCTCTACCCCCAAAATAAAAGCTCTTTTTAGATAAGAACCTAGTTTGTTTTCATTTTGTCCTACTTCATCTCGTATCTTCGGTTCCTAGAATAGTGCATGGTACACAGTAGGAACTCAGTAAATAACAACAACAACAAAAAAACCTTTTGAATGAAATCATTGTTACAATTCAAATATGAGGTAGAATATATTCATTTTCAGATATTCAAGATCTTAAAAAATGCATCTTATATGCACACTATCTGTGGAAGCAGCAATCAAAAATGTAGCAGAACAAAGTAACAGCTTCACACTGTTCAGAGAGTAACCAAATCAGAGGAGGAAGAAGCCAGGCTGTAGGAGAGACATCTCTAAGATAGTTTAAAATTTTATAAACAAACGGGAAAACTATTTTGGGGCAAATGTAAGATAAGTAGTAGTATTTGAACAAAACTGAGCAAAGAGGTACAAAGAAAACTAAACTGATATAGAGTGAAATAATTATTGAACTCAAGGAAGAAAGTTGTATTTTTAAAAGGCAATAAAATCATAGCATGTAACCTGGGTCCATAATGAATAATAGCTAATTAATCACTTCACAGCATTTGCTGACCTACAGGTTTAGATAAAGATTATGCTATAAGTTCTAAACTGCTGGATAGGTGAGGAAGAGCAATTGACAGGAAAGTGGTTCCCAAGTACATGTCCATCATTGTCAAAGGGCAATTTCTAGAGTTTATAAGTCAGAGACCATAGCATATGGTTTAGAGTTAAGAAGGAATTAAAAAGGAAAGTGCTGGTCTCAGAGGACTAGGATTCGACTTTGCAAAAGTAAACTGCATATTTATTACCTTGATAAAGATAGTAATTTTCAAGGGAAAATAATCTTAAGAATTAACAAATTGTGGGAAGGGCCCTAGAGTACTCGATGCTGTGAAACTGGGTGTTCTAGAACCAAGTTTAATGAATCTCTGTGGGGCATAAATGTCCCAATAAAATCTGCTTTCACAGGAATGCCAACTAGCAAAAAAGAAAATGCAGCTTCCACCATCACTAAAAGGAATAATAACTTAAAAATGAGGAGGAAAAAGAAAAAGTTTCTTCATTTATATATATACTATTTCATGTATCTAAAAAGTTGAGATAAGGGATCAATTTCATCATAATGTTTAAAAGAAATTTCTAATTCTTTCATCCTGAATGTTCCTGTTTAGCATAATATCATAATTTTCTACATAATACATTTCAGCCTATTTTCTGCAAATATTATTCTGGGCATCTCTTGCTATAAATTTTATGAACATAGTGGAGGATGACGAAAATGCTTATTTATTGAATTTTACAGAATTTCAGATATCTTTACCTAGGGTGTTAAACCAAGTATTTCTAAATGAAATTTTAATCTCTAAGAAATCTATTTAGAAATTTTAATACATTATGATGAAAAGACAATCCTGGAATATATGGATTTGCACATTATGCAGATTCTGCAAATTTGTTAAATTGAATTAAAATCTCCACTAAAATTTCCCATTTTCCTAAATGCAATTTCAAAGGTTTCCTAAGGCTATAAGAACTCAAAAGTCACACACACACATACATACACACATACACACACCCCCCCAAAATATTGATATAATCAGGGGAGGTGTGAGCTCAGGCAAAACTCAAATTATTTTTGAAAAGTTTTCCAATTCTTTTCAGTGGAGACATTTTTAATATTTTACTTTTTGTAATTTGTTTTTTGCTTCCATCTTTGCTATATAAAGAAAAAGTAACATACAAGCAATTGTTGAGCTCTTCAAAGAAGCTTTGAATAGAGACTCTGGAAACTATTCTTGCTCTTTCTTTTCAGGTATAGATGTCTTTGAAAAGTCTCAAAGAAATACAGGAATAGAAATATTCTATTAAATAGGATACATAGTATTGTCTTTATAATAATTATCTTTGCTTTTGTTGTTATTGTCATAGCTAATAATTCATTGCAGATTACTTCCCCTATATTTTATTTCTTAGTTAAGAAATCTTGTTTACTTGTTTTACATTATTGTCAGCTCAATTCTATTTGGAACTGTAATATGGGCATTAACAGGGCTTTGTTAGGGTTTTAGATACTCCAAGAATACACGGATGTATATCAATGCATTCGCAAGTTTTAATATTGTAGAAATAGTGTTCAAAAGTGTGCTTTTGCCTAAACTTGTCTGGCCTTCAACATGGTTCAAATCCAGTTAAATTCTTATTTCATCTAAACAGCTGCTATCTCCTTTTTTGTACAACTTTACCTCAACTATACTAAGGCAGCAATCTAAATTTGCCTAACAATTGGATTCTATCCACAGAACTTGAAGTGTGTTCTAGCCAAATGCAGATTAAATTGGCTAAGTAATAATGCTCTTCAAATTGCTGTAGCCTATTCCAACAATAAAATGTAACTCCTAGGAAACAACTAACAAGCAAACAAGTTGTTCTTCAAGTTATAGGCTCTATATGTTACCCTGAAACACAGTACGATGCCTTTAAAACATCTACACAGGGAAAGTGGAATCAACAATAATTCAGCTGTGACCTCACTATTTGGTAGTTGTGCTTACAGCTGACTCCTTTACTTATCTCCTAATTGTCCACATTTTTGGCAGGAATAGCACTAATCACTGATCAAGCCTACCTTGTAAAAAGTGAACAGGAGTAGAAGCCTTTGCCACCAGTAATCATTTCAGTAAACTGTAACTCTAGTCACTGGCTGGAACTTACATTGTAGAATGCAAGCGCTCAGAATTAACATCATTATACAATTGAATTCAAAAGAAATCCAGAATATCAGGGCATCCAGAGAAGATAGAGAAGGTCCTCTGAATGTGACTCACCACTCACATTTTGCTTTGATTTAGTTACTATTTATTGTATTACATGTGTAGAATATAAGAAAAATATTTCTTTCCCTCATTTTAAATGCTAACCCTAAAATGGTAAGGCTCTTTCAGGTTGAAATCACCAGGCTCAGACTGGCTCAACGGAAGGTCAAGAAGTGGTGAAGTCACCTGTAATGGTAAACATGCAAACACTTCCAAGCTGAACAAGTCTGGACTCAGTTCTTGTAGTTCCCAAATTTACAGCTCTCTTGGGACAGGTTGATTCAGCTACAAAGAATAAGAAATTTCATCCCAGAGAATTATTTTATAAAAAGTTATTCACATCTAATAATCTCAAGAGATAGAAACACAGCAATGTCGAAAATTACCTATTAATCGTTAATCCTTGGAGAAAAAATTAGACAATTATTTTCAAAAACATGAAAAGCTTCATATAATAAAAATTAAGACTCCCACATGTGATTCCATTTCTGTTCATTAATTATGGAGAAGTTAATAATTGCTAAATTGCCAGCAGTAAAAAATAAATCATTCATTACAGAAAAAGTACAGAGTTTTTACAAAAAAAAAATCAAGAATATTCTATTGGCTTTGGAGCTTCCGATACGTAAAACTTTTACCAATAAATATATACAGCTCATCAACTTGCTTAACTTTCTATGTAATTTAAGCTTGATTTTTATTCAAATAGTACAATAGTTAATATTTTATTTCATATTTTAAAACTCATTGATTAGTCATTTAGTAATTTTTTTTCTGACAACTCTATCTCACTTTTAGAAATAAAGCTCTTTGGCCGGGCGCGGTGGCTCAAGCCTGTAATCCCAGCACTTTGGGAGGCCGAGACGGGCGGATCACGAGGTCAGGAGATCTAGACCATCCTGGCTAACACTGTGAAACCCCGTCTCTACTAAAAAATACAAAAACCTAGCCGGGCGAGGTGGCGGGCGCCTGTAGTCCCAGCTACTCGGGCGGCTGAGGCAGGAGAATGGCGTGAACCCGGGAGGCGGAGCTTGCAGTGAGCTGAGATCCGGCCACTGCACTCCAGCCCGGGCGACAGAGTGAGACTCCGTCTCAAAAAAAAAAAAAAAAAAAAAGCTCTTTGAGGAAATAATAAGCTTGACTTCAAATTTTCAATACTGAGTAATTTTGAAAGCATGCCAATACAAAAAAAGAAATTATATGGATAGACTCTAATATGGTCAGAGATGTTAGCCAAAAGCATAGCACTCAAAAAGAAAGGGGGAAAAAAAGCAGAAGAGAAGAATGCTTATTTTTATAGGGGACTACATGTGCCCTTTAAAAGGTGTTTATTTAAAAATTATACATCTTTACAAGGTAGTTATTTACATTTGCTTAGAGCATAAATCTCCTTACTAGACTAAATCACATATTTTTTGTAGTGATTAGAGAACATTTTGGTCACTCTGGCAGTGAAAGATATGTTGGAAACCTTAAAAAAGTAAAACAAAGTAAACCTAAATGTGTCACAGCAATATTCAGGCCATATCAGCCCATAATAATAGCATCAAAGTTGGGGGTCCTCTGTGGTCAGGATTTGCCAAGTCCTCTTGGTCATCTAAGTTACTGTTTACAGTGCTTTCACTTTGCCACTTCCGCATTCAAAACCCTGTAACTTTTCCTCAGTCTCCTCTAAGTAAAACACTAATATCATAGCCTGGCATTACAGTGCTCAGTAATCTGGCCTTACTTGTATTCTACACTAGTTCCCTAACTAGAACTCTTTCTAGCTCTACAATATTCACATGCTGACGTCATTGCCAGTATTATTTGTAAGGAAAATACCCTCTTCCTCTCCCATGTTTCCTGGGGGCATATTAATTAAGTAAGAAAAAAAGTTTGAGAATGGCAGTCTCTGATTCTCTCCTTCATACTCTCACTCCTTTCTGAAGATGCAAAATGACTTATCTAATTGGAAACCTTGGAATTTGCTTACCTGCAAGGAGCATGAAATATCCTGTCTTTTCTTGCTGATAGTAAATTAACGAAACAGGCTCGGCTTCCATACACCAGACAGGCTGCAGCTTTAACAAGGGGCAAATTCAATTTGTAGGTGAATTCTTAGGATGACCCTTTGGTTGCTTTTTCTAAGCCAAACACTTTTACCCAGCCCTTGCACTAATACAGTAAATGTGGTTCTCTGTCTGACTCCTCTATTTCCTAACCAATTTGTACTTTTTAATGGAGTGAGGGATGTGCTTTAACATTGCTCCTTAAATTTCAACATTTGGCTGTACAAATCTTACACTTGGATCAAGTTTGTTACTTGCTAATCATCACTAAAGACACATGACCCTTCACCCTTCACTGTCTTAGTCATGTCATTCCCTCTGCCTAGAACAGCCTCCTGTTTCCCATGGCTACCTGATTAAACCAGACCTCAGGATCTTCCTCTACCATTTTTCTCCCAATGAATGGTGTGAGCATCCAGCTAGTTGTCATTGCCAGAAATCCAGATACTCTCTTTGACCCCTCTCCATTCTTTCCCACTTTAACAACCCATCATCAGGCTTGCCAACATCATCCCACAAATTTCCCTTGCGCGTTTTTTGCATATCTTCATCACATCACCACCACCCAAATATAACCCACTGCCCCTCCTTCATGGACCACTGCCATAAGCCCCTAAGTCTGTCTTCCTGCTTCCACCTTGTCTCTTGCTTCCAAACTCTCAACCTTTCAGCCAAAGTGATCTTTTCTAAATGCAAATCTGATCATGCACCACATCATGTTGACCTGCCCAACAGCACACATTTTTAAAACATTCCGTGTCTTCTGGTTGCACATAGAATAAAGATTTACTTTTTTTTTTTTTGAAACGGGGTATTACTCTGTCACCCAGGTTGAAGTACAGTGGCACTATCATAGCTCACTGCAACATTGAACTTCTAGGCTCGAAGCAATCTTCCTGCTTCAGGCTCCCGAGTAGCTAGGACTATAAGGTGTGTGCCCCCACACCCAGCTAAGGCATAAAGATACACTTTTTTTAAAAGGTAAAATTTAATTTTTTGTTCAGGCTGTTTGTTCCTGTGTTCCCTGGCTTTCTCCAGGTCAATTACCCTGGTTTTCTTATAGTTGCTGGTTTTGGTCATCTTCCCCTTTCACGGGATTTTGTACTTGTGTTTCCCCAGACCTGAAATACTTTTCCTGTTTCTCTCCATGTGCTTAACTTTCAAACCTCTGTTCACTTGCCACTTCTCTGAAAATTATTTTATGACTTTCTTGACTGAGAAAATAGCTTCATTTTTTCCTCATGGATCTAAATTCCTCTACTTTGTGGGACTTGTCCCATTTGTGATTTTGCATTGCATTTATTTCCCTGATTATTTGTAAAGTATCAGTCTATGTCACTAAACATAAACCCCATGAGGACAGAGGCTGGAACTGATTTTGCTCACGTAGCACAGTCCTGGCACATAGTAATTGTTCAATAAATATTTGTTAAGTGTGTATATAAATGCATAGATGGATAGACAATTTCCCAAAGCAGCTGCAGTATTAAATTAAAGCCCCCTCTGGCCTATTAATTGATTCTTTTGGGAGCAGCAAAACTGGGCAACCAAGGCTAGTCTTTAGGACTGTGGTGTAATTGCGTCTGCTGGGTTGTAATGTCTCTTGGGGAGAAATATCCCTGACTGAGAGTGATCAAGGAAGGGAGTACAATTGTCAGAGGAATCCTGTAGGTAAAGAAATAGAGCTGTGGAAAAGAAAGTGATGTTCAAAGAAAGGTAAATAAATTGATTTCACTACCATGTTAAAAAAAAATAAATGCTTACATGCCAATATCCAATTGATTTTCTTAATTAAAAATTGACTGAAAATATAGTAATGAATAGAGTAAAAGGTCTATCTTCACAGAGCTTACATTGTAGGCTTGGGAAAATAAAAACAAAGAGTAAACAATTCTTCACCTATTGCTGTTGGTATAAATTGGTATAACAATTCTGGTAGAGGGCTTACCAACAACGACTCAAGCTGAAGAAATATATATATATATATGCACACACACATGTGTATATATACATATGTCTGTGTGTGTGTGTGTGTGTATATATATATATATATATCCCTTAATTATATTTGTGGTTATACATCTACAAAATTGCACAAATTTTTTCCTTAAAAACATGCACAAGAATGTGTAGAGAAGTATTGAAAAAATACAGAAAATCAGCAAAATGTTCATAGACAGTTGAAAAAATAAATTGCGTATTCGTAGAATAGAACATTTTAGAGTAATGAGCATGGGCAAACCAAACTACAGCCAACACCAGAGATGAGTCTCACAAACAAGGTTGAGCAAAAGAAGCCAGCCAAAAATGAGAACTGACTGTATGAGTCCACCTATGTAAAGTTGAAAAACAGGCAAAATTTATCTTTGGCATAACAAGCCAGGATGTAAATTATCTTGGGGGATTGGTGATTGGAAGGAAGAGCGAGGGTTTCCAGGTTGTTCATACTCTTCAGTCACTGAATTTCATGGGTATAATCATTTTGTAAAAATTAAGTAAGCATTTCTTTTATAATTTAGGTACCTTTTGGTATATGTATTAAATATAATTGAAAACTTGTTTTTTTATTTTCATACCTCTTTTATTTCCTTCTCAATTATTTTTTGTCATTTCTACTTTTCTGGAAAATTTGTCATTTCACATAAATTCTCCAATTTAATGGCATAAAATTATATTTACAACATTATCTTATTATGTTTAAATCTGACCGTATCTATAAATATTCCCTGTTTTCTTTCCTCATATTTGAACTTTCTATTTCTTTCTTGCTCTTAAAATAACTTTTCTGTTTTTTTAATCTTTTCAAAGAACAACACTGATTTCATTGGCCCTATTATGATCCCCAAGTAACAGGTGGGTCATAAAGAAGTTAAGTAACTTGCCTGAGGTTACACAGGTAGTCTGACCCTGCTCTCCCCACCACTGAACAAACTAACTCACACAGGAAATACACATGCAATACTACTTCTAAAGATACATAAAATCACACACACACACACACACACACACACACACACACACACATACACGCACACAAATATTTGCATAAACTCTGAATTTATACTGGATTTACTTGCAGAAAGGACACTAGAATTGACTGGGAGTACAGAAGGTCACATGAAAATTAGCATTCTCTGTGATATTTTTCTTGTTTGTTTTGTAGAGAATGGAGCTCACTATGTAGCCCAGTCTGGTACTGAACTCCTGGGCTCAAGCAATCCTCCTGCTTTGGCTCCCCAAAGCACTGCTTCTATAATGTTTAAAAATACTTACAAACAAAATAAATTTACAGAATTTTGTTATCCATGGATTGAATTAAATTAAAAATGAGAACAGATATAAAAGATACAAAGGTCAAACCATCCCTTCCTGATCTTTCTCTTGCCCTTCATGTTAGCTCATCACTTCCAAGGCAACCCAGCCTTCAGAGCCAGACTTTCTCACACTGCCAACTTTTTACATTCTTACCCTGAAGCCATTTTACCTCTGCTGAACCACATCCCTGATGTCAGAGAAGGACTTTGCTTTATATTTATGTATATAAAGAGCCTATATGGTTCACTTTCTGAACATTTCTTCTTTAATGATTAAAATAATCTTGGTGTCTGGGAGCCAGGCACAGCCAGGTGGGGTGAGGGTAGGAAGCAGAAACTTGGAATACATGAGCTCCATCAGCTATTTCAACATATCTTTGCTCCCTAGCTAAATATAATAGAAAGTTTATTAAAGTCTTAATCTTATGCATCATTGAGTCCAAACAACTAATTCCTTGCCTTATACATACTGCAAACTTATTCACAGTTCATAATAAATAATCTGTTGGAAAGTGTTCTGAACAAAAAGTATTCTCTTCGTAGAACTTAGTAGTGCACCTGAATGCTTACAAAAAAAATGTTTATTGAGGATTACCAGCATAATGATGTTAAGTACTTTTACATGTTTAGCACCATGCTGGGGAAATACTATAAAAACTTTCTTATAATTAACCTCCTACTCAAAAGGTTATACATGATCCAAACTTTTTCCTTTTCCTCCCAACACTGAGGAATGGCATACAAAGCAGTCTTGAGGTTGAGTACAAGTGATAAAGAAATAAATAAATAAAAGAAAGAAAGGGAAAAAGTTTCTGCAAACTTGTTGCTACACATTAGTCTTACATGAATGTATTCATTAATTACATTAAAGCTGAATGGACCACATTACCTAAAGTTGTACAAGTAATTGCCCCAAAACTTAACTTCCCCAAGAAACTGAATAAACAAAAGTAAACTCTCTCTGAAGGAAGTCACATCTATCTTAGACCTTGATGAACCTTGAAAATAATTTTCTCTAGGCAATGACTAGCAAGCAGCAGAAGATAACATGCTCACAAAGAAGTAAGACAACGTGAAAGATGTCAGAAGAAAAAATAACAGAAACAAATCTGCAAAGATATCAAATATTAGACTTATCAGACAACATTAAAAACAATTATGTTTTTATGCAATGTACCCATGTAACAAACCTGCACGGTACCCTGAATCTATAATAAAAAATTAAAATAAAAAACTATGCTTACCAGATTCAAAAAAATAAATAGCAAATGAAAGTATCTGCAGAGGAGAAGAAAGTGCAAAAAAGATTTGAAAAATAACTAAATGTTGTAATTAATAATACAATAACTAAAATTAAAAACTTGTTAGCCACATTTGAACATGTATCCACAACAAGAATTGCCAAGCTGGAAGACATATCAGAAGAAATTACCACATAGGCAACAAAGGTCAGTCTCACGAAACTTAAGTGGTAAGTCCTCAAGACATTCAAAATTTAAAAATAAAAAGCATAATACTGATCTTATATAACCTCTTCCCAAGAATAGAAGAAGTGAAAACACTGCACAACTCAATTTCCGAGGACAAAACAAGAAAGGAACAACTTTAGGATAATCTCATTTATGAACACAGATATAAAAATTCTAGGCTGCGCACAGTGGCTCACTCCTGTAATCCCAGCACTTTGGGAGGCTGAGGCGAGCGGATCACGAGGTCAGGAGACTGAGACCATCCTGACTAACACGGTGAAACCCCGTCTCTACTAAAATTACAAAAAAAAAAAAAAAAAAAAAAAAAAAAAAATTAGCCAGGCGTGGTGGTGGGCGCCTGTAGTCCCAGCTACTCGGGAGGCTGAGGCAGGAGAATGGCGTGAACTCGGGAGGCGGAGCTTGCAGTGAGCCGAGATCGCACCACTGCACTCCAGCCTGGCAGCCTGGGCGACAGAGCGAGACTCTGTCTCTCAGAAAAAAAAAAAAAAAAAAAAAAAAAAAATTCTAAACCAATTACTAATAAACTGAATTTTGCTATATATATAAAATGAAGAAAACCATGAATAACTTTATCTCAGGACTACAGAATAAGTTGAACATTGTAAAATCGATGAATATATATAAAATAAACAGAAAAAGAGGTTGGTTAAAAAAAACTTTTGCCAAACTGAAAATAAAAGGGAACTTTCTGAATATACGAGTTGTCTAAAATAAGCTATAGCAAATGTACATGACGAATAAATGAAAGCTCCTTTTTGATATCATGAACATGATAATGATGCTGCTATCAACCCTTTTATTAAACTTTGCATGTGCTATCTTATCCAACAGGGTAAAATGAGAAATTAGGCATACAATGGGACTGGCAAAGCAGAATTATTCAGTAAATTCATACTCGGACAACTGATTCTGCATTGGGAGATTGGATACCCACAAAGCAACTCACACAAAGCTCTTTTCAGATAGGCTAAGGATTTAAAACTTTTAAAACAGAATATAGGAGAAGATTGTTTTAACTATGGGGTAAAGAAAATTTCTTAAACATGGCACAATATAAAAATCATGCATAAAAATATCTGTAAATTAGACTAGATTAATTTTAAGTACTTTTGATTATCAAAAACTTATAGAAATATGTTTCAGTAAAGATGGTGGAAAGTCAAGTGATAGCTGAGAGAAAATATTTAGAAAACACATATTACTTATAAAAGATAAGTATTTAGAAAATGTATATTACAGAATGTGTATGAATCAAAAAGAAAAATAAAAACATTAAAAATAGGGCAAATGACAAGTCTTAAAACACAAACGACCAATAAGCTTGTTAAAATGTTAACTTCATTCATAACTATGGGAATGCTAATTAAAACTATAAATGATCTATCTTTATAATTCACAATTTTGTCAAAGAATTATGTCTAATACTTTCAAGAGTTGGTGAAGACATGGAACGCTTGGAATTCACAAATAGCCACTAGCAACAGAATTGATTTATAAGTTAATGTATATTCATATTATGCAGCAGTGAAAACAGACAACTATAGCTATGTAAAGCAATATGGAAAAATATTTAAAAATAATTATGAATGAAAAAAATACCAAGCCACAAATGAAAACTTGTAGTAGGATTTCATTTACATAAAGGCAAAAACAGTCAATGCTGAAAAGTGTATTGTTTAGAAATACAATTGCATGACATAAATTATAACATAAAGTTCAGATAGTAGTTACTTTGGGGTGGGAGGTTAGTAGGAGACTTTAGAGGTATTCATTTCACAGGAAAGTGAGAGGATTTTATGAGCCCAGACTGAAAGCTTCATGAGAGCGGAGACCAACATTTTCTCTTTTCCATTTTATTTCCTGAGCCTAGAAAAATGCGTGACACGTTGTATTTGGTCAACAAACATTTATTGGTTAAGTGAATGAATAAATGCCCTTTGTAAACTGTAAAGCTATGGAAATCATGACATTTTTATTATTATTTACTGTAGTTTATTTTATATAATCAAATAGAAGGTAATTAGTTTTAACATTCAGGGAACATTATTGAAAGTTTTATGTTAACCCAGAACACTTTGGCAAAATAAATTAAGTTTTTAGCGTCTAAATTTGTGACAATTGTAATTATGTTTAAATTGCCACATGAGGATGAAACAAATATGAAATCTGACTTCAGGTGAGCATAATTTGAGAAGCAAAGGAAAAAAAAGATAAAAATTTCATTTGGTCAGATCTGCAAGTTCTACTATATAAAGTTTTTTTTTTTTAGAAAATACTTCACAAGTTGGAAGTTTGTGAAATGTGGTTAACATGGAAGTAATTGAACGTGTTTGTGAACTCAAATGCCCCTCTACCAATGTGTCTCCAATTAGAAAAAGGCATCAGATGAATTAAATGTTAATTATATTTGAATTGTGGAATAAAGCCATAGTAATCCATTGTACATTTGCCAGTTTTCTGATTTTTTGGCTCCATTATCCAATTGCCCTGCTGAAATGTTTGTATATTGTATGTGAAAAATATGTATTTGCATGTCCATTAGGTAAAGTCATATAATCCACATTATATATTGCTCCCGGCTGTGTTTAATGGAATCTATCCAACGAGTGAGCAAAGTCTTCAAGTTACAAACAATATTCAAAGAAGACTTTTATCTCAACCAGACACTATGCTTTGGTCATGTTACTCACCCAGGATAATTTTATATACATATAATTTGAGACAGATCACCAATAACAGAGATTTGTTTAGAGGAAGAATTGCATGTTTTGAAGGTCAAGCTTATTTTATTTAGTGTGTTTTTCACCTATTGGCTTGTCACATCTCTGGAATTATGTCCAACTAAACTTGAAAATATTGTAAAATGTCATGAAAGAAATATGTTGAAGAAATGTGGTTTATTCTGGGAATGGGCAGCCTACACATATTAATAGGATTTCTTTGCACTCACCTTGGCAACTAATTCCAAATGTATCTCCTTAATGTATTGAAGAGACAAGGTGATAAAAGATTAGAGAATTGTTTTCTTTCAGGAGCTGGCTCATCTAAGAAAGCACCAGTATTTGAAGAAAGTTCTCTTTTCAAAGTTTGGGTTTCCATCTGTATATACACAGAATAGTGTATTATGCTAAAACTTTCGGTTTTTAAAATGGCAGCCAAAATTGCTGTCTGTCTGGATCTATTTTGGACCATTGTATATTCAATATAACATAAAAAATAGACCTTTTAATGTTGTAAGTAATCTAAAATTGTTGTGTCCAAACAAATTTTACAAATTACTGTAGAGTTCAGCAAACTGTGTATATAATGACACTAATATCTCTACTTTTTGATATCCAAATTCTTTCTTGGAAGAGACTGGTTTCTTGAAAAATGCCTGCACAAATTCAGGCTTATTTTATCATATGGCAAAATAAAATAAAGAAATGGGTACTCTGCCATACAACATGAATGCTGGCACTGAATAAAATGTAAAATATTTTGATCAAAATTATTTAGACAGTAGATTTAAATAACCTCTTGATTTTTAACTATAATGATAGACACACTTTCACAAAGATTTCATAAATGAAACCTATTAATATCATGTTTTAGTTATTAGTAATATGTATGATATCAAATATCCATATTTAATGGATATTCATCAATAATTTGGTGTTTTTAAATATCTAGATGTCTGGTTTTAATCAGATGAAGTCTGGGGATAGTTTACTAAATTTGTTTCCTTTTTTCTATGCCCTGTTCAAAATCTTCCAGCCTATCTCAATATTGATTGAGGATGGGTAATCAACTTTTTTTGAAATTTCATAGGCCTATTAAATTGTTTAATAAAAAGATTTTCTGTCTTTCATTTTATTTACAGAGATTTAGGTCTAGTCTAATCTGTTCAACCTGTTAATCATTGTCAGGTGCCAGATTCTAATTTGTTCTCAACATGCCTGTTTGACTTTTCATTCCATATTCTTTCAGTTAAATTTCGATTACTTATTTGAATGTTATTTAATACAGTTCCTACATTTAAAATAAAACCAGCAGGTAAAATGAATTCTGGCTTAGTATAAAGAAGTTGTTACCAAATTAGCGTTACATATACAGATGGATGTGGCTTAACAACAATGATTTAGACAAAAGAAACAATGACTTGAACTGACATATATGGCTGTGACTCAGCCTCTAACGAGCTTGTGAATAAATCCAGATTTCAGCACATTGATCCAGTTGCTTTCAGTACCTCTAGAAGGCGGTATATCAAGAATCCCCATGCTACTGTTTGAGAAAACAGATTCTGCTGCTACCTAAGAAATCAACTGGAAGGCATTTTTGTAACCTTACACCACACACCACATAAGGAAAAGCTGAAAAGCAGTACTAATACATGCAAACTACATCACTTAGAGAAAGATGACCTAGAATATCACTTTTAATATTTGAGTATTTAAATTTTTGGTAAAATACTATTGGCCTAAAGAAGAGGAAAAACATCTTTAAAAAAAACAGCAAAAATCTCACACACAAAAATCTAACATCCACTAATACATACATATTCATCTTTGTGTTGGGAAAATCTAAAGTAGAACATTTTGGTGGACTTCCTACATCCTATTTTAACAATATAGGCATGCTGATTACACTATCTAGATTTAATTTGAGTGAAACATATCTACATGATAAAAATATTGCTTTGTACTATTAGAGTGGTAAATGTAAGTGACATCCCTAGTTCTTAAACAAACATAGATGGCAATCCAATCTCCTAGTTCCCCTAAACTGTGCCCTCATTAAGGCTCAAAGATGGAGTGAAAGGGAGCAATCCTGGAGCAAGGGAAACAAGAGGGAGAGATAGAATGGTTAGCGCTAAGGCTCGGGGATTGCCTGGAGGCCCCCAGTATGAGAATGTCAACAATGACAACAATTACTGGGTAATTACACACAAAAAAAAGTGAAAAATACTATGGCTTGAATTTGGGGAAAAGGAATCTCTGGGATCAAAAACAGTTGTGTCAAAAGGAATGAGTCAGAATGACATGTATCTAAGGCAGTGGTTCCCAACTTTTCGGCACCAAGAACTGGTTTCCTGGAAGACTATTTTTCCATGGATGGTGGGTAGGGGGCTGGGGATTGTTTCTGGATGAAACTGTTCCACCTCAAATCATCAGGCATTAGACTCTCATAAAGAACTTGCATCCGGGATCCCTTGCATGCACAGTTCACAATAGGGTACGTGCTCCTATGAGAATTTATGGCCCCACTGATGTGACAGGAGACGGAGCTCAGGCGGTAATGCTGCTCGCCTGCCACTAACCTCCTGCTATGCAGCCCAGGTCCTAATAGGCCACAGGTACCAGTCTGCTGCCTGGGGTTGAGAACCGCTGGTGGAAGGATTATTAAAAGGAATGTTTAGAAGCACATTAGTGTAAGTTTCAAATGTTATTATAGTAGCAACATCTTTTTCGGTAATGTCAACTTCCCTAAACTGTCCATGCCCTGAGAATCTGAGATAGTGCCTAACACATAGTAGGCAATGAATTCCTAATTTTAAAAAATTTGCTGTGATTTCGTGCATTTTGTTGAAATCTGTTTCATGTGTAAATCTCATCTAAAGGCAGTACCCAGTACCTCTTTCCCTTAGTCTCTTCTGGGGTTCCCTGTTTCCTGACACCAAACTTAATTTGAATTCCAGCCATTTTGAAAACCCCCAGATGTAATAATAAAAAGAGAGCAGAAATGAAGCTAAGTTACTCCAAAGAGTCCGCATCTAATATATAGAACAAAGGAACCCAAAACTCCACAAGCTAAACAACAGTGAGTTTTAAATTCAACCTAAATTAAAAGGTAGCAGGCAAAACTATTTGCAAAAATTAATCAAGAAACAATGAAAACCCGTACATCTGTTACTCCAGGAGAAATAGTCAAATTCTCATTGTGACATTTTTTTTTTCATTGAACCAAATGGAAATATTTAATTCAGTTTAATATCTGTACAGATACCCCATTTCATTACTCTTCACTTTACTTCATGCTGCAGATACTACATTTTTCACAAATTGAAGGTTTGTAGCAGCCCTTTGTCAAGCAAGTCCATTGGTGCCATTTTTTTCCAACAGCATTTGTTCACTTTGTATCTCTTCCACATTTTGATACTTCTCAGGATATTTCAAACTTTTTCATTATTATATATGCTATGGCGATCTGTGAAGAGTTATCTTTGATGTTACTATTGTATTGGTTTGGTGTGCAATGAACTATACTCATATACTACATCAAAGTTAATTGATAAATGTGTGTGTTCTGACTGCTTGACATATTTAAGAAAGAATAAGTACATCAAATATGACAAAATATACAGACCTAATCATAATAAAATACCTTTGAAATATGAATGATTTTATTCTTATTCTCAAGTGTTTAATATATTTAGACAAAGATTTAAGGGAAAACTACTCATAGCTACCATGTAGAAGTCAAGACAGCCCTGGGTGGGGGTGGAAATAGTATTTATTAATAATGAAAATTGAAGCTCCAAGGTTGTAAAATAATTTCTCCTGGTCACACAGCTACTGACCCAAATAAAGCTCAAATGTGTTTGTCTAACTCTAAAATTATGCTTTTCCCAAGGTGGACAATGTTGAAGTGACAGTTAAATTTGGCTCTCAGAGCTAGTGGTTGGGAATACATCAAGAGAAATACTGTCATCCTTCCCTTTGTATTCTCTAACATAAACATTTACTTCTCTGATATGTCAATAGTCACATTTTTAACATAGCCATCTTATAATTAAGTCTACTTAAAACACTGTTAAATTGGAAATTTAAATGGTCACAAAATTTCTTGTCATGAAAGCATGCATCTTTCTCAAGTTTCAGCTCCACATTATACTTCCTATCCATTCAAAAATTTTTTAAGAAATTGACATAGTCAAACAAATTTATCATATTGAATGTTTTATTTATATTTAAAACTATTTGTATTTCAGTTTTCTGTTATATTTACTTATGATCAAATCTGAATTCCCAAACACAGTAAAAACTAAAGTATTTTTTCAGAGGTCCAAGGGACTTAAGCTTGCTAGTATCGAATACTCTCTGGTAAAACCAACAGACAAATGAAAACTCATCTGTTATCAATAATATTTTAATAGTTTTATGCCTAAGCACCTAAGCATCAGGGACAGGACTCTGAATGATATTCAATGCATATTTAAATCGACATGGTAGAAAATGATCATCAGAGTCAAACAATTGATGGGTAGGGCAACATAACACTCAATAAAACCATTCAGGGTTTTTTTTGCCAAACAAGAAGGTCTTGTAAGACCATGTGCTGCTAATGTAAAGTGTTTCCTTTCTCTAACTTTAGTTTTTATTCTCAACCTTGCAACTGCCACACACTCACATACAATCAACTCCTCCTTCTGGAAGGAAACGTTTCTTCTTTTATTTTATGACGTCTGTTCCTTATTCCTGTGATGGTGCTGTTGAAGCACACCCCTTCTTCACCAGATTACATGGGTGAATTTGAATAGATGGACACTGGAGGGGACCAGCCCAGCACACTCACTTGAATTGTCCCTTAGCTTTTCAGGCAGTTCGAGTGCCTTTGAAAAGAGTGGGAATAAAGTGACTGCTGATTAAGCAAAGGGTTTGACATGGGAATAGGTTTGTCAATTGTTTGAAAGTCACACTGCCTAGACTACAACTTTTAAAATGTAAATGCATGACACAAATACTGCCCAACAAAATAGGATGGAATTGATTGAGAGGGCCACAAAGGACAGCCAAAGCTGTATTCCAGCAATAAAGAAAAATATAATCTGATGTCAGAGAAAGATAATGAAGTACTTGATATATGTTACTTCAAATTAATAATCCAAAATTATGTTTAGTTTTAGTTTCTATAAAAGTTATTTCTTAAACATTTTCAATTTCCAGAAAAATTTTCCAGATGCCTGATTTGTCAGATTGGATTCCCTGAATAATTTTAAATAGGATAGAGTAAAATACTACTTACCAAAAAATCAACTTTTCTGGTAATACATCAGTTTAATTTCCAGGCCAAAAAATAGTTAAATTTTACAAAATTCCATGCTGATCAATTTTAGCTGAAGCTTCTTCCATCCAACTTAGAGAGCTGACACAAAGATGTAGCTTTCATGTTGTGTAGGATAGGGAAGGATTGGGTGCTACACAATTGTTTCACTGATCAAGGTTGATTTTGGTCACTATTTTGTCACTAATAATGTTAATTGAGAAACAAATAAGAGCCTTGACGTTAGATACATTAAAAAAAACACTCATTTCTTCAATCCCCAAAAATAACAACCAAAAAAGGCATCAAAATGAAGTTAATTAACACAATCATAATTTACACATTAATATTAAAATACTTCTAGGAATAAAAAAGGGAAAGGAAAAGAAAGACAAATGTAAAAATAAATGAAAGAAAAGGACATGTATTATTCATAATCACTAATGCATGGAATCACTTAAGTGCCACCAACAGACGAGTAGACAAAGAAAATGTAGCATATGTATGCAATGGAACACTATTACAGTCCCTGAACCATTCTGTCCCTGTGTCCATACATGCTGTATCTGTTTTTTTATTTTTAATTTTTGCAGGTACATGGTAGGTGTATATATTTATGAGGTACATGAGACACTTTGACACAGGCATGCAAGCAATGCATAGTAATCATATCATGGTAAATGAAGCATCCATCCCATCAAACATTTGTCCTTTGTATTACAAACAATTCTATTATACTCATTTAGTTATTTTTAAACGTACACTTTAATTATTGACTATAGTTCCCCCACTGTGCTACTAAATACCAGGTCTTATTCTTTCTAACCATTTTTTAAAATCCAGTAACCATCCCAAATTCCTCCCCGCCCCCACTACCCTTCCTCCCCACCCCCACTACCCTTCCCAGCCTCTGGTACATGTTATGTCTGTTTTAGAAGCAAATTAAATCAGAAATATAATTTGTTTATTTAAAACACTTAAGCATGAACAAGCACACATTTTTTCACAATGCATGCCTCACTAACAAAACCTTCAAACTTTTGCATTAGACATTTCTGTTTTTCAAAGTTCCATCATGGCAGAAAAAATAGTTTTTTTTTGTTTTTTTTTTTTTTTTTAAACTCTTCCCACGCTATATCTGTATAGCAGCACTTCCTCCGTCTCTCATATTTCTTGCAGGAAGTTCAGATCCCTTGTTGTCTAGGTGCCCTGCACAGACTACTCGCCCACCTAAAGCCATAACTGATCTCAACAAAAGAAGATGCCTTCTAGATCAATGAACCCAAACTCTGAGAAGGCATTTAAATAATCTTGTTACTTGCCTATGCCCTTTAGTCTTATCTCTCTCTTCAGCCAACTTCTAGGTAAAACTATTCAAACACAAAGTTCTCAACAAAAGGAATGGCTTTTCCACATCCACCTTCCGACCATGTTACAAAAGTTTGCAAGCAGACTTTACCACTTCCAAATTGGTTGTAAAATATAACTGTAAAGATTATGGCCAGAGACTGGGCGTGGTGGCTCACACCTGTAATCCCAGCACTTTGAGATGCCAAGGCGGGTGGATCACTTAAGGTCAGGAGTTCAAGACCAGACTGGCCAACATAGTGAAAATCTACCTCTACTAAAACCACGAAAATTATCCAGGTGTGGTGGCAGGCACCTGTAATTCCAGCTACTCGGGAGGCTGAGGCACAGGAATCGCTTGTTCCTGAGAGGTGGAGGTTGGAGTGAGCTGAGATGGCACAGCTGCACTCCAGCCTGGGCAACAGAGCAAGATTCCATGTTAAAAGAAAAAAAATATATATATATATATTTTATTTGCTTGAAAAACTCAGATCAATAAAGATACCTAAAGCAAAATGGACTCAAATGTGTCTTCCCTACATCTCTTACCTTAATAAATACATTATTCTCTTCTCAGTTTTGATTCATCAGGATATTGAATCATATCTTGAAGAATGTAGCTGCTATACTGAAAAACCCTGAAGTCACAGAGACTTAACAAAGTAGTATAATTCTGGCTCACATCAACATCTTTTTTTTTTTTTTTTTTTTTCTGGTTCAGAGGACTTCATGGTGATCTGTCAGGGAACAGATCTCTCTTTATCTTCTGGCTGCCTCCGCTTTCTTCAGCCAGTGAATAAAATAGAGATTGAGAGAAGACACATTTGCTTCTTATCCACACATCACTTCCACTCATCATTCTACATTGCAGAATTACTCACATGCCCTCCCAACCCGCAGATTCAAGGTGGGGAGAGCTGAGAAAAGTAGGTCCCTGGCTGAACAGTCACTTCTCAGCAATAAAACTATACAATAGAATAAATGTATTAATCTTTGGTGGAAAGCTAGCATTTTTCCTGCAAAATAATCATATGCAGCAACAGTAAAATGCTTGTGGAAAAAAACAAAGGAAGGTTCATTTTGGCCGGGCACCGAGGCTGAGGCAGGTGGATCACCTGAGGTCAGGAGTTCAAGACCAGCCTGACCAACATGGAGAAACCCCATCTCTACTAAAAATACAAAATTAGCCAGTCGTGGTGGTGCATACCTGTAATCCCAGCTACTGGGGAGGCTGAGGCAGGAGAATGGCTTGAACCCGGGAGGTGGAGGTTGTGGTGAGCCAAGATTGCTCCATTGTATTGCATTCTAGCCTGGGCAACAAGAGCAAAAGCTCTGTCTCAAAATAAATACATAAATAAAATAAAAATTTTAAAATGGTTCATTTTGTTGATATCCATTGAGCTCAGGTAATATTTGACTAAAAGCTGACAAACAACAGAATAAAAAGAACATTGCTTGAAATAAGAATGTTAATAAAGCTACTCTGATGATAGAAGTAAATATATTGTGACCTTATAGTCTTATCTATAGTTGTACAACACTGAATGCTACTTTTCACTAAAAATTGTATGTCATATAAGTATTCAATTTTCATCACCCCCTTTAACTGTTTCAATGCCTTTTCTACCTCTTATTAGTGGAAAACAGGCCAGCTATTGCCAGGAAAACACGTGATGATACTGTTACTTTAATGATGACGAAGAAAAACACTTATTTGGGTGACTCCTTTTTTTTTTTTTTTTTTTTTGATAGAGAGCCTCACTCTGCCACCCAGTTTGGAGTGGAGTGCAGTGGCACGATCTCGGCTCACTGAAATTTCCGCCTCCGGGGTTCAAGGAATTCTCCTGCCTCAGCCTCTTGAGTAGCTGGGATTACATGCATGTGCCACCACCCCTGTCTAATTTTTGTATTTTTAGTAGAGACAGGGTTTCATCATGTTAGCCAGGCTGGTGTCAAACTCCTGACCCCAGGTGCTCTGCCTGCCTCGACCTCCCAAAGTGCTGGGATTACAGATGTGAGCCATTGTGCCTGGCTGAGTGATTCTTATATCCCAAATACTGTTTTTGTTTGTTTTTGTTTTTGACTTTTACTTTAGGTACAAGGGAAACATGTGCAGGTTGGTTACATGGGTAAATTCTGTGTTGCCGAGGTTTGGTATATGAACGATCTGCCACCAGGTGGTGAGCACGATACCTGATGGGTAGTTTTTCAAACCTTGCCCCTCTTCCTCCTTCCCCTTCTAGTAGTTCCCAGTGTCTATTGTTCCCATCTTTGCAGACACTGTTGTTTGCATATTACATACAAACTCTTTTAATCCTACTACAATCCCATAAGGTATAAATTGTTACATTCACTCTCTTAGCAAATGAGGAAACTGAAATTTAAATTACCTACATAATGTAATCCACAAGTGGTAGAGCAGACATTTTGAACTCAGGGAGTTTGGCTCCAGAGCCCAAGCTTTTAAACAATATGCCATACACTCTATTTTAAATAAACTGCTCTTTTCCCCAAAGAGCCCCAGCTCCATCAGAACACATGAGAACAGAATCTGCAAGAACTTTTATACCTATGGTATCTACACCTCCTCAAAGATCCCTAATCTTTCTCTGTGTGTCAAAAACTATTTTAATGAAACTTCACTTTCTTTCAATTCTTAATAATAAATTGATGAGTGTATGAAACCAAAAAGGTTGTCATTATAGGTTTGTATCCAAGAAATAGGTGTTGTAGAAGAGTAAGTAATGCTCTTAGGCTATAAAGAAGGTCTGTTTGCTAGAACTTAGAATGGGAAGAAAAATGATTTCTAGGCACCTCCATTAGCAACCTCTAATATTTATAAAGTACAATGGAAAGCAGTTTCAGTGGAATTTTACCATGATATCCATCATAGCAAAATTCTTCTCAACATAGGACTAGAAGGAAGGTTCCTTAAGCTGATAGAGTATCTACAACATCATACAATAAACATTAGACTTAATGGTAAATTATTTAAATGGTGAATTATGGCCATTTCTGTTCAACATTTAGCTGAGTTCCTAGCTAGTAGAAGAAAACAAGTAAAAGAAATAATACTTATATGAATCAAAAAAGTGAACTAAATCTGTAATTATTAGCTAAGTTTTTAAAATGATTTTTTATGCAGAAACTTTGAAAAGTATTCAGAAAATAGCAACAAAAAGTAAGCTTAGCAAGATTTTTGACTATGACAAATTGAAATAAATTATATTTACACATACCTATAATTTAAAAATAGAAAATGGATTATTTTGAAAGATAATACTTTGAATAACATTAAAAAGCATGCAGCTAATAAAATGTATGCCAGAGTTTTACCCTGAAAATTAAAAAACATGAAGACATTAAAGATGACCTAATAAAATGAAAAGATAAATCATGTTCTTAGATTAAAAGGTCCAATAATGTAAATTTTTCAGTTATGCTCCAAATGGTATATAAATTTAATGCAATCTCAATTAAATCCCAGCAATGTGTTTGGAAATTGACAAGTTCATGTTAAAATTTAAATCTAAATGCAAAAGGTTACCTATTTAAAGCAATCTGTGGAAGGAAGTATCTGGAGGATTTACATTATCAAATATCAAGTCCCATTACAAGCTATATTAGTTAAAAAGTGTGATTTGTGACAAGAATAGATGAATAAACCAATAGAGAAGAACAGGGAGTTCTGAAGGAGACCCACATATACAAGAAAAGGTGGATTTATATTGTATCATAACTAAACTGGAATTATGTTTCTTAACATTCCCTTTCCTGCGTATTTCCTAATCAGTGTGGACCAAAAAAGACATTTGGCCTCAGATTTGGAGCCTGGAGGTGAAGCAGCAGGCACATTTTTAAAAACATATTCCCAAAGTTTGCACAGAATACAGGTGCTGTTGCGGCTCATTTGTACTGTCACTTACCTGGCGGCTCGCCCATTGGTGCAGGGCAGCAGCTGGACCTGCAGCTCCAGCAGTTCCTCCTTCAGTTTTCCTGAGCCCTGGATTAGATGTGTTAGCGCCATAGAAAGCATATCCACTTTTGCGGATCCATCACTGCAGGTGGGGTTTTGGAGGTCATGAGACTGACCTGATTTTCAGTTTATCTGTTCAGGTTCTAGCTCATCCTCACAGGGTCCGGTTGACAATACTTTCCCCACTGGATAACCGTATTTCTTTTCTGTTTGACTACCCGGAACCAGACACAGAAGCAATAACCTCATCTAGGCTGTTCAACCAGCCTCCACAATTGCACATGGACAAATCCATTTAATAAACCTTTATGCATTTGCTTATCTTCTAGCGATGGTGCTTCTCTGATTGAATCCTGATTGATATCCCTTGATTTATGACAATAATAATACTGTAGTACAGTGAGAGGAAATTTTTTTCAATAACCTGTACTAGGTCACCTGAATACCCTTATTAGGGGAAAAAAAATTTGACTATTACAAATCAACTCCAGAGGGGTTCTAGATTTAAATTTGTGTGTGCGCGTACACACACGTGCACACACACACACATATATAACATAACAATTGATTAATTGGGCTACTTTAAAACTGAATACTTCATTTCATCAAAATACACTGTAAAGAGAGTCTAAAGTCAAATCATGTAGTAAGAGAAGATAAGATAATTGCAATCTATATATCAAAAGATCTGTATTCAGAATTTATAATGAAGTCCTACACAGCAATTTAAAAAGGCAACACGGTGTCTACTGAAAATATGAGCAAAAAATTGATAAGCTCTTCAAAGAAGAATGTTCAAATGTCAAATAAGTATATGAAAAGGTGCTCAACTTTTTAAAAAAGACATCTGAAAAATGAGAATTCAAACCATAAAGAAACCGTTACACATTTACCAAATTATCAAAACTGAAAAAGTCAAACAAAATCAAATGTTGGCAAAGATGTGGAGTAACTAGAACTCTCACTGATTGCTGGTGAGATTTAAAGTGGTTTAACCATTCTGGAAAACTGATAAAATCTAAATATGTGCATTCCTTATGATTCAGTAATTCCACTTCTGAGTATACATTTGACAGAAATGCATAGACAAATGAACCAAATGACGTATATAAGAACGTTCCTAGCAGTACCATTTGTGGTAGCTAAAAAACTGGAAACAACCATTTATCAAAGTAGAATACATAACAATTTCTGGTATATGCATATGTGAAATTATATAAAGCAATGAAATTAAACAAACTGGGAACATCACACACCGGGGCCTATCATGGGGAGGGGAGAGGGGGGAGGGATTGCATTGGGGAGTTATACATGATATAAATGATGAATTGATGGGTGCTGACGAGTTGATGGGTGCAGCACACCAACATGGCACAAATATACATATGTAACAAACCTGCACGTTATGCACATGTACCCCAGAACTTAAAGTATAATAAAAAACAAACAAACAAACAAAAAAAAATGAACAACCACACATGAACTGCTTAAAAGATGTTAGCTAAGGCAGAGCATAGATATTCCTCGACTTATGATGGGGTTACATCCTGATAAATTCATCATAAGTTGGAAATATCACAAGTTGAAACTGCAATTAATACACCTAACCTACTGAACATCATTGCTTAGCTTAGCCTACTTTAAACATGCTCAGAACACTTACAGTAGCCTATAGATTGCCAAAAGCATCTAATATAAAGCCTATTTTATAACAGACTTTTGAATATCTCATGTAATATATTTAATGCTATACTTAAAGTGAAAAACAGGATAGCAGTGTGGGTTCTCACCATTAACGTACATAGCCGAAAGCTCACTGTGCCTGAAGAATGTCTGAAACATTGAACTAAAATTAATTGCTGGATGATGAGAAAGCTGCAGAGACAGTGTCATCAATCTCTCTTCTGAGGAGACTCAAGAACAGCTGGTGGAAGGCACTGGAGCATCCTACATTTGACAGTTTAGCAGGCGTGATGTTTGGGAGGAAGTCAAGTATCTGTTTACCCTATTCATGTGGCTGACTTGAAACTGCAGCTTATTGCCACTGCCCAGTATTGCAAAGGAATATTATACTACGTATCAATCACTAGCCTGAGAAAATATCAAAATTCAAAACGTCAAGTACAGCTTCTACTGAATGTATATCACTTTTGCACCAACATAAAGTAGAAAAGTCATAAGTCAAACCATGGTAAGTCAGGGACTGTGTGTACATATTTTATGATTCCATTTACATAAAGTTCACAAAGAGACAACTAAAGGACTTATTACTGGAAGAGGACATGAGGAAGCTTCTGGGGGGCTGATACTCTATTTCATTATCTGATTACTGGTTACATGCATGTATTCAATTTGTAAAAATGTGTCAAGGTGTTCACTTAGGATCCATGTACCTTTCTGTATGTATACTGTACCTAAATTAAAAGTTATATTTTAAAATGATATCATTTATTGAACATAATTTAGATCATTGTTTTGTCTAAGGACAGACATTCAGCACTGACAGAGCCAGGATAACTACAGTAGTCTGAGTCCACTGTCCACACTCTCAAAACACTATGGTATTCTTGTATCTTAGTCTGCTTTCACTGCTACTACAAAATACCATAAACTGAATAGCTTATAAACAACCGATATTTATTTCTCACAGTTCAAGAGGCTAGGAAGTCCAAGATCAAGGCACCAGCCAATTTGGAATCTGGCGAGGATCCGTTTCCTGATTCATAGACAGCTGTCTTCTGACTGCATCCTCACATGGTGGAAGAGGTAAGGGTCTCTGTGGGACCTCTTCTATAAGGGCACTAATCCCATTCATAACAGTTCTGCCCCCATGACCTAATCACCACCCACAGGCTTCACCCCCTAGTCCATCACCTTGGGGTTTGTGATTTCAACATATGAATTCTGAGGAGACACAAACATTCAGACCATAGCACCTATTAATTACCATATTATTAATAAGCAAAGGATTTTTTTTCACTGGGTAGGGATACTCAATATTCATTATAAGATACAATTTCTTTGGAAATATCTGCACCAGGTTCCAAGAAATCAATGTAAAATATAATTTAGAGTAATATTTTATCTTAGGAACCAACAGCTTTAATATTTAATAAAGTTAAATATTGAATTACTGTTTAGAGCAATACGATAGTAATAAAAGAAAATACTATGAAGAAACAAAATACACATTTAGACCACAAAAATTTGAAGGAGCCTCCTATGACATTGTCACAAGTTTCCTATTCTTTGAGACTTATCCAAGTAACAAATATGTCTTACACACTCTATGATGGAAACCTCTAGGGATTTAATTCCAAATGCCTGGTAAAGCTGTAAGCTAAGTGATTGCACACCAGATCAGCATTCCAAGAGATTTTGGAAGTTAATGTAATAATTGAGACTGCCAAGAGTGTTTTAGATTAAAAGAGATCACAGTTACTAATGTGTTGAAAGGTTTATTTGAGGATTTTAGAAGGTTTTGAGCCAAGCCTATTTTTTGAGAGTGTGTCTAAAGACTTCCATTCCTCTAGTATTCTGCTGAATTTTGTAAAAGCATAACCATCACTCAACTGAAAAATAAATTTGTCAGCATAAAACAACTTTTATTTCCTTCATTCATCCAATCATTTATTTAGCCATCCCTCAACCCCCTTCTCAGTGCCAGGTATTCCATTAAAAACTGGACACAAAAGGATAAATAAAACATAACCCTTGCCTTAAAGCACCTTTCAATCTGAGAAGGTTAATAATCTGATGTAGTATCAAGAGTTACAGCCGAAAATCCCAAACTGTTGAACATCGTGATCTAAGTTATAATTTCTTGAGAGTCACACTGCCACAGTAGGTAACATTTATTGAGTGCTTACTGTGTCTTCCTATAGAGTGAGCCAAATACTCATTATCACAAAGCTAGTAATTCCAGCCTCTGTGTGTGTGTGTGTGTGTGTGTGTGTGTGTGTATGTACAGAGTCCTCATTCTAGACTGTCACACAAAATTAACCCTGAGATCCATGGAAACATGGAATAGGGTGGCTAAAGAAACGATACTGTCGATGTAACTGCTGGAGATCCTAACACAGGAGTGTATCTCAGTGTGAAAATTACACTGTAGTTTTCACTATGAAGAAATGTGCTTTCTGTGAAATAGATATGTAGCCTTCATATTCTCATTCAGTTCTTAGAGGACTATTCTACCTATGTACATACTGGCTATATATATGTGTGTGTGTGTGTGTGTGTGTGTGTGTGTGTGTGTATATATATATATATATATATATATATAATACATCAGTTCTAAGGGTGAAATGACTAGCTTATTTCAATGTGTTACCTTTAAAAAGAAAATGTTTCTTCCATTGTACCCTGACTTGTGCAATGAAACTGCCTCCTGTTTCCAGCACTTGGAACTGTGGGTGTGCACAATGGTTTCCTGTCAGCCCCAGGTCATGGATGTGGGGAAAAGAGATTGTTCCCCTTCTCCTGTGGCCCACCCACCCCCATTCTGGGCCCTCGGGTGCTCCCATTTACAAGGTTGAATACCCAACAACAGAACCTTGTTACCACAGATGCAGACCTTCACAAGGGGGCATGGGTCACATTAGCTCTTTTGTTCTGCCCATTTTCTAAAACATGCAGTCTCTTTCAATTTCCACATCTTCCTCCTTGGTTTGCCCTCCCTCTTCCTTCTGCAAATCCACCCTTTTCTGCCTTGATGCACTTCCCCTATTATGTTGCTTTCCTTGCAAAACAAAACTTACCAAGGAGGCACATAGTAAAAATTCGAATGGGTATTTGAGATGGTTGTGATGTTGTGTGAGGCAGATGGAAAATTAGCAACTGCATCCTGCTAAGAAGGACACAGACATCTCTTCCAGTGTCCTGACAGACACAGCAGACCTTGCTAAGATCTCTGGTACTGGAAAGACTGCTGCAGAGGGACACTGGCAAGGTTTTTCACAAGCCCATGGGATGCCTACCTTCATGAAGAATAGGGGTGCACACCATCGGCACTATGTGGAGATGTTAGTACAGCAGCGTCTGTATCCTCCACGTTCTCCATACTGCTGCCTCTAGATGCATGGGTAGGATTAGTGAGAGTTACGTTAATGGATGTTGGTGCTATCAGTAGCCATAGTAGAATTTAAACATGGCTTGTTTCCTACCAGGATTTTCCCACCTCACTTTGACTCACCTATATTCAACACAGTCTTTTCTGATCCTAACAATGGTATCTATGCTTCCTGGGTATAGACATTTATGCACCCCACCCTGAACTCAATGACATTAACAGCAATCGCCACTGGCCCACCCTGTGAAATCTCCAAATCACACTTCAGGAAAGGCCTCCAGCAAATGGAGAAGTACTAAACACGCTCTAAAAATACATCAGAAAGGTGAAACTATGTTTAAACAAAACTATCATATCATAGGTGTTTATATGCACTAGCATTTCCTGCTAAAGTCAAAATTCCTGAGTAGCAGAACATTATATAAATAGGAAAATAGGTCCACTTAATATAGTAGCTGAGTCTGGGCTGAGTAGTCTGGGCCCTGAAATACAGAAAAGGGAGCAAATGTCTAAAACATGTGATCAGATAGCACAATTACTTCTGTTATTCATCCAGCATCTACTCTTGCATAGCTACTGAATGTTCCCCATAACTCCAATCTCCTTAGTGAAACATAAAGACAAATGAAGTTAATTATTAGATGAAAAAGAAGAGATTTTAATAAGCTATTTTATTATTGTTTCTTTGCATTATTAGTTGCTTGGTATTCAGTGATTTTCCTACTTAAGAGAAATAAACGAACAAAAATCTTCCCAATCTTGTACTAATTATTTTAAAGAAAGAAAGGAAGAATGTGAAACATTTTAAATATTCTTTTAAAAATATGGAATGCACTCCAAATAAAAGTCTGCCTTTGTTATTTTCTCCCATCCCCAAATTCATGTTCCAAATGTCATTTTACAACTTGGCACATTTACATTTAAAATATTTGAAACTATGGTTAAAAGTCATTGTAATAGGCATCACCAAGTGGTCTTTATAAAGACAATTTGAAAGAAACACCTCATAATGTTCTCTTGTTCATATAATACTTTCAGAGTTTGTATTAAACAACTGAAAGCAGAATACACTGACAGGGAGAAAGCCTCTAAGTAGTTACAATATACAGAGTGATCGTGGCATTTGTAATAGAAGTTGACCTATTAAGGAGCAGAAGCTTTTTATAATGAATTAGTTTCCTTCAAATGGCAAACTTCATGTGCATACTTTTGTTTTTCACATAGAGCAAATAATAATTTCCCATATTTCTGAGCTGATCTTGAATATATATGCAAAGTTTATGTATTATAATGAGACAAATTTCCTGCTAAATCAAGTTTCTCTTCCTACTTTTTGATGTTGCGTTGCTTTGATTGGATAAAAAAAAATCAGGAGCTGTCAATCTGTTTTCTTTTCAGGTCTTTTTTGTTCCTTTTGAAATTAGTTACAGCCTGCTTTCTGTAGCATTGTAACCAGCCTGACCTAATTTAATTACCATGACTTGCGTGGTTTAAAGATAAATACTTTTATTCAGTTTGTCTACTTTGTGTATGTTTCCCTCCCTTTCATACAATCCCCTATATTTTAGCATTCAAAACCCTTGTTATTTCTTTCTTTATTGGGCTAACACAGAGCTGGTTTTTTTGGTGGTGTCTATATTCAGAAGTTTTCTTTGATGCTACATTTGCTTTCTCCCTTTTCTGTATCTGTTTGTGTGCTGAGAATTGTGGGCCTCTGTGGGATCCAGACTAACATTCTTTGACTTGAACCACAGAGCATCACTACTGTACGTGTCTCTGTGCAGACCCAACTACTCTAATTTAGAAATAGAAGGGGAAAAGGGAGACTGAAAGAAACATGGCAGAGCCTTGGGGCTTAGAAACACTGTATTTAAAAATTCCAGTCCACTGAATGTACCACCAGGCCCAGGAAAAGAGTAGACATTCACTTCAGCTATTTAAAATGGAAAACCTATTTCTGTTATTCTAGATTCACTGTGAGTCTTGTAAAGGGAACGCATACCATTTTACTGCTGCTTTCTTCCTGAGAAAAGAAGGCATGCAGAAAGATTTTCAGAGTAAAAAGATTTTGCTCTCTGGCTATTGAGCTATATGCTCTAATAAAATGAACATCATCATATCAAGGGTAGTGAATAACCAGCATTAAGGTCTCATGAGGGAGTGTTTAGATTGATTGGAGTTAATCTGTTAACCTCCTTGAGCTCACTTGATATGTACCATCTGAGGGAGCCCTTTATTTTTCACAGAAAAGAACATATGCTGAATACTTATGGGGAATAAAACAAAGTGTAAAATCAGATCTGAGTCCTGAACAGATTGTGTCTTGCTACAGGTGTTGTATAGCCCTTTGCCTGCCCCTATAGACCCTCCTCTTAAAAAAAGGTTCTCACAGCATGGTGCCTTTGCAAATTGTCCCACAGAAAATGTGAATGGGGTCTATTCTGCCACATGCAATGCCATCTGAAATGGCACAAAAACCTGCTGTTCCACAAAACAGACCATTCTATTTTTTTAAAAGTAGGAGAAAAAGAAATTCAAGAATGCTGTTCCCCTTCACAAACTTTGGTTTGCTTGGGCACCTGAAAAGAGATTTTTCTCTTGCAAATGAAGTAAAAAATAAATAATTACAAAGACATAATTAAAAGTTCCATTTGAACTGTATAAATAATATTGTACCTTAAACAAACAGAAGGAGGCTTTTTATAAATGCCAAAAGCCAAAGCCTTACAGATTAGAGTGAAACAGTTTCATTACCTCTATTCTTACAATGCATCAAAATTGCCAAGAAAACCGTTTTCTGCCATATTGGTCTTAAGATAGTGACAAATCCCTTTAAACTAATCATTAGCCAGAGAATATTGAGCATAAATATAATGAAACAATGTCAAGAATCCTGCCACAAGAGGTCACAGTTTATATTAAATTAATTAGTGTGCTCTTGTTATATTTAATTTGGAGAAGCAGATATCTCTGCTTCTTAATCATTCATGGTTAATACTGAATACTTTTTTCTTCAACCTTCTATATGCTATAGCTCTTTTGTTCACTAGAGCAAATTAAAAATGTAGAGAACTTGATTTCTGAGTTAATAACTCTGACATTAATCACAGAAAGTACTGTAGGAGCCCGGTACCAACCACAGGTAGCCAATGTTACCACCAAAGCAGGAGCAAGTTTTTGATTCTATAAATCCTTGAATATGTAAGGAACAGGGACTATGTGAAATTCAAAAAATTACTGAAACAAGCTCGTATTTTAATAGTAGCTACATAAATTTTATAATATGAATGTTGAACTGTACACAGTTTGAGATAAATGTATGTGATATTCAATGATGACTACTAAGTTCTAATTTAATGATATAATTTAGCCAAAATTCAACTATTAATATGTCACTTTTAATTCATTTATTCTTCCAGTTTATGATCAACTACAGAAGTTCTACTACTTGCTTATTTTAAGATAACATATGGGCAAGTTAGTATCAGTACTACAAAAAATGGAAAACAAATAGAATTCAGATTAAGATAACAACATCTTGATATTGTTAGAATATACAAAAATAAGCTATAATTCTCACAACAAGAGAGATGGGCATGGTGGCTCACGCCTGTAATCCCAGCACTTTGGGAGGCTAAGGTGGGCAGATCACTGGAGGTCAAGAGTTCAAGACCAGCCTGGCCAACATGGTGAAACCCTGTCTCTACTAAAAATACAAAAATTAGCCAGTCATGGTGGCAGGTGCCTCTAATCGCAGCTACTCAGGAGGCTGAGGCAGCAGAACCATTGAACCTAGGAGGCAGAGGTTGCAGTGAGCTGAGATCGCACCACTGCACACCAGTCACGGTGACAGAGTGGGTCTCAAAAAAAAAAGAAAGAAAGAAAAATTTCTCTGGAAATTTATGTGAAATACTACATATTTAGAATTAGGAGAATTCTAAAATAAATATGTTAAAAATTTTGAACTACTGAATATTAAAACATAATTTAAAGCCAGGGCAATGAAGGTGTATTGATTTGGAGATAAGTGGACCAAAAAGTGGAACAAAATAAAGATATTCAAAATAGAATTTTATATATATATATATATAATTTGGCTTATAAAAATTGGTAATATTTCAAACAGTAGAAAAAAATAGATTATTCAATAAATAGTGTTGTGATAATTGGCTAATCTTTGGGAGAAAAATAAGTTGAATCATTACCTCACTCTCTTAACATTAATTCCAGATGGATAAAGAACTTAGAGGCCGGCCGGGCGCGGTGGCTCAAACCTGTAATCCCAGCACTTTGGGAGGCCGAGACGGGCAGATCACGAGGTCAGGAGATCGAAACCATCCTGGCTAACACGGTGAGACTCCGTCTCTACTAAAAAAATATGAAAAACTAGCCGGGCGAAGTGGTGGGCGCCTGTAGTCCCAGCTACTCGGGAGGCTGAGGCAGGAGAATGGCGTGAACCTGGGGGGCGGAGCTTGCAGTGAGCCCAGATCCGGCCGCTGCACTCCAGCCCGGGCGACAGAGCAAGACTCCGTCTCAAAAAAAAAAAAAAAGAACTTACAGGCTAAAGAAAAAAAAAAAGACAGAAAGTAGCCCTTAAAACCCAGGGAGAAAATATGCATTTAAAAAATAATGTTGTCTTAGGGAAACCCTTTTTAAGCAAGACTAAAAAACAAAAACAATGAGTAACAATATTGATAAATTTGACCATGTAATTGTGAAGTATGCCATAAACTTAAACCACATATTTAAAAGTTTTGGAGTAAATGTTAGCAAAATAAATGGCAGGAAAGAGAGATTTTATATTTGAAACATACAAGAAAAAAATAGACGCACTATATTATTGAATTAATGTCTCAAATGTGCATGTGCTGTTATCTTAGTTTTGCAGGTAAGAATACTGAAGCTCAGAAAGCCACATGTCTCAACAGACACAATTAAAGGGTAGCAAGAGCAGGGATGTATTTTTTTCTGACTCAAATACTTCCCATAAATAAAGAAATGTTAAAGTCTGATACTTTGCTTCTCAATGTGAGTTCCAAGGAGCAGCAACACTGGCCCACACAGGAACTTACTAGAAATGCAGACCTTGGCCGGGCACCGTGGCTCACGCCTGTAATTCCAGAACCTTGGGAGGCCGGGACGGGCAGATCATGAGGTCAGGAGTTTGAGACCAGCCTGGCCAACATAGTGAAACCCTGTTTCTACTAAAAATACAAAAATTAGCCAGGTATGGTGGCACATGCTTGTAGTCCCAGCTACTCAGGAGGTTGAGGCAGGAGAATCTCTTAAACCCAAGAGGAGGAGATTGTGGTGAGCTGATATCGCACCACTGCACTCTAGCCTGGGCAGCAGAGTGAAACTCTGTCTTGAAAATAAAATAAAATAAAATAAAAATGCAGAACCTAAGCCCTCATTGATTCTTATGCTTATTAAATTGTGATAGGCAATAATCTAATACAAATCTGAAAATATGTTTAACCTGTAACAATAAAGTACTTAAAATAATTAATTAAAACAACACTGAAAAATTACTTTTCACTGGTATAGATGAAAAAGACTGTGATAGTCAACGATGTCATAGGTAAGGCTGGAAGAAGTGGAGGTTAAAAGGGAAGAGACTACTCTGTGAAGGTGTAGTTAGAAACTTTTGGAGGGGTTCTGTGGAATTTTGAGGATGTTCAACAAATTTAAAATGTGTTTGACTTTATAATCTCACTCCTGAGATTTACCTTAATTGGACAGAGTTCAAAGAAACACATTGCATTGTTTCCTTTGCCTGCTGTGACATCACCACAAATTTAGTGGCTTAAAACAATGCAAATTTATTCTTACAGTTCTGGAGGTCAGAAGTCTCAAATGGGTTTATGGAGCTAAAATCAAGGTGTCAGCAGGGCTGCCTTATTTCTGGAGGCTCTAAACAAGAAGTTACGTCTTTGCCTTTTCCAGCATGTAGAGGATGCCCGAATTTCTTGGCTTAGGCCTCTCTCTCTGTCTCTCACTTTCTGCTTCCATAGTCAAATCTTTTTCTCTGACACTGCCCCCTCTCTCTCCCTCTTATAAGAATCTTTGTGATTACATTGAGCCCACCCAGATAATCCAGATGATCCCTCCTTCTCAAGGTGCTTAACTCAATCACACTGGCAAAGTCCCTTCTGCCATAGAATGTGACATAATCACACGTTCTAGGGATTAGGATGTGGAGATATTTGGGGCCATTATTCTGTCTAGCACACACACTAAAAGGTTTTTTTTTTTTCTAATCACAGTGGTGTTTTGATAGTAAATAAATGTCCACTCAGGGGATTTTGACATTTCCAGATAATGCAATATTTTGTGGCCATCAAAGCATTGAGATAAATATCTCTTTTTATTAAGGGAAATATTTTATGTTTTGATGCCGAGTAAAAACTATTTACAAAACAGTTCACATGCACCCACAAAATCAAAGAGGCAGATCTAGAGAGCGACAAAGATAGAGACAGAGAAAGAGAAAAATGAAACAGGAAGTTTCACCAATATATTCACAGTGTTTATCTCTAAAGAAAGACATTTGTGGTGATTTTTATTTTATTACTTATACTTGTCTGCCTTTTTCATTTCCTTACAATGAGCATATATTATTTTGTGATCAAACAAAAATGAGAAACGTGTATTTATCACACACATTTTACCAGAAACCTATATATTTATAAATGCCTTTTTTTCCAGACCAATTATTGGTAAGTTGCCTTCGAGGCAATGGGTAGCCTAAAAAAGTACAATGTGTGTGTCTGATTTGGTATTTCAATCTTAGTTTGTATGCTGCACAAAATGCCAGAATATCAGAAGGAAGAGAAAGGGATTTAGCAGGCCAGGTGCGGTAGCTCACGCCTATAATCCTAGCACTTTGAGAGGCCGAGGCAGGTGGATTGCCTGAGCTCAGGAGTTTGAGGCCAGCCTGGGCAACACAGTGAAACCCTCTCTCCACTAAAATACAAAAGAAATTAGCCAGGGATGGCGGCATGCACCTGTAGTCCCAACTATTTGGGAGGCTGAGGCAGGAGAATTGCTTGAACCCGGGAGGCGGAGGTTGCAGTGAGTCAAGACTGCGCAACTGCACAAGACTCTGTCTAAAAATAAAAAAGAAGAAGAAGAAATGATTTAGCAATTTAGCCTGAATATACGTAACTATGTAAATAAAACCTAACAATATTTTATTTAACTTTTCGCAACCAAGTTATAACCTCATCAAATATGCTCACCTTCTTACTTCTTGGATCATAGTTGCCCTTAGGCCTAACTCATTTTTCTGTGTAATATTCAAGATTGGCTAGACACTCTTTGACTCCTGGGGTATGGAATCATAAACAGAACAATGATTTGATTTCTCTAGTAAGAAACCTATAACCAGTGTAATGTTAGGCCAAAGGGTCCAGATATATTAGAAAACAAGATTAGTCTGGCAGAAAATCCTTGAGCAAATCTAGTCTATGTAAAACATCTAACACGTAAGACATTTTAGAATGAATTTGAAGCCCTGAAGAAAAGTTTAGAATCAACCCAGCCACCTAATGGTCACCAGACACCCTAGTTTACACTAGGCCTGGACATAGTGGAAAATAGCTCATGGGATCATCGTGAATTGGGATACTATACTCTCATTTGGAAAACTGATTTAACATAAAATATCAAATAAGTTTCTTGCAGATTAATTGAGATACAGGATGTAATGCACTTGGTATGGTGCATGGTACATAACAGATATTCATTAAATATTAGTTTTATTTTCTCATCCACCATTTGAAATGTATAGAAGACCACGTTCATTGAGTTACTACTCATCGGGAAAATCATACCTTTGAATTAGAGGTCTATTAACATTGGCTATACAGAATCAAAATTTTAGATAGGATTAGGAGACATAAAAATATTTATACCTGAGGGTTACTAGAAGTCAGTTGTTAAGCTAGTAAATTATATTAATATTGTTATTGTTGCAAGCCGAATGTTTGCTATTCCTTTACCTCTGGCACCTGCACTTCAATGTCTGTAGGCAGATGGTATGGGGGATTGGGGATTCTCTCACTGGCCCAGCAGCTAAAAACAACTTTCCCTCTCCCTTGTGAATATGAACTCTTCACCACAAGAGAATTTTGCTAAAGCAAGAGAATATCAATTTTAAATGGAGACTCGTAGCACATAAAAAGAACTTGGGGATATTAATGAAATCAAGAGTCTCTATTCAATTAAATATTTAGTAATGCCAGAGCACTACTTCTCTCAAGATGTAGTAGGGGTATCACATGTGAGAAATAGGAAAGTGCCTCCCACAAGCACTTAATAATAATATTAGTCAATAACTGGTTACTTTCCATGGGCCAGGCTCATTGCTCAGCCTTTTACTCACAATATTTCATTTGATGGGCACATGGACCCCATGAGGTACATACTATTATTAACTGAACTTTACAAATGAGAAAACTGAGAACAATAGGGGTTATGGGACTTGCTGAAATTCACACAGCTATTAACTATCACAGGAAGGATTCAAACCTAGAAAATTAGACTCCAGAGTTTTATGGTGAACCATGATTCCATACTGCCTCCCTTGCTGTTCACATTTCTGGGCCAATACCCGAAAGAGCTCTTCATAGCAAAGCTCAATAATACATTTTGAAATAAATCCAGTCTATTGGGCCAAGGACTTTTTTTTAGCTACCAAAAAATTATATTATGGAAACTGAGATAGCTTAGTAAAAGTCAAATTGGTATTTGGGACAGTTTCATCTAGGTCTGAGTCTGCTACATACTAATATAATACTGCCAATATATTTTATGCCACCTGAAAGGATTTATACCATGCACAACAGGGTCCTAGGCAGAGTAAACAGATATAATCCAATCCTGAAGTAAAAAGTGAAATAGGGTTTCTCCTCAGTCACCCCTTGAATCATTTAGAAGCCCATACTGCACAAATTGAAAGGCATGTATTGGCAAGTCATGATTTTCTGGAAAAACATCAGAGCTGGACCCAGCTCAGTGACCAGGTGCATCTGTACTACTGCTGCTGAAGGTTCTACCTCTCTTTATTTTCCTCAGCCCTGCTGTATCTACTCTTTCCTGAAGCTTCTCCCTACTGTTTTCAACCCAGTTGTAAGTTTTTTCACTTGCCTGATTTGTGTTCCTCAGAAGCTTAACTGCCGTAGTAAGATTGAAAAAGAGGGTGGGTCCACAGAGCAGTCCCTTACCTTGTCCTCTTCCCTTCTCTGTTACACAACTGTTTATTGACTCCAGGCTGATCTTCAGTAGCCTTTTTGTACTCCGTCTTACTCATTTATCCCAGCAAAGATATTCCACTCCTGATGTCACAGCCACATCACACCTACTGGAAGCCAGGTTGTCCACATGGAGCCTAAGCGTCCAGTAAATGTGGATGAACTTGTTTTAACATTTGTTCACTCTTGAAAAGGAAACATTGTAAAGGGAAGGGAAAGGAATTCCAGAATATTTAGGTGTATCAGCAGAGGAAACTGATATTTTAAACAGGAACCAAAAGTGACAAGGAAGTAATAGTAATGGTGGAATAACCAGGATTCACAGGTCCAAATGAAACCAAGGCATAAAGTCATGTCAGTGGCTTCATAGGCCTAAGCCATGAGTTTTATCAGAAGTTATTAAAGCAGGGAGACTGTATTTCTTCAGGTTTCCAGATAGAAAGTTAAAGAAAAGTTGTTATGATTGGTTAAAAAAAAAAAAAATAGGGCTTGCACAGTGGCTAATGCCTGTAATCCCAGCACTTTGTGAGGCTGAGACCGGTGGATCACTTGAGCTCAGGAACTCAAGACCAGCCTGAGCAACATGGAGAACCATCTTTACAGGGAACAAAAACAAAAACAAAAACAAACAAAGAACAACAACAAAAAAGAAACACACACACACAAACAAACAAGCCAGTCATGGTGGTGCACGACTGTAGTCCCAGTTACTCAGTAGGCTGATATAGGAGGATTACTTGAACCCGGGAGCAGAGGTTGCAGTGAGCTGACATTGCGCCACTGCACTCCAGCTTGGGCCACAGAAAAAAATCTGGCCTACAAAAAGGAAGATCCAGAAACAAGAGCGGTGGGGGGATGCAAATTAGTTTTTCACTGTAATTTGAAGTAAGGCTATTTTGCGTCTCATTTAGCCAGTTGGATGACTTACATATCAGCATAGGCTGATGAACAAAGTATAAAGTTTTATGGCTTATAGATACATTATGCACAGAATTAAAGAAGTGTTTTTGAATAAATATATAAATAATAGCCTGAATGTGGGTCACAAGTTTACCTCTTTTATTTTTTTTAATTTTTATTAACCTAAAATTATTCTGGTACTCAACTTTCTTTTTCTGTTTTAGATTAATACTCCCTTTTGTATTTTTTTTATCATTGTTTGTAAACACTCTTTTTAAAAGACCAATGTCTTAAAGTTAACATTTGCTTTAGATGCCTCTCTTTTAAAATAATTGGTGTTATTGGCTTTCATACGGACAGAATTTTCCATTTCTCATGAAGTCAATATCCATAGACAAGTCTATTCTTGAAAATCCTAACTACGTTTTCTCTGGATCTCTTAAAGAATATTTTCCAGAAGTTGATATTATATACTAGATTATTGTCAATATTTTTCTTCATAATTGTCCTTTAGACTACTGAATTCAATCAAATAACTGACATAATATGTAGGATAAATTTTACTACAATACGCTGAGGTTGGGCCTGGCCAAGGTGTGTTGTTCTCTAATGATGAGTATATTGCCATGAATTTAGCAGAGTAACACAATATCCCTTTATTATCTCACAATTATGTAGATCAGGAGTCTGGCCATAGTGAGACTGGGTTCCCTGCTCAGGGTACCCCAAAGCTAAAATCAAGATGTCGGCTGGGCTTTGTTCTCTTCAGGAGCTTGGAGTCCTCTTCCTGCCCACCTGGTTTTGTCAAAATTCCGTGTCTTGAAGTCACACAATTGAGGTCCTCATTTCCTTTCTGGCTGTCAGCCAGAGAATGCTATTAATGCTTTCAGGTTCTAGCAGTTCCCGGCTACGTGGCTCCCTCCATCTTCAAAGTTAGCAGTAGGACACTGAATCTTTCTGGAGCTTGAAATCTTTTTTACAAGAAAGAATCCCCACTCTTTTTAAGGGCTCACCTGATTAGGCGAGACCCAAAGATAAACTCTCTATTTAAAATCAACTGCTTAATATAGCATAACATAACCGCTGTATCCACACATCACTTCAAACTCAAGGGCCTGAGATATACAAGGGAGTGGGTCACTGGGGATTATCTTAGAATTCTGACGACCACGGAAGGCATTCAAGGTTTAGGGGAAATTGCCAAGAACTGCCCAGGTCAAGCATATTTGAAATATTTCTGAAGCTATGCTAGGAGATAGGGAAGGATTCTCTCTCATACATTGTTAGCACCTTGAAAGAAAGAACTGAAGCTGTATGGCTCAGCGCTGCTATTGTAGTGTCTGGCATAACAGGGAGTGAATAATAGTTATTGAATAACCAGATGATGAGTGAATGAATAAATAAGAAATATTCCTGTGGTAGAACATGAACTTCAGAGAATAAACCAGGACACAATTATTGACAAATTAATATCAAGACCAACTATTTATTGAAATGATATAAACCAGGACTGGAAATCTGTAACAACTTACACGACCAGAAGTTCAGCTGAAGGAGAAACCAAGGGTCAACCTTTAGTATTCTGGACAAATTGGTGATGTAAGGGGGAAAAAAAAAAAAACTTATTACTGTATGGATCTACAATCTTTACATTACAAAATTACATTTTGAGTTGAATGACATTTGGAATGAGTTAATTCCTTTGTATTTCAATTTATTCCTCTACAAAGCCATGATTCAATTATTAAATAAATATCTATCTGGTTACGTTCTGTGTTACAGGCTAAGCATTTTAGGCATAGCAATGTATAAGAAAAATTTGCCTGTGAAGTCTAGTTACGGATGTTCAAACACTTAACTACAGAAAATGTAATCATTGTTTGAGGCATTGGAGCATGTGTTATAATCTGGAAAGAAAATAAACATGCTAAATAAATGTTAATTTTTTTTTGTCTGTAAGGTTATTAAACAATTTGAACTTTGGAAAGTAAAAATCTGTAACTCTTTCACACTTACTCTATTCATAAAAGGAAAAGCTAACTTTTAGACAATATAATTCCATTTTTAATCTTCTTACATGTAAAAAATTTTTTGACAGGACTGATATAAGAATAAGTAGTGAAAATGAGCTATGTTTTATCTTATGAGGTTTATTAAGATAATTATACATCAAGGCATATACAAACTTTAAATAGATTCATTTTTCAATAACACCAAATGATCCAAAACAGTATTAACATTTAATGAAAGATGAGAATGAGGTTCCTCTTTAAATTATTATGTTAATTATAATAAAGAGAAAAATCTGAACTTTTCTAAAATATATACAAGATCTTTTCATCTATAAAGAACTTATAAATCTACAAGTCAAAGCATCTTCACAAGTTTAAGCTGAGACTGTTGTAAACTGTTTTAATTATATTAATTAAAATTTGTACCATTTAAAATTAATTGATACAATTTAGCTTGTACTGCTCTGCAAAGTGCAAACACTAATGAGACAGAGGTTCCCCATCACCATCTTTAATTGAAAAAAGAACAAGATAAAACTTCTAAAGTATAAAATGGCATATTTTGAAATTGTTAACAAAGGAAATTATTCCTGTTAAACCTAATATAACACACATTTTTAGAACAGAAAAAACAACAACTGTGAAACCTAAAATAAAAAGCAGTAAAAAAGTGTTTTGTGAGTCTATGTGAAATATCTGGTTACACTGAAATAGAAAGACAATGACTGCTAGAAGAGCTGCAGTTGGTCTTAGATGAATAATTTCTCCAGCTAATTTGTAAAATAATATTCCTGAATTCATTTTTTCTGCTCCCTTTCTTCATCATTATCTTCTTAATAGTTATTCCTTACTGCACACCTACTCTTCTCCAATTAATAAAGCAGCCAAATGTCTCCTCTGACTCTACATATATAGCCAGCAGACAAACACAAAATATGGTTTGTATTCTTATATAAAATAATATGATCTGGCTAAAGTTGATGTTTAATTAAAACCATTTTAAGAGGTAAATTCAAATTATTACTAAAACAATACATGTTTATTACAGTAGTACTTGAACATAAATACATAAGCCTAAAAATTATCCATATTTATACCTGTCCACCACCCAGAAATAACACCAAAAACACTGTACATAACTCACACACACACACACACACACACACACACACACATACGCATATAAATCTTTAGATGGGTGTATTTTTAATACACATACACACCATATACTCATACAAACATTTTCTGAAATTGGGTTATAACATATATGCTATTTTGAAATCTGCTTTTTTTTCTTAAAAATGTAATATGAAAACGTTTCACCACCAATATTTTTCTTGTACTTAACAATGGATAAAGTTTTTTTTTTTTTTTTTTTTTTTAAACAATGGCTAACCAGGGTTAATGAGGGTTAAGGTAAGCTGGCACTCTCGTTAAAATTGTAAATTGGTTCAACCTTTCTGGAGTGTAGTTTGCAATGTATTTCAAGAGCTTTAAATATAATTTAACCATTAGAAAATTTGAATGCCTTTTCACTTCACATTGGGATGTGTATAAATTTCCATTACTAGAGTACTTGTTAGAATTCACTTTATAATTTCCAAAAATAGCAGAAGACCAAAATGTATAACAAGAGGTATCTACTTTAAAAAATACAACATATTCATTGCACATAAGAGTATTTTACCTTAAAATTATGCGAATCATGGAGAATGTGAAAATGCTTCAAAGTTTAATTCACATATGGGCCTCCACAATTTTTACACAGGTTTGTAAAATATTACAATCTAAGTACACATTCTTATCCATAGTAATACATATTTAAGTATATATATATATACTTTCATTTAAGTATAATCCTTTTACTCAGAATGCTATAAGATGCAAACTATTGTGTAGTGAGAGAAAGAAAATTAGTTATCACCAGAGATGGTGGAGGTAGGGGCGCAGTGGAGTAAGCAGTTACAAAAAAGAAATTTTTGAGGTGATGAATATGTATACTGTCTCGGTGGTTCCACAGGTCACCTATGTCAAAATATATCAAACTGTACAATTTAATATGTGCAGTTTATTGTCTGTCAATGATATGGTTTGGATCTGTGTCCCTAGCCAAATCTCATGTTGAATTGTGATCCCGAGTGTTAGAGGTGGGGCCTGGTGGGAGGTGATTGAATCACAAAGGTAGACTTCCCCCTTGCTGTTCTTCTGGTAGAGTTCTCAAGAGATCTGGTTGTTTAAAAGTGTGTAGTACCTATTCCCAAACCCCTCTCTCTCTTGCTGGCCATATGAAGACATGCATTGCTTCCCTTTCACCTTCTGCCATGATTGTAAGTTTCCTGAGGCCTCCCCAGCCATGCTTCCTGTATAGCCTATGGAACTGTGAGTCAATTAAACTTTTTTTCTTCATACATTACCCACTCTCAGGTAGTTCTTTACAGCAGTGTGAGAACTGATAAATAGAGTTAAGATTGCCTCGATAAGGCCATTAAAAAATTAGAAAGACTGATAGTACCAGGTGTTTGTGAGGAAATGGGGCACCTGGGACTCTTGTGTATTTTTGGTGGAATGGTTAATACAGCTGCAATGGAAACTAACCTTGCAATACCTTATAAAGTTACACACTTATCATATGACCCAGCAATCCTACTTCTAAACATTTACCTGAGAGAGATAAAAGGCATATGCCAACAAAAATGTCTCTACTGATTAACAATTTTGAATTTTTTTAATTAAAATATATATATTTGAGATGGGAGTCTCACTGTGTCACCCAGGCTGGAGTGCAGTTGCAAAATCTCAGCTTACTGCAACCTCTGCCTCCCGAGTTCAAGAGATTCTGGTGCCTCAGCCTCCTGAGCAGCTGGAATTACAGGCACATGCCATCACACCCGGCTAATGTTTTGTGTTTTTAGTACAGACGGGTTTTCAGCATGTTGGCTAGGCTGTTCTTGAACTCCTGACCTCCAGTGATCCACCCACCTCAGACTCCCAAAATGCTAGGATTACAGGCATGAGCCACCGTGCCTGACCCAAATTTAAAAAATATTTTAAATCCTGCTGTTACTGATTCCTCAGTCACTACATACTTCTGCACACTCACTTCTTTCGGTACTCTTTTCTTTATCCTTCCTGAACCATGTTCTCTTGGTTTTCTTCCGAAATATTTGGCACTTCCTTCTCCTTTGCCTTCGGTATCTCATCCTCCTTAATCCAGTCATTAAATGTTGCCATCTTGGCTTATTCTTACTTGCCATCTCTTCCCACATTATGCTCTTTCTGTTGGCTAATTTCATCCATTTCCATAGTTTCACTAATTTAATACTTTACAATTAACTCTTTCCTAAATTCCAGGCTATTATCTTTGGCCACATATAAAATATTCCATGTGCATTCCTCATCAGTACATCCTACACTAAAGTATGCTCTTATCCTCACAAACCTTCTTCTTACAGTATTCAATATCTAAGTGAACAGCCACATTATCCATCCAATTGCTCCACTCCCAACCTGGAAATCAAAGATGAATGACACCTCCCAATCCATCACCTCTCACATCAAAGAAATTACCAAATTCAGGCAACTTACATGCTAATCATTTCTAAATTTAATTAACTTCTCTATCTACACTGCCTTTGTTCTAATCAATTTACACTGCCTTTGTTCTAATCAATTTATGTTCACCTTTCACCTAGATTTCTGTAGTAACTGGCCTCCCAAAATTTATTCTAGTCCCTGACCAACCTGTTTTCTATGGTAAGCTACCTCTTTCAAAAATGTAAATCTGATCTTATCACATCCCTAATTCTTCTCCCACTTCACAGCACAATTAAAACCTTTTTAAAATTATTATTATGTTGCTCTTAAAATAATGGCCCATATCTTTGGCATGGTCTGTGGGGAGCTATTACATGGTCTGGTCTTTGCTAACCTCTCTAGCTTTATTCCCAATCTATTTTCACTTTCCTCTCTCCTCTCCAACCACCCTGGTCATCTTTCTGGGTTTCCTCCCTCCAAGGAATGTTGTACTTCCCTCCCCATCTGGGAATCTCTTCCTGCTCCCTTGTCACTGGTTAACTCCTGCTCAATCCTCTGATCTCAGGGGAAGTATCTTTTATTCTACTTCCATATACTAGGTCAAGTTTGTCTGTGATATTCTCTTCCAGAATTGACTTATTTTCTTTGAACTTATCACATTTTAATTTATACAATAATTAATTTGATTTGTTGCATAATATAAGCTTCCCCTATAAAGTGTAACTTGCAGAAAAAATGTTTTAGTTCAACTTTGTTTCTACATGGATAAATTTCACATACAGGTAGTATTTCTCATAAAGAAGCTATGTCTCTGGAAAACAGATGTCATCATGACTCTCTTTAAGTATTAATACTACAATGATTTAAAAAAATATTTAAATGTCCTGAGGATAATTGGTTATTTTTAATACAAAATGTGTTTGCGAGTGTTTATTTTATGTGGATCACAAATTCACTAAAAGCTTTCCTCGAAGTAGGTGTCATTATCAAAGCACTTGAAGACCAGATTCCAGATTGTTATTTTCCTGTTTTACTTTTTAAAGATGGCCTGTTGTCCTTTGATCTTGCTCTGACACCTGCACCAACCTACTTCTCTCTTCTTAAGGGGTCCCTGTAGGATCCGAGATCATGTGGATAAAATTAAAATGGAGATCATGTGATTGAAACTATTCTTCACAACTTCTCCCAAAACACACAGACAAATATTCACATAAACATTTGGATTCGATTTTCAAAGGGTCCAATTTGGCTTTCAAATTTCATATCTCTACTGTATAAATTTTCTTACACCAACTATTAAATAGAAAGTGCTTAAAATTGGTAGTTTTGTGTTGAAAAATTAATAATTTTACAGTGCATGATCATTTCCCTTTCACTGACATTCTAATATTTCTCTACTTCTTTAATACATTTCAAATAAACCACTTTTTTCATTTTATTCCAAGTCGCTTTTCTGAAAGCCTGCATTGCCCACCAATATGAATTAATCACATGAATACTACAATTGCTTAATATTTCCTCTGCAAAATGTGAACAAACAAAGGTAGGGAGTAGGGTATTCTTTGGGGATTCAGCTAAGAATTGTGGAATTACCTTTCATCTGTTTCCTTCTTAGTAATATGTCTTTTGTTTTCAGTAAAGGCCAAAAGACAAAAAGAACAAGAAGAATTACATTACATTTTGGACAGTATTTTAAAACAATATAAATTTGTAGAATTTACATAACTATTGCAACAGATGTAAATGAACAGAAATTGAGTCATTTTATTGTAAAATATAAGCTTTAATCTCTACTTCTAGGGAGAAGTCAAAAATAAACTATTTTCATATAGTATATAACTTAAAACAACTATATGGGTTTCAAAAAGCATAATTGGGCCGGGCGCGGTGGCTCAAGCCTGTAATCCCAGCACTTTGGGAGGCCGAGACGGGCGGATCACGAGGTCAGGAGATCGAGACCATCCTGGCTAACACGGTGAAACCCCGTCTCTACTAAAAAATACAAAAAACTAGCCGGGCGAGGTGGCAGGCGCCTGTAGTCCCAGCTACTCGGGAGGCTGAGGCAGGAGAATGGCGTAAACCCGGGAGGCGGAGCTTGCAGTGAGCTGAGATCCGGCCACTGTACTCCAGCCTGGGCGACAGAGCGAGACTCCGCCTCAAAAAAAAATAAAAATAAAAATAAATAAATAAATAAACAAACAAAAAGCATAATTGTTCTATTTCAAATTATTTTTCATGAAAAACATAACTTGAGAAAAAGGATACAATTTTTCCAACATGTATCTCAGCTTCTGGAGTCAATGGTCTTACAGTTCTAATAGACATTCTGATGATGATGTTCTCTGACTCACCATTTAATGCTAACTAAGTACTTCAACAATAACTCAGTAATAAATACTCTGAAGACAGGATAAGAAATTGTAAAAATTAATTCTATATCCCACCTCACTCTTCCCTCCTAGGTTCAAAATAACGTTAATATCTTCTTGAACAGTTTCCAAAATGACTCAATTAAACATGTCCCAGATATCTACCTTTTTCTTACTTTTTATCAGGGTAATATCTCTGATACAGCTCTGCCAAGTAAGAAATTTGGGGTTAATTTAGAATATCACTTGCTTTTTTTACAGCTTGAAGAAAAGATAAAGGTCAGCAGCCGCTTAAGGAGAAGGACAGAAGTCACAAGTTAGAAATAAACAAAGGAAGTTCCTTTGCAGTACAGCTATTTAAAACATATGCCAATAAAATGTTCAAAGGATTTCTACAGAGCTCTGAAGATAAACATATTTTTTTTTGTCTTGAAAAAGTTCACTTACCTGAAGCTTTAAACTAAAATATGTAACATGACTCTGTAGAAAAAAATATTAAAGACAGTGATTTGGCATTTTATTCATTTACTAAGGCTTTAGTGCACTTGACCATGAAGGTTTACATCCCAACTCCACCTTCTATTAGCTGTGGGGCTTGGGGCAAATCCTTTAATATTCTCTTGTCCCAGTTACCTTATTTGAAAAAAGAAAATAATTATTCATACCTTATGGAAGTGTTAAATGAATTAAAATACACAAAATATTAAAATAGTGTCAGCCATGCAGTAAATCCTCATTAAATGTCTGTTATCCTTACCAATGTTATCATCATCATCATCATTTTAATGATGACGGGTCATTGAAAAGTGTATTAGCCAGAGTTTCCCAGAGAAATCGACCCAATAGGATGTGTGTGTATATACAGAGAGAGATTTGTTTTAATGAATTGGCTCATATGATTACGGAGACTGGCAAATTCAAAATTTGTAGTTCAAGTCTGAAGGCTATCAGTCAGAGACCCAGAAAGAACAGATGTTGCAGTTCAAGTCTGGAGCCCATCTGCTGAGAATTTCTTCTTCATCAGTGGGGTCAGTCTTTTGTTCTATTCAAACCTTTGACTGATTAGATGAGACCTACCCACATTATGAAGGGCAATTTTGCTATTTTCCAACACTAAATTTTAAACTATTATGAAAATATTGTCTTGACTCCTATTCATCTTAATTTTGAAATTTCTTCTTTAAACTTAAATGATGTTTCTGATAGACCATTATACAACTAAGACAAATAAATCCATTTATTTATTCAGGAATCATTTATTAAAGGGCTACTATATTCCAGGCTTTGTTCTAGGCATTTGGGACCCAAAAGTGAACAACAATAACTAAAAATAAGACACCAATACATCTTTGCTTCATAGAGCTTGCATTGTGGCAGAGGAAGACAATAAACAAGAAATATGAAAGCTAATTTAGTTTTGTAATATGTTAAAAGGTGTTGTGTGCTATAGCAAGAAGTAGAAGGTGACCTAGAAGACCTTAAGTGGTAGTCCTGGCAGGACCAGGCAGTATAAAATAGGATGGTCAGATAGGCCCTGGTGGTAATGCTGTGAGGCATCTGAATTCCAGGATCAGAGAGTTTTCAGCACAGCAAGAGCCAGAAAGCAAAGACTTCCCTGAATGAAGTAAAATGGTAGGCATGGGAAGGTCTGGGAGAAATATTCCAGGCAGGAAAATAGTAAGCACAAACCCCTGAGGATAGAAGAAACTAGCCAGTGTGGCTAGAGAGGAAGGGATGAAGTCAGAGGAATTCAAACTCCAGATCACAGAGGCTTTGCAAGCCACACGGAAGACTCTGGACTCTAGAGGAAGTGGTAAGTAGAGATCAGTTGAGAGTTATATTTCTAAGACAGAGTGAACAGGACTTCACAGATTGAATGTTGGATTTGAATGAAGGATACAAATCAAGGATGGCTCCTAGGTTTTCACCTAAACAACTGAGAAAGTTGTGGTAATACTTACTGGCCAATCCTTACTTGTCTTGCAACATAATTTACATCATAATTTTTTTTCGGATGCAAGCTTAACAGCTGCCTTAAAAATATGATTGAAATAACAGTTACATTTTGCCCATCATATCGAAATAAAAATCCAGCTTGAATCAATATATGCATGTTTTTATTTAATATTTCTGTTCTCCCTATATTATATGTAAGTACTAACTAAAAATTTAATGGATATTATCTATAAATGTACTGAGGAAAAGGAAAGAAAAATCTGGAGACTAGTTTCCAATCATCTACATGTTGCCATACTTTCTACTTAATGAGAATGAAAATGAGGTAACCAACACTACACATCTGCTATTAAACTTAAGAAAGGCCATTTTATAGGCATTAAACTCCTGTGGTCTGCCAAATGTTCCTGCTCACTCACCTATTGGGAAGGTAATTACTATTCTAAGATTGCTAAAGCAATAGAATATGCCTTTATCTATTTTCCTTCAGGCTGAAAATTTTAAAATGTTTTTAAAAGTTCACATTCTGGATTCCTTGTTTGATTTATGAGAATTAAGGTGACATTACCACATCACCTCAATCAACTCTGATAATGCATTCCTTAACTAATAAAAATTTCCCCATAATAATACTAAGTTTATTTTTTCTGTGAGGCATTTTTAATTGCATAGGGCATGGCTGTAATTGAAATATATTCATTTTGGGTTGACATTTTAATTATCCCATTAGCCAGAATATAGACTCTGAACAGCGAAGTTTAGCTTATGTTATGAACTTTGAAAAACATTCTTTGGTAGTTTAGAATTAATGTTTTTAGCCATTCTTATAAACATTCAATTAGTTTTCTTCTCCTGAAATCCTTTAAATGTGGGAGACTTTTCTTTAAATTCTACCTTTTCTCCCTTACTGCATTTAATGCTTTCCCCTAAATTATTAACTTTCCTCTTGCATGTCTCAAGGAAAATTAAATCTTATTGCACCTCTTACCCTTCAACTGTCATTTTGAAAACTTTCTTTGCCCTTATTTTTAAACAAGGGTATTTGCTCAGCATAATTTATGGAACTTTTAAGCTTTTAAAGCTCATAGTATTTGATCTTGACTCTGTGGCTGTGAAAAAATGCATGAGAATTTTCATTATTATTTTGTAAAAATAATTATAATTATTTCATAAGGTCACAAGTTCCAACCAGATTTCTGGGAAAGTAAAAGAAATGGTCAGTTAATCCTTGGACCTAAATGCAATGGTATTTCAGGAGTTTCACTTAGGAGATAAGAATAGCCCAGTAATTGTCAGGGAGTAGTAAGCCTTAAGTAAAGTTAATACAAAAATGTTTAATGCCCAGCAAGAGAGCAATCAGACAGGGAAAGACAAAACCTATCAATGTAAAAATCTTAATTACTTCAAAGAGAACTGGCTGTATTGGGGATTGACTTGGGAGTAATGTCCTCTTTGAGGAATGTTAGCATAACTCCTCTTATGCTATGCTATAGTTATGTAAGATTGAGAACAAATGAATGTTCCTAGGTATCAAAGATAGGAGGAAAGGAATCATTATAGCTATTTCATGAATTTATGCTTTGTAATATACTTTGAACTTTTACATACAGAAAAAAAAATGGACATGAACTAGTTTACATGTGGTTTTAATCCCTGTGGACAAGCTGGTGAGTATAGAAGGCCAAAAGGACAATCAGTTAGCTCACTGAGGTGGCTGAAGCATTGGTTACTATCTTACTCTCCTTCACGATTCTGTCAATCTTAAGTCTCCAACTCCTCTCCATCCTTAATCTTTCCTTCTTTCTCTATCCTCCTCGTGATCTTAATCTAATCTCATACATAATACGAAAGACTTTCGATTGTGAGATACATCAGCAAAGAAATATAACCCAATATTAAAATGCACTCCAAATTTAAAAACACAAAAATGTGAATTACGGGTTGACTTTCAATCAGGAAACATAATTTTAACCTGTCATCAAACCTTGTCATGTGTTTTAAATATGCTCCTTCCTTTTCTACCTAAATTCTAGACCGTTTCATTTCAAGTCTGGAGGACTTAAAAACAGAGTCTCAGTTGATATCCTTGCTTCTAGGATTAAAGGAAGGAAAGTAACATCTTGGTAAGAGCTCTAAGCTCAAACTTTCTGATTTTATTTTATGGGCTCACCACTTAGTATACGTGACTTTGGGCAAATGATTCTAACCTCCTTGTGGTTCTTTCCCTCATCTATAGATCCAGTATAAAAATGGTAATTTTCTCATGAAATTGTTATGAAGCTTACATAAAGGAATACCTGAAAAGGGCTACAACAACATCTGTAAATCTAACAAGCACTAAAAATATAATAGCTATGAATATGGTTTGATTGTTTTTGTTCCCTCCAAAATTCATGTTAAAATTTAATCCCCAATGCAACAGTATTGGGAGGTGTGGACTTTGAAAGCTGACTGAGAGCCCTCATGAATGGGATTACACAACTTTTATAAAGGGCTTGATGGAGGGAGTTTGTCCCTTTTGGCCCTTCTGTGCCTCTGCTATGTGAGCATGCAGTGTTCCTCCCATGCAAACGGTACCAAAGCTCCATCTTGGAAACAGAAAGCAGTCCTGTCCAGACAGTTGAGCCTGCTGGTGCCCTGATCTTGGACTTCCCAGTCTCCTGAACTGTGATAAATAAATTTCTGTTCTTTATAAATTGCCTACTCTCTGGTATTTTTTGTTATAGCAGCACAAAACAAGCTAAGATGGTTATTGTTATGGGCTGAATTATGTCTCCACAGAATTTCTGTGTTGAAGTCTTATTTCCTAGTAGTTCAAAATGTAACTATATTTGGAGATAGAGCATTTAAAGAGGTGATTAAGTTAAAATGAAGCCTTTAGAGTAGGCATAATCAAATCTGATTGTGTCCTTATATGAAGAAGAAATTGAACACACAGAGACGCCAGGTGTGCACATGCAATGGGAAACAACCATGACAGCAAGAAGGTGGCCACCATCAAGAAGGAGAGACGTCTCAGAGAAATGAAACCTACTGATACATCAGTCTTAGCCTTTCAACCTCCAGGACAGTGAGAAAATACATTTCTTTTGCTCAAACCACCTTATCTATAGGATTTTGTTATGGCAGTCCTAGAAAACTAATATAGCTATTAAGACACTACATTCCAATTCATTCAGTATGAATGTACTAGTATTGGGTTTCCTAAAATATTAACTAATTCAGCCATTAAAAATATATACTTAGCTGAGTGAGGTGGCTCATGCCTGTAATCCTAGCACTTTGGGAAGGAGAAGCAGGCAGATCACTGGAGGTCAGGCGTTTGAGATCAGCCTGGCCAACACAGTGAGACTCCATTTTTACAAATATTATAAAAATTAGCCAGGCATGGTGGTGCATGCCTTTAGTCACAGCTATTCAGGAGGCTGAGGTAGGAGAATTGCTTGAGGCCAAGAGGCGGAGTTTGCAGTGAGCTGAGATCATGCCACTGCACTCCAGCCTGGGCGACAGAGTGAGACGCCATCTAAAAATAAATAAATAAATATATAACATATAAATAAATAAATAAATAAATAAATATATATATATAGAGAGAGAGAGAGAGAGCAATTGAATGTCTATATGTATTAGCTGTTATTCTAAACACTAAGAATACAGTGACAAGTAAAATCAGCAAATTCACTGGACAAACAGATGTGGGCGGAGGAGGAGACAGACAACAAGTAAAACAAGTCTATAAACAAGATGACTTATATTGTAATAATTGCTATGACACTATGAGTCAGATAAAACCAGGTGACATGACAGGCATGAAGGTGATGGTTACATTAGATTGGGGGTAGAAGGAATCACAGAAGAGATTACAAGTGTCTTTTTAAGAATGTGATACATGGCCGGGCATGGTGGCTCACGCCTGTAATCCCAGAACTTTGGGAGGCTGAGGCAGGTGGATCACCTGAGGTCAGTAGTTCAAGACCAGCCTGGCCAACATGGCAAAACCCCATCTCTACTAAAAATACCAAAATTAGCCTGGTGCAGTGGCACATGCCTGTAATCCCAGCTACTAAGAGGCTGAGACAGGAGAATCGCTTGAACCCAGGAGGCAGAGGTTGCAGTCAGCCGAGGTCACATCACTGCACTCCAGCCTGGGCAATAGACTGAGACTCTGTCTCAAAAAGAAGAAAAATAAGACAAAAAAAAAGAATGTCATACAACATGAGGCTGGCTTCTTTCACCCTGCATGCAGCCTTTGAGATTCGCCTAAGTTGTTATATTTTTTATTTCAACCATCGGACATATTTTAAAGAACAGGACCAATCTATTATATTTACAGATATTTACCATTTCTGTTCTTCCTTCATCTTGATGGTCTAAATTTTCTTCTGGTACAGATCCAGTTTCAACTCTTTTTATTAATAATTAGCCATCCAATTGTCCCAACATCATTTATTAAATGGTAACATTTTTCCTCTGATTGAAGATGTTACTTTCACAAAAAACTAAATTTCCATACGAAGTTGAGATGACTTCTGGAGTTTCTTTCTGTACCGTTGATCAAACTGCCTATTTGTGTGACAATACCACACAGTGTGAATTTTAAAAGATCCTTAACTTTTTAATATATAGCTGGTATGGCTAGATGCCTAATTTTTAAAAAGATTTTTTATGGAAACTATTTTTTGTAATTTTATTTTCATATGAACATTACAATTAAATTAGTTATGGCTACAGCTAAGGTTACCATTAATGTGAGGATTAGTTTTGGTGTAAGAGTTGCCATATTTTTTTATCCTTCATCCTTCATGGCTTTTGTAGTTAGGATTTTCTTAGATTGCAAGTAATGAGAAATTAAACCAACCTGACTTTCAAATTAAGGGACTCTTTTTCTCACAAAACAAGAATGCTAAAAGTTAGCACCCATTGTTATTAATTCCACCGTTCAAAAATACAAGGATGGATTTCCCAGTTCTCTGGTTTTCTCCTTGTTGTCTCAAGATGGCTACAGCTGCAAGCATCACGTCTTCACAGTGTATTTGAAAACAAGGCACAGGACTTTCCACAGTTCTTCTACTAATTCACCAGGTTATACCCATCATTATTTTCCTTATACTCCCAAATAACCATGCTTTTCTTTCTTTCTAAGTTAACTATCTGGAAAACACAAGACACAGAGGAAACAAATCTCTTCCTTCCCACTACTACTATGCACTGAGACCCTAATTGTATATGAAGAGAAACAGACCGCCACATTGACTCCCAAATTAGCAGCTGTAGTTTGGACCTCTCAGGTGAACTCCACATTCATAGAGTCACAGAATAGTTGACATCTATACCTGGATGTATAATAGACATCTTCATGTGTTTTCATGTCCAAAATGAAGCTCTGCACATTTCCGTCTGAATGCTATACTTCCATTGACTTCTCTTTAATTTGCATTGTTAATATTTTTACCCTTAATATTCCTGTGTTTTTTTTAATGCCCTAGGTGAATGTTTCTTATTCTCTGTGTGTTTTCCTTCTTGAAACATGTTAACATAGTTGTTGCACACTCTGACTTAATCATTTCAATACTTGAAACCTTGGCAGTCTTTTCCTCATATCTGTGCTTCTGCTGAGGCTTGCTTTTTTTTTTTATGTGTTTGAGTATATTTGTATATCACTCATTACCCTATTCTGACATTACACAAGAAGGCAAACCAGCTGGATATAATGGAGCATTGGCTGATCTTGTCTCTTTAGTAGTTTCTAATCTTTAATCTTTAGGAAATTAGAGTGAGTCCCATGCATCTATTTTCCTTTATTACAGTATTTGCAATTAGATCAATTATTTATTTATCAATGATTTGGTAGAGCAAATTTATTTCTTAATGTTTTGTTCTATGTAGCTTTACCACACAGTATTTAAAGGATTATCTATAAAAGCTTACTTTGTAATAGGATTTTGCTGAAAAACACACCAGCAGGAATAAAATATATTTAATATATTTAGTTTGAGATTTCTCCTCTCATCATTTGTTTATGCCAAATCAAAATAAAAGACAGTATATGGTTAGCTTCATTTTTATTCAGAATATACTTAAAGACTTAAGTATGTTTTCTAAATCTTACTGATACTTTTAATAAAATATTCAGTGTCAAGAATTATGATACTTGAATAACCAAAAAGACTAATAATGTTCCTGGTTGAGAAAATTCAACATTGTAATTGTAAACCTGTAAATTTTTTAAAGTGTACCTGCAAATTTAATGTATTACCAATTGAAATACCATGAAATAATATTTTGGAGCTTGACAACTGACTCTAAAATTTATGTTAAAGAATCACTAATAAAAAGAAATGCTGAAAAAGAATAAAATTAAGGAAACTTTTCCAACTAGAGGTTAATATATATTCCTGACTCAGGAATAAATAAATCAATGAAGAACATAAAAGATTCAGAGACAAACTTAGTATATAAGATCATTTATCTATAGTGAAAATAACTATTTAATTATTGGCATTTGGACAAGTGTTTAACCACTTGAAAAAATTAAATAGCAAAATACTCACTATACATTAATATAGTTTCCAGATAGAGTAACAGTTGAAAGCAATGAATATGGTATTATGAGAATCAAGCCCTACTAAGTTTTGTAATGTAGAAGCCTGAGAATAATAGATTTCAAAATTGCTCAAAAAAAAAAAAAATGGGTAAATAGTCATATAATCTTAGGGATTACATGCCGAAAGCAAAGATCATGAAGGAAAATAAATGGCTTTCTACATAAATTTTAAACCATTAGATAATTTTTAAAAACCACAAAAAATATTTGAATATTTTAAAAACCACAAAAAATATTAACACATTGAAAGATAAATGACACACTGGAAAAAATACATTTTCAAAAAATTATTTAGTCTCATTATTACTAGATAAATGCTGAATATAATATTTTTCAATTATAAATTTGATAAGTATAAAATATTTATATTTAATACTAAAATTGGTGACCTTTTCAAGAAAATAGGTAATTTTATAAACTATTGTTGAATAAATTGTGCTAATTTTTCTGAATACTTTAAAAATGTTTTATCTTTAACACACCAATTTTACATCTAGGAATTTTTTTTCAATATGGAGAAAACATTTTACTTATATTTCACATTTATAATAGCAAATCATTTTTTAAAGCCAGAAATACACAGTAGATTATTGCCAAATAACATTTATTGGATCCATGTATGGATATAATAAATATTGTATATTATTTTTATTATTAAGAATGTATTTAATTATTATCAAGTAAAAATACACAGATTGTAGGACAGTATTTACAGTTTATTTTTATATATACTCATGTATAATTAGTTTTATGGGTAGGGTAGAGTTGGGTAGTAGGGGAGTCTAATAAATATGGTAGCAAATCTGAAGGGGCCATTTACTAGCTATACGAACATATTCCATAACTCTAAAACTCCATTTCTTTATATTATAATGCACATGTGTGTCTGGATATATATATAAGAATGTTCATAGCAGCATTATTCACAATAGCTCCACCTGTAATAAAATGGATTTTTTTAAAATGAAGCATATTCACAAAGCAATGAAAGTAAATTGAATGTATATAGGATATATCTACACATAAGTGTGGCTCTCATAAATATAATGTTGAGCCAAATAAACCATAATTCAGGCATACAGTATGATTCTATTTATATAGCTTACAATTGTACTAAAACAAAACCACATTATTTACGGCAAACAAGTATATGTGGCAAAATTATGAAGAAAAACGGGAACCATTATCACATAAGGATAGAAGTTACTTCCAGAGGCAGGTTATTATGATCAATGATCCTATGGCTTCTGGGGTACTAGTCATATTCTAGTTCTTAACTGCTGAAGAAAAAGGAAGGAATTCTGTGAGAGTTCACATTATAATTATTCGCTAATTCACACATTTATGTTTTTACTCCTTATATATGCTACGCATTACAATAAAATAAAGATTTTTAAAATTTGGCATTATCAAGTCCTTTAATCATCTGATTAATGAGCTATCACATATTTCTATGGTTTGAATGTTTGTCTCCTCCAAATTTCTTGTTGAAATTTAATTGCCATTGTAATAGTATTAAGACAGGCCTCTTTCAGAGGGGATTAGCGCATGAGGGCTCCACCTTGATGAGTAAATAATGCTCTTATTGCAGGAGTAGATTCCTTGTAAAACGGTGAGTTTGACCCCGTTATGTTTCTCTCTTTCTCTCTCTTCCTCTCTCCCTCTGTTTGCCCTGTCATGTGATGTCTTCTGCCATGTACTGATGCTACAAGAAGGTCCTTGCAAGATGCCAGTACCTTGATATTGGACTTCCCAACCTCCAGAACTATAAACCAATACGTTCTTTTCATTATAAATTACCTAGGCTCAGGTGTTCTGCTATAGCAGCCCAAAATTGACTAAGACATACACAATGAGTTAAGAAGGAATGGGTTGATCCTCTTCAGTGTCTATCGTTCTGAACCACTGTTCATGTCTATATGTCTCATGCTGTAGGGAATATACATGAGTTTTTCCAGTAGTGGGGTACATTTTGCTGCACTGTTCCTACCCTTAACCCTATTGCCACTGGAATTAACATGAAATATTCACAAAGCAGGTGGCCAGGTTTGCATGCCATGACTTTTATATGCTCATATGCAGTTTGAACTTATGACCTCACTAGTACCTACTGTAAATAACTGAAATAACTACCTCAAGCTAGTCCTAAAAGGAACAGTAAGTAGATAACAAAACATAAGAAAAAATAGGAATGTCCTTTAAAGTAATTAATTAAAACAACTATTAGTTCTATGATGAAAGCTTAGAGAAACTGATTAATAATGTCAAGGCAGATAATTTTCATATGGTGTTAGGCTGTAATATTGAGATGTATCTTTTATTTGGAGCAAAAGAAACAAAAAGAAAAATGAAAATAGGTTAAGCACCATCTTGTATGTGACGTACAGTCCATTTTTTTATAATTACTCTATATGAGACACATAGCTAAATATAAAGAATGAAATTTTAATTATTTTCTAATATCTAGAGAAGGAAATAAAATTGGGATATTGATAATTATAAGTTATTCTTTAGAGAATAACTATTGATAAACAGAATCTAGATTACATATTTATATATTTTTAAGGTAATAGTTCAAAATTCAAGAAGGAAATACATGCAGAAGGAGATAAAGAATATATTAAATATTCCATATCAACTACTATTTATCCGAATAATACTGTAATTAAATTTGAGAATAAGCATTATAATTGCCTCAATCACTCAAGATTTAAAATAAACTCTATCTGGAAAGCATGCTTGTTTATATAGGATATTAGAATCATTTTTACTTTTAGCTTTATCAAATAAAATTATGACTAAGCATCTTGAAGAAATTTTCTTAAAAGGAAAAATTAAAAATTTAAAACAAATGACTGCTTCTTATATTACTCTGATCATTTCTTCTCCGGTTTTCAGAGGCCATTGACCAAATATTTATCCATTTCTCCCAATTTAAAAATGCCTAGTTTCTTTTAGATTTGCACATTGTTATGAAAATAGATATTTTTTTCTGATTTTCAAATTATTTAAACATATGTTTGTTTTAGTGTTAGCCTTAGCTTACCCTTTAGTTCCCCCCTCCTGCTTTGATGTAGAAATGATGAAAGGTAAAATGAATCTTGAGGAGCCCATTTATGTAATTCTGAAATATTCAGGAGTGGACAATGTTCCTTTTCAAGGCAATGACCCTTCCTGATTTATTAGCTTCTCCTTCTGGATTTATCCATGTGGGAAAACATTGCCAAAGCTCATTTGTCTTTTCCTGCCTGTATCCTTATGCCATGACATTGAGGCACTTTGTTCTGAGAAAGTATTTTTAAAAGGTGACAAGCCTTTCCCTGTGGAACATTTAAATAATAATAAAAACCAGTTTTTATTAGGATCTGGAATGACTTCTCAGAAGGAAGTAGGAATGGAGCACAGCTCTCCACAGTTCTTACGTGTGATTCATTTTATGTTCCTTGAAGTATCCTTGTCTACACTTGAATGTAGCTCTGGTATATTTAAGATGTTTTTCTTTGAGAAAAATCCAGCTCTCTCTCCTCTCTCTCTCTCTCTCTCTCTCTCTCTTTTTTCTTGGTAAGGTAAACATTCTCTTATGCAAGGCTGTGAAGATCACATTTCATTACTCCCGAAACTATTCCCCAAGATAATTAAAAACATTTCCACTTTAGTTCTCAAAATCATAGTTGCTCTCAATATTCAATTCAGAATATCAAGAAAACTAGATAGCCTAAATATTCTTCACCATTCTAATATTTGAAGCAATGTCTTCTTATAGGTATAGTTAAACATTTACAATATTTTTGTTGGGCAACATATTAATAATATTAACAAAATAATAACAAGATAATATATTTTACCCATTTTATGGAATACAAAGCCAAGAACAAGAAACACAGAGTGGAAAATTTATTATAAACAATGTTAAATCTCTTGCTTTCCATTATAGTGCACACATTTGATGAGTATAATAATTTAAGACTTCGCTTCAGAAAAACTAAAGATAGACAAAAGAACTTGGAAATAAGAAAATTCAGGAAATTCAGAAAAAAATCATAATAAAATTTTGGCCTTATCTATACAATAGTTTTATGAAGAACATTACTCAGAAATTTGCTTTTTCTTTATAAATGAAATTTTTTTCACACACATAAAAATAAGGTTTCTTACTTCTTACTCTCACCACTTGCATACATCTGATATCCCAAGCACAGACAATTGTCCTCTCATACACCTACCTGATGAAGAGTTACTCATTCTTTAGGAGGGAATGCAAATGATGCCTCATCTATGAAGTCTTCCCAGACACCCCAGTTTGTTCTCCCTTTACACTTTGTACTTCTATCTGCTCATATTGTACTAATATATTTCAGTCTTTTCTATCAAAATGTGAGATTCTCCCAGGGAAGGGAACATATTATTAACTTTTCTATCTATGGTGACAGCATTATGGTAGTCATTCAATTAGTATTTGCTAAGTGAATGAATACATAAATTATTGCTTTGTGTTAATTTCCCTGAGGTATTCTTGAGTCTCTCACATATAATTTTTGTTTTATTTTTCCAAAAGTGTTCTCAGTGTCAATGGATCCGCCTACCTAGGTTTCAGAACAATAAACCATCTATTTTCCATCCCTCTTCTCCCCTGCATATAACCATAATCTCAGCCTCCAAGGAGGATTATTATAAGGTATTCATGTAGTAATTACATGTTAGCAAACTATGGAATTTCAAATAGAGATATATTTAGGTTTACTACTCCCTTTATTATGTTGTCAAATTATTTCCAGTATGCTTCAAAGCCTAATACAATGCATTAATTAATATTCTGATGGTTTAAAAGGATTAATGTAACCCCCAAAAGTTTAATGTACTACAAGGGAATAACAAAGGTCCAAAGTAAAAACATATAGAATCATTATTAACAATAATACTGATAAGATATTTTATTTAGTTGGGGTTTCACAACTTAGAGATATGAAGAATTTAGAAAGGTTACAAAAAAAAAAAAAAAAGAATTATGACACCAAAAGATAAGAAATTAAAAACTAAAGAAGAGAACTGTAAAACAAATAATATGGAGAAGCATGCCTAGGTATTTTTCTTTTTCCACTGAGTATAGAATTATCAGAATATGATATCAACAAGAATTATTTTAGCTATACAGAAGTTACCAGTAAGATTATGAGAGCAGAGGTGTTAACTCCTTCCTTGTTAATTTATGCACCTTTCAAAATATCAAATAAACATTTGTTACTTTTTATAATTATATGAAAATAAAATAAATAACTAGAGAAATTGTTCAGTACTCGTGGTTCTTAAGCATTGAAACATTTTACTAAAAATTTTCTGAAATATCCATCCCTGGAGATTATTAGAAATAGGATAGAGACAGATTAGTTTGGAACAGATCAAGTAAAACTTACTTAAATAGTGACCTCTACATCTGCCTTCCATTTCATAATGTCTATGATTGACTCTAAGTGTTGTTTAAAACAGTAAAATTGCTATAAAAAATATAATCTACCATGCAATAGAAATAGATTTTTGTTTTGGGAACTAGTAAGATCCATAAATGCATACATTACTGCATTATCAAATAAATCATTTTTTCTCTTGTTTTCTGAGATTTTCCTAAATTTCAGATTGTCTTTTGCTTTTCCCTCTTTCAATAGATATTTCCTTTGAGAAAATTCAGGACAAATCATACATAATGATAATAGATTATTTAATGCAAATCCTTATAAGGTACAACTATTGCCATAAAATGGATAAATGGTCTTAGCCACAAGTTAACTTAAATTTACAAAATGTTGTACATGAAAAATATCATGAGCCAAAGAAGTCAAAGATTTCCCAGTACTCCCATACTACTATGCAATGGAAATACAAAAAGAAAAAATTAAGCTCTGGTACACATGAAGGTTGAATATTTTGAAATTGTTGGAACTTGGTTTCTTTGACTTAAACAAAAGTCATGTAATTTTTCATGTAATTCAACATAAGGCATGGCTCTTTCAAAAATAATTATTATACAATATTATATTTAACAAAATAAATAGCATTAAGATAAATACTATTCAGATGTGAAATAGGAAATTTTTGTTTAACTCTTTTTAGCTTTTTTCATTTGGAAATTTTGTTTTATCTTTTCTCTTAGCATTTTAACCAAAAACTGCTTTCTGACAAATCCTTTAAAAATAAGTAATAAAGAGAAAATACACGATTTAATAATTTCATGTATTAAAAATTAAATAAATTAAATAAACCAGGCAAAATTTAGTTATTATAAATAGATAACATGCACTTCCTATGGCATATTTTAGTTTTCAAATCCCAAATGAATCTCAGTTAAGTTTCACTTTTCTGGCTATTTTCAGGTCTCTGGTACTACTACTGCCAGTGATACATACATGCATGAGAATTTGTGTAAGGATTTTATCTAATTTTTTTTTCTGCATTTCTTTACTTCACATGTATATAATCTTAAAATTTTAAAATTTACAAAAGACATTCTAAATGAAAATTCTTAAAAAACAATGTGAAAATATATTAATTCATTAAAATCTAATGTATTTTAAATATGCAACACAATACCCCCTACATGGCAAGCAATATTCATAAGTAATGTTATTTTATCTTCAATTCATAAGGAAATATACACTATGCTTGACTTTGAAATAAATTAAAATTCTTCAGCTAGAGTAAGAGGCTAGAAGACTCAGCTCTTGTAAATTCACATATTGAGAGCATCTTGCTTTATTTATAGAGGGGATACTTCTACGTCATCTATCAAAATGGAGTCTGATTTCGATTATACTTGATCAGGTTCCTTTATCAAATGTTATTTCTGCCAAAAAGAGAAAGTATCTCAGAATATCTTGGCAAAATTCATACACCATATCAACTCCTGCCAGTACTTCTCAAACTGAAAGCATAAAGCTGTTTGTTGACATTTAAATCTCCAAAAACTCAGGACAGGATAGGACAGTCACATATTTGAACATGGAAAACTACTACCTGAGGGCAACTCTTCAACTTGTATTCATATAAAAAGGCAATGTCACACTAAAGGCATTAATTCCAACATAAACTTTTTCTAAGATTTGTGTTTTTCTTTAGTCTGTTATTTCTATGTGTTATTTTTGAAGTGTACTGTTTAGTGTAGGAATATTGTTACTAATAATCCTCTCTTGATTAAAAAAACAAAAGAAAGAAGTCCCTCACTGGGTTGGTTTTATAATGGAAAAATGATGTCACTGGCATCTCTTTTAGCATCTCTGATCTCAATATGTAACGGAAATTAAATTACTAAAAACAAAAGCCATGAAAGAGATTATAAATTAATTTTCTCCTCACTTAAATAAGCAGCAAGAGAAAAATTTGTCTTGTGATTAAAAATGACATCATGCTATTTTGTACAAAATAATATCCCCCAAGGTAATTATATTTTTAAAAATTTTTATTTAGTCCTTTATTATTTAAACTACAATAGATTATTTCAAAAGATTTTTCATATTTTAAATGAAGCTAAATATTACATATTACATCATCTGGTGCCCAAAGTTGGAGAAATTAATGGGTTATTTGACTTTCTGCTATATTATTTCAAGCTTAAAGAAAATCACCTTATCTGTAATTAATTCCTTCGGTTAAAGAAAAAACTAGTAGAAAAGAGTGTTAAAAGCCTTATACAAAACAAAATGAGCAGAGTTTGAGCAAAGAATGATTTATAAACTGGGCAGCCCTCAGAACTGGGAGTTTACTGAGCTCCACTAAGCACTATGGGCAGGTGATATTTATAAACAGAGAAATGAAATGACATTCAGAAACAGCCAATGACATTCAGAAACACCGTGTGGTGTTTACCTTATTTGTGTATGGCATGATGAGATATTTGCCTTATATGGACATTGTCTGATTGGGGGTTACCAGCCTGTGATTGGCTGAAGCTCTGCTGCTGTGAGTGGCTGAAACTCACGCTATTTGTTACAATAATATACTCTTAAGCTAGGTTGCATTTGGCTATGTAGAAACTAAAAGTACAGGGACAGCCTCAGACCAAATTTAGTTTAACAAGTGGTAAGCAAGTATTTAGCAAATATATACCTTCATCGGTTTACACTCAGGTTTCCACTTCTGTTGATTGAAGAAATTACATATACCATTCCTGTTACACAAATTTGAAGAAAGTTAAAAATTCCACATTGCTCTCACTATAGTCTCTAATCATTTGCAACATATGAAGTTTGTGATTAAGACTCTGTGTGTGTGTGTCTGTGAGTGTGTGTGTGTGTGTGTGAGAGAGAGAGAGAGAGAGATCGTGGTGGGAACAAAGCAAGCAGGGAGGGGAGAGAGAAGGGAGTTGGAAAGGAGAAAGAAATAGATCTCTTTTCTCAAAGGAAGAAACTATTTAAAATCTGTACACTGAAAGTACTATCATCTCCTCATTCTATATGTGGTCAAAATCAAACTCTTGAATATAATTAAGGATGGACAATAGTGATATCCTAGAGTCATCCCATATGCTTGAAGACAAGGAAGAGGATCATGTGCATAGAAACTTCTCATGTGTTATCAGGGGAGCCACTCCCTGTGCTCTGCAGTGTTTCCATAGATGGAGCATATATCACCTGCCTCCCCACAACACACACACACACACACACACACACACGCATGCAAGCAAAGTACACAAGCTGGCAAACAGTTATTCTAAGATCAATTGATAATTTTCTTCTTGGATTATTCCAATGTTAGAGTCTGTGAAATTTTCTGCTCTGGCTAAATATTTGGGAACACCTAATTTTACCCAGAGGCAGGTGAACTTAGAAAGGAGTTCCATAAAGGCTAAAAATTTACCACTATCTCAAACCAATAAGCTATCTTCAGAAGCAATTTAACACTAGTCGCAGACCTATATACCTCGGATATATAGCAAAGAGAAAATGCAGATGCTAACTGGACCCACATGCCTTGTGAGGCAATTAAGTTGTAAGCTGATTGTTTATTGTTATTGCTGCAAGGTCTCTGAAGTTGTCTCAACCTTCCTTCATCCCTTCAACAACCCCAAGCCCCTTTTTGAACTGTTCCTTCCAACACATCCCATGTTGGAAGGTAAATGTGTGATTTCTATCCCATGTTGGAAGGTAAATGTGTGATTTCTATTTTCAAATGTGCCTTCAATGCTGCATTAATCATATTGTATTTATTTCGTTAATCTAGTCACTATCTCTCCCATTCATTCAAGACAGATAATTACTGTGGCCTTTATGGAGCTTATATTCTAGCATAGGAAGACAAATTAAAAATAACTAAATTATATAATATTCCAGAAATATTTAAGTACTATAAAAACATTAAGTAGGGACGTGGAAATGAAATATATGTTTGTTGGGAGGAAACTATTTCCAAATTTAATAGTTAGATCAGGCACCTAGTTACATTGACATCTGTGGGAAGTGCTTTTAGGCAGTGGGTCAAACAGTGTAAAGGCCCTAAGGAAGAAACACATTATACATGTTCCAAAACATTAAGTGTCCAGTCAGCAAGGTGGACAGTAATCAGGGGTGATGTCTTAGAGGGAGCAGGGGCTAAAACCACGGAGGTCCCTGTTAGCCCATTGCAAAGATTTGGTTCATGCTCTGAGTATGAAGGGAAGGCATTGGATGCTTTGAACACAGGAATGATTTGATCTGACATATGCTTAAATGCTCTATTTGGCTGGTTTTATCAATAAGCAATAGAGGGACCAATTGTGAAAGCAAGGACACCAAGTAGGAGGCTATTGGAATAATCCAGGAGAAGAATGATGTAGCTTGAACCAGTGAGGTAGTGGTATATGTGGGTAAAAAAAATGGTTGGATTTTAAGTGTATTTTGGCTCAGAATTTCATGAAGAACTGAAAATCTGTGTGAAGAGGAGTCAAAAATGCCTCTAATGTCCTTGGCCTGAGTGCTGGCTGTCTTCAAACCCAAACAACCCCAATCCACTCTCATTCTTTGTTGATGACCTTACCTTCTATTTCACTGAAAATTTAGAGCAGAACTAGCTTAAATTCTCACCAAATGTATGTCACTGCCTTTATCTGTGCTCCTATTTCTCTGCCTTTCCTCCTGTTACTGTGGATGAACTATCTGTGCTCCTAAGGTCAAACTTTGCATTGGCACAGGACGTCCCATTGCTTCTTGTCTACCTAAGAACACTGCTCCAGTTAATCTCTTCTTTCTCTCTCATCATTTTTTCCCATTTTTACATGATCTATCTCTTTCACATTCTTTTACCATTTTGATTCCCTCTCTCCCACCAGAGCCTCATTGCTTCCCTCTAGAAACCTATTTATTTACTCTCTTCAGCACTCTTCTAAAATATTGTGCACATTCATTGTTGGATTCTTCCTTTCTCTCACCATTTCATGAACCCACTTCAATTATGTTTCCTCTCTAACACTCCAATGAAATTACTTCTATCAAGGTCCCCAGTTTCTTCCATTTCACTAAGTCTAAGGTCAACTTTCAGTCCATATTCCTCTGATGTTAAGTAAGCATTTCATAATTGGTAACTTCTTCCTTATTGGACCACTGCCTTCAACTGAATCATAACACATACTCTCCTGATTTTCAAGCTGCTTGATGTCACGATGAATTGTTTCATTATCTGCTGGCACAATGACCCAAAGTTAAAGCTATAGTTTTGATTTTTTTTTTTTTTTTTTTTTTTTTTTTTTTTTTTTTTTTTTTTTTTGAGACGGAGTCTCGCTCTGTAACCCAGGCTGGAGTGCAGTAGCGTGATCTGGGCTCACTGCAAGCTCTGCCTCCCAGGTTCACGCCATTCTCCTGCCTCAGTCTCCCGAGCAGCTGGGACTACAGGTGCCTGCCACCACGCCCGGCTAATTTTTATGTTTTGTTTAGTAGAGACAGGGTTTCACCGTGCTAGCCAGGATGGTCTCGATCTCCTGACCTCATGATCCACCCGTCTCGGCCTCCCAAAGTGCTGGGATTACAGTTGTGAACCACTGCGCCTGGCTTATAGCTTTGATTTTTATTGGGACTTTTATTTTGCCTCCTGGTAAGAGCAGGGAACAAAAACTTCTAAACCCATGGAGCTTGAAGTTGCACACATGGATACATAAATTCCTCCCCAGTGAGTCACTGAGGGTGATGTGAGCAAAACGACTCCTATTTTCATATTTTAGTTGCATCCAGGACAGCTCCTCTCCTTCCTAACATGTTGACTCCAACTGTGCTACTCAGCAATTCCTCCAAGATGTTGATCTATAATTTATTTGGCTTCTGGGTGGTACAGGAGTTCATCAGACCATTGCAAATCATGATCCTCCACTTTTTTAGTCTACTTGTTCCACTTCTGCTTTTTGGTATCTTAATATTAAGGCATCTTTGAGATTCTTCTCAGTCCTTAGATCTCTTTATCTACACCCTAGTCATTATAACCAGTCTCATGGCTTTGCATACTATATTATCTTCCAAATTCACATTTCAAGCTTAGACCTTTGCACTTAAATGTATATATCCAGGCTTGGATATATCTAAAGGCATCTGAAATTTAATATGTAAAAACTGAGTCTAGATGTTCCCTACCACCACCAACACCACCACAACAGAAACAGTCTGCTTTAAAAAAACACTCTCAGTTGACAGCCACCACATCCTTCCAAGTTCCTCACGACAAAAATCTGAGCCCTTGACTCCTCTTTCTCTCACATACTATATTTAATGTATTAACAAATCCATGTAGATCTATCCCCCAAAATATATCTATAATCTCTCCAGTTCCTTTCAAGCTCACTCCTCCTCCTCCTTAGATCCAAGTCACTGTCATCTGCCACATGGATTAGATAGCTTTCCAACTAATCTTTCAACTTCCATCTTCTTCCTCTTCAGTCTATTCTCAACATAGCAGCCAGAATAGATTTGCTTTTATTTATCTTTTTGAGATGGAGTCTCACTCTGTCACCCAGGCTGGAGTACAGTGACACGATCTTGGCTCACTTCAAGCTCTGCCTCCTGGGTTCATGCCATTCTCCTGCCTCAGCCTCCCGAGTAACTGGGACTACAGGTGCCCGCCACCACACCCAGCTAATTTTTTGTATTATTAGTAGAGATAGGGTTTCTCCGTGTTAGCCAGGATGGTCTCGATCTCCTGACCTCGTGATCTGCCCACCTCAACTTCCCAAAGTGCTGGTATTACAGGCATGACCCACCACGCTTGGCCGAGAACGGATTTGTAACTCAGCTCATTTTTCTCTGTTCAGAGTAAAATTCAAAGTCTTTACATTCAGTGCACAAGTCAAATTAGCCCCTTTTACTCTTCCATTAATGATGCCTGGTATGCTTCGTATCTCAGAGCCTACCTTTCTGACATTTTCTAAGCCTGGATCACTCCTCTCTCAGATATCCTCATCACTAGCTCCCTCAGATCCTCAGATGTTTACTGAAATGTCTTCTTCTCAGTGAGGCTTTCCCTGACCACCATACTTAAAATTACCCACTTTCTCCCCACAAATTCCCAATCCTACTCTATTGCTTTATTTTTCTCCATAGCACTTATTGCTAACATTCTACATATTTTACTGTATTTTTACACTCTACATATTTTTCTTTTTAAACTAGGATGTAAGTTTCCTGAGGGCAGGCTATTTGCCTGTTTTGTTCCTTTCTGCATCTTTTATTCCTAGAAGAGAGACTGTATAGTAACCGTTCAATATGTTTGTTCAATGGATAAATATTGTTTTTTCAGTTGATAAATAATAAAATACTCTCCCTGAGAAATTAAATGAGGGTTTAGCTTTCTTAAATCATCAACCACTACTTTTCCTATTATCTTCCTCCAATTGAGTAATATTAAGCATATCATTAACTAAATAATTATTACTAACATTATTGTGACTATCTTAAGACCATTCACTACAGAGACAAGCAGTGCACTATGACTGTGTTTCCCTTTTTGTTCAATACTTGAATTTTTGCTGGAGTAAATTATTTATTGTTTTTTCAATTTTCTTACTTATAAAAATATACTTACTTCTACCAATTTGTTAACTTCTCCAATGTATCTGTCAAGCACCTATCCATATCATCATCTGAATGCTCACATAAATCGATGATCTATCATTGCTTTTTTTCTTTTTCATTTCCCTAAGATCTGCTCTCCCAAAGTCTTATCTCCCTGCTCCAATTTGAACAGAAGATTTCCTGAGCCTGTTGTTCAGCTGTCATTCTAGAATTGCCTACAGTCTTCACCTTAGTTTTAGTTTACCACTTTGTGGTTTGGAATCTCCTGTTGTCCTGATAACCTATCTTCTTCCATCTTTGTTAACTTTATCATTTTGCTGGAGTCAATCCTTCAGTAATTTCCTATGCTAACATTCAATGGGAGGTTTAATCCTTGCATGCAATTGTTCTATTCTTATACTTGATCGAGAGTTTGGCTAGGTAAAGAATTACAAGATGAAAATACTTTTCTTTCCAAATTATGACATCATAACTCACTCTCTTCTGTCTTCTCAATGATGCCGTTAATGACATTATAATTCCCTGTTCTTTGTATGCTTACCTGACTGTTTACTTTGGAAATGTTCAGTAGATACTTTAGTCTGTATTCTAAAATTTCACAATTATGTGCTTTGGTGTCATTTATTATTAATTTATTTACATAATGAGGCTTTCATGGACCCTTTAATCTGAAAAGTCAAGCCCTTCATTTCTGAAAGTATTTTTCTATTTCCTGTTTGAATAATTTCTTCTCATCTGTTTTCTTTGATCTTCCTTACTAAAATTTTTATCACACCATTAGATTTCTTGGTGTTTTGTGTTGTTTTATGAGATGGTCAGTCAAGAGAAGACAGAGAAGAGGTTCAGCAAAAAAAAGTTTATTATACCTAGAGGTCTTAAATACAAGAGGCATAACATGAGAAATACACCAGTGCAGCCAGATGGAAGAAGACAGGAAAAAGGGGGAGGTTTAGGCCCGAGTCTTTATTATGGTTTCATGGAGAAATGCAAGGCAGGGTGAGCAATTTAGGATTGGATAGTGAGACAATTCAGGGAACCCTACTTAGGGGAATGCAGCTCCCCTCCCCGCCACAAAGCATGGAAATAAAAGAAAATCGTGAGTTCTTTCAAGGAAAATTCCAGGCATTTAGCTAGCCCTGAGAAGCAAATAAGCAACTTGATAAACTAGAAGGTAATAGTAGCCTAAAACAGTAGCCACGGAAGCTAGAATTGTTGCCGTAGATAGTCAGACATAAGCAGGACAGGGGAGAGGCCCTACCTCCCCCCATCTCCCCACCACCAGTAGGAATAGGAACGTCAGGCAACCATCAGGTAATGATCAGGCAGTTGTTAAACTGTCTCTCTAAAATTGTCTCTCTAAAACAGTAATTGGTTGCAGCCAGCACCAGGGAAAGGCAGTCTCTTAGTATATTAAAAAAAAAAAAAAAAAAAACCTGAAACTGGTGATTTTTGAGTGGAGTTGGGTGAGTGGGCTCAAGCATGCACACTAAGATGTAAAATGGCAGAGGTTATCTGGTATATGACCTTCCTCCAGGAATACTTGACTGGTAAAGGAAAAACAACTCAAGTGAGCATGCGTAAAAGTCCAGTAAACACACTGTGCATACAGCCCCTCCCAAGTGCTGATACGCCACTGTTCATGCGACAGCCCACCTCAAGGGAAGAATCAGGGTAAAAGTAATGCAAGACCCCAGAAGCACGCCAATGCATAAAGCCAAAGGTCAAACAGCGCACTTGAATCTCTTAAGTCGCCTGCTTGACCCACTTCCAAGTATACTTCCCTTCCTTTCGTTCCACTAAAACTTTTTAATAAATGTTTACTCCTGCTCTAAAACTTGCCTCAGTCTCTCATTCTGCCTTATGCCCCTTGGTTGAATTCTTTCTTCTGAAGAGGCAAGAAATAAGGATGCTGCATACCTGTAAGGATTCGCCACCGTTAACAAAATCAGCAGATGTTTGGTTTCCCTATATAGAGTAAAGATAACATCTTCAAGTATGTCTCTGAGTTATTTTCAGAAACCCCAACTTCCGTTAAACAGATCTAATGGCATATGGTCCTCAGTTAAGGGGGAATGGGGGACTGAACTCTGATCAACATTATTTGTTTTAAATTTCCTCCTGAGGTACCTGGAGAAAGTCACACCCATGAGCCAGGCTAACATCCGTTTCTGCTGACCCTAAATTTTTAAACAAAGTTTTTCTTCCTTAACAAATTGAAAATCAGAAAATATTTGAATCTACCTACGACCTGTAAGCCCCAGCTTCAAGATATCCCACTCTTTTAGGCCAAAACCAATGTGTAACTTCCATGTTTTGATTTACAATTGTGCTTGTAACTTCTGCTTTCTGAAACTTACCCTTGCCTTTAAAAACCCTTACCTTAAGCCATCAGAGAGGCCAGGATTTAAGCATTAGCTGCTAGATCTTCCTTGTTAGGCACCCTACAAAGAAGCACTTTCCTTTATCTGGCTGCAAACCTCAGTGTGACTATCTGGTCTTACTGCGCTGGGCGAATGAATCCCAGTTCAGTTCCATACCTATAGTGTGAATTTCTGTGGTCTCTAAATTATAGAGGTGGTCCTAGTTGCCTGGTATCTGTTCCTGGGATTATTAAAGCGGAGGAATATTGACTTCTGAGGGTCTCAGGCCAAATAGAGGAGGTGTGGCTCTGGATTGGTTAGTCTGCAAAACAAAGACATGTTCCTGGTTGAGCCCTTTGCTGTCTCTAATTGGCTAGCCCCAGGAAAGGCAGTATCTCCCAGGCAGAAAGGTTGGGGTTTTCTTTGGAGGGGGGGAAGGTTTTTTTAAGATGTCAAAATATAGAAAATATACATATATACACATAATCTATCTATCTATCTATCTATCTACCTACCTACCTACCTACCTATCTATCTATCTATACATGGTCTGATCTTTTAGTGTTCTTACATTCTCTCATCTGTTTTCTGCCTCTTTTTCTTTTCCATTTCTCTTTCTGGGGGAATATCTGACATTATTTTCCAAAATTTCTGGGACTCAATTTTAATTTTCAAAGTGTTTTTATTGGTTATTTTTTATTTTCATAGCTTCAGATCTTGATTTATGGATAAAATACATTATTTTATGTGCAAGGGGATAGTAATTCAAGTTTTCCTTATTTATCCCAGATCTACTTTTCTATTCGTTTGTTTTGATCTCTTTGTCTCAGTGGAGGCTCTCCTAGAATATATGGTTATCTCTGTTTGTTTATATTTAAAAGTAAAGCATTAAGAACCTACTGGAAGTTCCATATTTGGAGTATTTGGAGGTGGTGATTGTTCACTTGGGGCTTCACTGTAAGATCTTAATGTGAAGCCATTTTTTTTCTTTATTTCAGGGGTCCTTATATGTCAGCATTTAAAGGCTGTTTTTTCTGTGATTATTAAAAGAAGAAGCCTACTCTTTCTTTCCTTGGGGGACATAGACCCTATTGACAGCTGATATTTTGAAATTTTATTAGTAAGAAAAAAGGGCTGATGTTCCCACTTCCAGACAGGCTCTTAATTCCCATTTTTAGAGATGTCATTTGGCCCTGCAAGATCTACTGTGGTTAATGTTTCTTCACCAACCATTCTGGATGAAGCCACTCAATCACTATAAACTTTCCTCTTAATACTGCTTTTGCTGTATCCCAGAGGTTTTGGTATATTATATTTCCATTATCATTTGTTTCAAGAATGTTTCAATTTCCTTCTTAATTTCTTCATTCACCTACTATTTGCTCATTCATGAGCAAATTGCTTAATTTTTGTGTGTTTGTATAGTTTCCAAAGTTCCTCTTGTCATTGATTTCTAGTTTTATTCTCTTCTGGTCAGAGAAGATACTTGATGTTATTTCCACTTTTTTTTTTTTTTTGAATGTTTTAAGACTTGTTTTGTGACCTAACATGTAATCTGTCCTTGACAATGATCCATGTACTAAGGAGAAAATGTGTATTCTGAAGCTGTTAGATGAAGTGTACTGTAAATTTCTATTAGGTTCATTTGTTTTATAGTGCAGATTAAATCTGATGTTTCTTTGTTGATTTTCTGTCTGGGAGATCTCTCTGATACTGAAAGTCGGGTATTGAAGTCTCCAACTATTATTGTATTGGAATCTATTTCTCTCTTTAGCCCTAACAATATTTGTTTTATATGTCTGGATGCTCAATTGTTGGGTGCATATATATTTAAAATTGTTATGTCCCTTTGCTTAATTTTGACCCCTTTATCATTATATAATGACCTACTTTGTCTCTTATAATTTTGGTCTTAAAATCTATTTTGTCTGATGTAAGTATAGCTGTGCCTGCTCTTTCTTTGTTTGTATTGGCCTGGAATGTCTTTTTCCATGCCTTTATTTTTAGTTTATGTGCCTCTTTATAGGTGAAGTGTGTTTCTTGTAAGCAGTAAATCATTGAATCATGTTTATGCATCTATTCAGCCACTCTATGTCTTTTGATTGGAGATTTTAGACCATTTACATTCAACATTATTATTCAAAGACAGGGACTTACTCCTGTTATTTTGTTATTTGTTTTCTGGTTGTTTTGTGGTCTTCTCTCTCTTCTTTTCTTCCTTCCTACTTCCTATCTTCCTTTTAGTAAAGGCGATTTTCTCTGGTGGTATGCTTTAATTTCTTGCTTTTTATTGTTTGTGTAATAAAAACTCTACATTTTGACTCCATCTCCCCCACTTTTTAACTGTTTGTTGTTTCTCCTTGTGTCTTATTGCACTGTCTATGTCTTCAAAAGTTGTTGTAGTTATTATTTTTGATTGGTTCATCATTTAGTCTTTCTACCTACATTGAGAAGTTTACATACTGAAATTACAGTGTTACACTATTCTTGTTTCCTGTGTGCTTACTATTTCCAGTAAGTTTTGTGGAAATCATATGACTTCTTATTGTTCAACCTTTTCTTTCAGATTGAAGAACTCCATTTAACATTTTTTGTAGAACATGTCTGGTGTTGATGAAATCCCTGTTTTGTTTGTCTGAGATCTTTATTTCTTTCATGCTTAAAGGATATTTTCACCAGATATACTATTCTAGGGAAAAGTTTCTTTTTTTCGGCAATTTAAATACATCATGCCACCCTCTCCTGACCTGTAAGATTTCTACTGAAAACTCTGTTGCCATATATATTAGAGCTCAGTTGTATGTTGTTTCTTTTTTCTTCCTGCTTTAAAAATCCTTCTTTATCCTTGACTTTTGGGAGTTTGATTATTAAATGCCTTGAGGTAGTCTTCTTTGTCTTAAATCTGTGTGGTGGTCTGAAACCTTCTTCTATTTGAAGTTGGTATCTTTTTCTAGGTTTGGGAAGTTCTCTGACATTACCCCTTTGAATAATCTTTTTACCCCTTATGTCTTTCTCTTTCTTCTCTTTAAGGTCAAAAACTCTTAGAATTGCCCTTTTGAGGCTATTTTATAGGGTGCTTCATTGTTTTTGGTTTTTTCTTTCTTTCTTTTTTTTTTTTTTTTTTTGTCTCCTCTGACTGTGTATTCCCAAATATCCTGTGTTCAAGGTCACTAATTCTTTCTTCTGCTGAATTAATTCTGCTACTAAAAGACTTTGATGTATTCTTCAGCATGGCAATTGCATCTTTCAACTCTAGAATCTCTGCTTGATAGTTCTAAATTATTTCAGTCACTTTGTTAAATTTATCTGATAGAATTCTGAATTGTTTTCTCTGTGTTATCTTGAATTTCTTTCAGTTTCCTCAAAACGCTATTTTGAATTCTCTCTCCAAATGGTCTAAACAAATTATGTTTCTCCAAGATTGGCCTCTCAGTGCCTTATTTAGTTCGTTGAGTGAGGTCATGTTTTCCTGGATGGTGTTGATGGTTGTAGATGTTCTTTGGTATCTGGGCATTTAAGAGTTGAGTATTTACTGCAGTCTTCACAGTCTGGGCTTGTTTGTGCCTGTCCTTCTTGGGAAAGCTTTCCAAGTATTGAAGGGACTCGGGCCCCAAGCCCAAGAACACTGTGTTTTTTGCAGACTCATAGAGATACCATTTGGTGGTCTTGGATAAGATCCGAGAAAATTCTCTGGATTACCAGACAGAGATTCTTGTTCTTCTCCTTTACTTTCTCCTAAACATACAGAGTCTCTGTGTGCTGAGCCACCTGGCACTGGGGGTGTAGTGATGCAATCACCCCTGAGGTCCCCACCACTGGAACTTCACTGGATCAGACCTGAAGCCAGCACAGCACTGGGCCTTGTCCAAGGCCCTCCCCTTCAGGGTGGCAGGTTCCTCCAGGCACTTTAGGCATGTCCAGAAATGCTGTCTGGGAGTTGGACGTTCAAGTCAAAACCCTTAGCAATTTACCTGATGTTCTATTCTCCTGAGGCTAAGATGGCATGGAAACCACAATATAAAGTACTTCCTGCTCTTCCATCTTCATTCCACAGGCAGAAGGGCATCGTCCTGTGGTCACAACCATCCCCAGTGCATGGGGATGGGGGGGTTCTGCCAGGCCATCACCAATGTTTGCTTAAAGGCCAAGAGCTCCTCTGTCAGCTTGTGGTGATTGTTGACAGACTTTGGACTCACCCTTCAAGGTAGTGGGATGCCCTTTGACCCAGAGAAGATCCAGTAATGTATCCAAGATCCTAGTCTGTACACAGTGCCCCCAAGAGCCTGGTTGTTCCTCTCCCCTACTATGGCTGCGCTGGTACCTAGGATGCAAAACGAAGTCCCCTTTACTTTTCCTTCTGCTTTTCTCAAACAGAAGAACTCTTTTGCCATAGCTACCAGAGCTGGGAATGTGCTGGGGCTCCCTTGAAGCCAGTATATCTCAGAACTTGAGGCTCAAGGCATGCTCCCTGGCTATTGCTGGTGGTTATCCAGGGCCTATGAGCCCTTTAGTAAGCACTTCATCTATTCTGCCAGTACCAGGTCTTTCTCTTCAAGGCAGTGGATTGCCTTTTGGCCCAGGGTGTGTCTACAAATGCCATTTAAGAGCTATGGACTGGAATGGGGTCCTCATGACTATGCCCAGTGCCCTATTCTACTGTGGCTGAGCTGGTATCCAACAGGCAAGACAGAGTCTCTCTATTCTTCACTCTTCCCTCCTTAAGCGGAAAGAATGAATTCACTTTTGTTGCTACAAGCTGCACTGCCTGGGGTTGGGGGAGGAATGACACAAGCCCTCCCTTAGCCATGCCAGCTGGTGTCTCCCTAGGTCATGTGCTACTCTAGTTCACCAGCTCTAAGCCCAGTCTAGCACTAGGAGTTGCCTAGGAATTACAGTCCTTTTATCCTAGACTGCCTTTCAAGTTTACGTAGGACCCCAGAGCACTTCAGCCCACAATGACAAGGCCTCCCGTGAAACTCAGGTTTCGACCACTGGGATGAGCAATTTACTTCTGGCTAGGGTTGGTCCAAATGTTCCCTCCATGTGCAGGTACTGGCTGAGCACAGCATAGCTTTATTCTCCACTATAACATGGCAGCACTGAGTTCAGTGTAAAATCCCCCAGCACCTGTACTCTCTCTCCCCAAAGTGCACAGATTCTCTCTCCACACTGCAGGCCCACTGCCAAGAGATTAGGAAGGGATATGTTGGTGCTTCAAGACTGTCTCTCCTGTTTTTCTGAATGCTTCTTTCCACAATGTGAAGTTAAAACTAGGTACTGTGATTGCTCACCTGATTTTTGTTTCTTGTGACAGTGCTTTTCTGTGTATAGTCGGTTGTTAAAATTTGGTCTCGCAGTGGCAAGGATGATTGGTATAGGCTTCTATTCTGCCATCTTTGCTTTGCCTTTCCTTAGATTTGATTCAAAACAGGCACGGGTTTTTAAACTGTTAGATTTGTTCATTTGTGGGAACCAACAACCAAAGAAAATTAGCCCTATATTTTCTAAACAGATCAATACTATCATTTCCACTATTACGTGCCATTGCGCCATTTGTCTCTCAAAGAAAGTCTTATTTGAATGATTTCCAAGAGTTCAAAAATGGGCCTGAGATGGCGATGTCAAGTATTTCATAATAGTTAATTAATTCCCATCTTAAAAAATACAGAATCTAGTATTTTATTCCAAAATTGGAAGCAGAAGTCAAGGTTGCTCCAGGGTACCACAGGGATTCATATCAGGACATCAGGTTGTCAACAATCTCACACTTTGTCTATCATATTTGGGGGAAAGTCCTCAGGTTTAAAATACACTTGTTGAAGAAGGTAATTTTCCTGCAGTGAAGAGTCTGGATGGTGTATTTGTCAGGATTCTTCACGGGTGGTCAGAACAAATAGGATATATGTCCACATAAAAGGGAGTTCATTAGGAGGAATTGATTCACATGATTACACGGCAAAGTCCCACAATAGGCTGTCTGCAAGCTGAGGGAGAGAGAAGTTGGTAGTGGCTTAGTCCAAGTCTGAAAGCTTCAACACCAGGGAAGTCGACAGTTCCCTGTGAAGCTGACAGTGCAGCCTTCAGTCTGTGGCCAAAGGCCCAAGAGGCTCCTGGAAGCCATTGGTGCAAGTCCCAGAGTCCAAAGACAGAAGAACCTGGAGTCTGATGTCTAAGGGCAGGAGGAGTGGAAGCAAGCATCCAGTATGGGAAGAAGAAAGAGAGCCAGAAAGAGCCACACTTATCCCTCTTCTTCCCTCTGTTTTGTTGTAGCTGCGCTGGCAGCCTTTGGAAGGTGATCTGAGGGTGGGTATTTCTCTCCCAGTCCACAGACTCAAATGTCAGTCTCCTCTGGCAACAGCCTCACAGACACACCCAGTTCTTTACCAGCCACCTATGCATCCCTCAACCCAATCAAGTTGACACTTCATGTTAACCATCACAGACAGTCATATGTTTACTATGTGAAACGAGTATACAAAATAGATCCAAGAAAGAAAAAATTACCTTTGATTAGGAAAGCTTTAGATGGGGCTCTTCTTTTCTTGGTCTTTGTTTATTATTTATCATTTTACAAGAAATAAATAGATGAGTAAAATTGAGATGTAAACTTATTCAAGGAAGTCTCTGTTTTTAGCTATTTGCCTGGGTTTAAATTGTTAATGAATGCTTTAAACTAACAGAGACATTTTTGTGGTGATTATTTCCAGAATTTCTCCTGAATTACAAAACAACCTTGCTTAGACCTTGACTTGAAGACATCAATGTGTAACTTGACTTCAATATGTGAGGTTCATACTTTGCCTATTTCATTAGTACATGATAATGCTATTCTTTTGTGAGACAGATATCTTGAGTTCGTTACAAGATACATGCTTAATAAATTAATAATAGGATCACTTGGGAATCATACTCAATGCTGGAGCCTTATATTTTAATAATGTAAATCATGTACTTGGCATGCTTTCATATAATCAGGCCTTAATCAGGCATGAAAATAATAAATACCTAATTGGAAGGCTGACTTTTGAGCCACAGATGTATTTGTGTAATGCTCACAGACTGATTTAAACACCTACCTATGAAAATGACCGAGAATCATTGAAGTAGATTTCTTTGTTTCGCCTTGAAGTTTTTCAGAATGTACAACTTTGACAATCATAAGAGAAAAAGAAACTGAGTTTGATTTGTGATTTTTATGTTATGGTTAAATAGATACATGGTTCTTGAGTTCACTGGGGACTTGCAGGCCACTCCATCAATTTCTCATGCTGTCTGACATCTTAAAGGAAAGACAAAGTGTAGATGAAAGAAAGTACATGAACCGAGAAATCCAAGGAGAGTACCAAACGATGCTGACTTTCAAGGAAGGTGAAATATTATTTCTATGTAGATTCCTCTGATAAATTTCTGCCTTTCTAGTCACTCAGCACTTGATTGAGTAATCTGACTGTCATTGTGCCCCCACAGTGACATTTTACCCAAATGCAGTGTATCATAAGAAAAACTAATTAACTTTGACTTCTCTGCATCTATCCCCAGAAGACTCAGGTCTCTTGTTGTTTGCATGGAATAATTAAAGAAAAATAAAATTTCCCCAAAGAGAAGAACTTTTGATTCTGTTACTGTAAAACATAGAAATAAAGTAATTTGTTACCTTGGAAAGAAATGAACTGCAAACTCTTTCCATCTGTTTATTTAGGAGGGAAGGCAGGTTACTTCATCCTCACTGCCATACATGATTAACTTTTTTGCTCTGGCTTCTGCAGCATGGAGAACTATTTTCTGTCAACAGCTTCACACACCAGGCCTGGCTATGCCTATCCTTACTACAGGACGGGCAAGTCATGTAGGATGCCCAAAGTTGTAGACAATACTGAGGTAATGTCAGCTAACCAGGCAAATTTGTTACATGTTAGCTGCAGCTCAGAGGGAGACATGAAAATTTAAACCTCCTAGGCAAGAGGCAATCACTGTATCTCCAGCCCAAAGCCTGACATGTCATCCCCAATCAATCAGTTATAAGGGATCATAGAAAATTTTCTAAGCTTTTATTCTGGAAGAAGTTAGAGCTTGAGTATTACTTGAAGAAACCAGAGCTTATCACGCATTCCATCAACATCACTTTTGCCAGTAAGATAACAAATGAGTAAACTTTGTCATGGGTGGCCAAAGTCTCATTAATTGGACAGAGGACTTAGATGTTGGGTAAAAGATAAATAATCCTTCAAATTAGAAGCAGTTTCATAAAATTAAAGTTGACTTTGTAAAAAAAAAAACCTTTGGAAAGCTCTAATCCATTTTCACCAAGTGTCATGAATTGCAGGACTTTCTGGAATTGTTAATATAAGATAATCGCAGCACTTTGGGAGGCCGAGGCAGGTGGATCACAAGGTCAGGAGATCGAGACCATCCTGGCTAACACAGTGAAACCCTGTCTCTACTAAAAATACAAAAAATTAGTCAGGCATGGTGGCGGGCACCTATAATCACAGATACTTGGGAGGCTGAGGCAGGAGAATCATTTGAACCCGGGAGGCGGAGCTTGCAGTGAGCCGAGATCAAGCCACTGCACTCCAGCCTGGGCAACAAAGCAAGATTCTGTCTCAAAAAAAAAAAAAAAAAAAGATAATAGAAAAGGTTTATGAAACTGATGTCTTTGATTTACTTTTTATTCTATAAGTAAAATGTGTACAAAACAAACTTATCGTCCACATTCAGAATGACTGGCAAGAGTAAATACAGAAGGATTAAAAATAAAATTACCCTGCATATTTCAAAAGCATAAAAAGAATTTTTAAAACATGTTAAGCTTTCTTATTGAGACTGGCAATGACTTGGCATAATCAATTTTGACTTGAAAACAGATAGCAGGTTAGCAATTTTTTGTCTTCACATTCTGAAACTCAAAGAGAAATGTGAGATCTCTGAATGACAAAGTTTTATCATTTCAGTCAAATCATACTTGAGAACAAATATAGTGCTTTTGATATTGCTCTGAACAACTGAATTACCGGAAAGTTTGGTATTAAAATTCTCTTTCTTCTATATGTCACTTTTCCTTCATAGTTTAAACATGAAATAAGTTTCCAGACCTTCAAATAACTGAACAAAAACATCATATGTCTTGCTTAGTGGACAATGTTTTCGGTTTTTCTGTTCTTAATTTTAGCAGCATTTTATTAGGTGGGGCCTCATACCTATGGAACCTTATTCTTTTGCTTTTGGTCATAGAACTGAGGACCTCCTAAATGACTGTAGAAGACAAAATAGAAATCGATATTGGCAATATATAAACTAAGCCCCGTTATAGGATATGTTAACTTCCAAAGACAAAAAATTGAAGAAAAGCCATAACAATTTTTGGCTATCTGCCTCTTTGGGAGATATGGCAGGGAATATAATACATTCTACATATATTCTTTTGTTTTGGGATTTAACATTAAATTCTGTACTTTTTTTTTTTTTTTCGATAAGGAGTCTCGTTCTATCGCCCAGGCTGGAGTACAAGGATGCGATCTTGGCTCACTGCAACCTCTGCCTCCTGGGTTCAAGCGATTCTCCTGCCTAAGCCTCCTGAGTAGCTATAATTACAGGCACCCACCACTGTACCTGGCTAATTTTTGTATTTTTAGTAAAGATGGGGTTTCATCAAGTTGGCCAGGTTGGTTTCGAACCCCTGATCTCAGGTGATCTGCCTGCCTTGGCCTCCCAAAGTGCTGGGATTACAGGCGTGAGCCACTGTGCCCACCCTTAAATTCTGTACTCCTAAGTAAAATGTTTCCAAGGCATTTTCCTGTGGAATTTAAAGTGGGCTTCAACTCACCATAAACTTCAACTCAACAACCATTCAACCAGGTACAGGGGCAGATACAGCTGTGCTATGTTAAGGTAATATACTTAGCTGAGGGATTATTTGTGGTCCCATTACTTTTTAATCCATTCACAGATAAGAGAAGGCCCAGTCTAGCTCCAGGATAGAACTTTTAAAACATTGTGCAGGGAGGAGGAAAAAAATAGAGCCTGTTTTCAGTTTCTGCCTTTCAAAATTGATATTGGAAACACACAATGGGGCAATTATGTTAAAGAAAGTTTTCAAATCTCAGAATGCTAGATGCTGAGGAAATCAAAGCATAAAATTAATGTCGAAAGAACATGTTTGGAAGAATTTACAAAATATAAGAGCAAATTTTTACTATTCCAGTGATGAAAAAAAAAAAAAAAAAACTCCTCTGAACAGAAAGTGAAGCATCAGTGAGGAAAACAGTCATGTTTTCCTCATGTTTGAGGGGGTGCTGTGGGCTCTGAGAAAAGGTTAGAGTGGGCAGCAGATCTCTTTCCAGGTTTGAGGTCCGAAAGTCGAGGACCCCTCGTGATCACTGGAGACGGCAGCCCTGCAAGATTCCACCCACTCGTGTGCAAGCTTCAGCATAAAGATGGCTGCATGCATGACAGTGCTAGAGAGTTTCTCATAATCCCAGTGGGGTATAGTAGAGCAAGTAAATATTCACAAACCCCCCAAACAGAGTGGAATTTAGATAAGAAAGAGTTGGTGAGCTTGGAGAGGCCTCATAGTACAGACGACAGGTCTGTAGAAACAAACACAACATCACCAAAGATGAAAACAGGGAACTGAAGTCCAGCACATCGTCATGGTGAGTCAACAGTGACTGTGGACTAGAGGAGACATTTCAGCAGATGCAAGCATGGAGCAGTGCCACACAAGGCCCACAGCGCTCTATTTTGATGCTATGTTATCCTCCACAATTTAGATATAACCTGGGACAAGGGGAAGAGTGAAAGTCTTGAACTACTCAAGATGAAGGAAGTGTTAGAGTTCTACGGAAAGGATTTTAAAATATGAAGAAAGTTCAGTCACAGAGAATATATTTCTCCTGAAAGTGAAGTTTTGGCACACATGTGTTTGTGTCCCAAAATTTCACACCACTTTATATATGAAAGACTAACTTCAGTAAGATTAATTGCTGTCTAACTAGATATAGGAAGCAGTTCCTTAAGTTTCAAAATTACAGAGATACAGGAAAAGGCTGACATCTGAGGAAGAAAATTGTGCTATTTCATTTATATAAAGTCTTGTGGTTACTTAACATATTTGCTCATCTAACCCACAGTTTAGCAATCTATGGCCCCTGGACCAAGTCTGGCCCACAAGTTCCCTATTTCATTATAATTCACCAGCTAAGAATTAGTTGAATATGTTTAAAGGATTAAAAACAAACCAAAAGAAGAATTATATTCTGTGATATTTGAAAATTATATGAAATTTAAAATTTCAATGCCCCCAAATAAAGTTTTGCTAGAACATGGCCAAATCCATGTGTTTATATAAAGTAGCAGTTTGCTATAATAGCAAAGTTAAGTAGTTGCGACAGACCGTATGACCCACACAATCCCAAATATTTGCTACCTATCCATTTATAGAATTAATTTGAAAACCCATGGACTAGTAGCAAACTTCCTGGTTGAACAGCATCAGCGGACCCAGAATGCACCAAACAACTCTTAAAATACATTTCTTAGAACTCCCTAGTGGTTGCATATTAAATTAATGAAACCCATGCTTCCTTGAGTGAGTTACTGTGTGGAAAGGCTTTAGGTGAAGAATCTAAGTGAAACATAGTGGTCTTTTCATTTGTGATTTTGCATAACCTGAAATTAGACCTCTAGGTGCTGCTAGTATTTACTTCTATGGGTTCAATACTAATATTTTATCTTTTATTAAAGTAAAATATTTATTCTATTTTATTCAATGTGTTTACCAAAGTTTAAAAGTCACACCACTTTATAAGTAAAACCAGTACATTGTAATTATGCCTTGTTTGCCACTGAAATAAAGACCCACATTATTTTTTAAATGCCAGTATTTCTCCATGATCAGTAGTAGATAAATGCTTTGAATTTTTTGTTTCCAATAAAATAATAGAAGCAATAATTAGCATTTATTGCATTCCTTCCATGTGTTAAGCATTTTAAATGCATATTTTCACTTAATTCTTATCACCACAGGCTACTGCCATACCCACTATATAAATGAGAAAATTTGAGCTCAGGGAGAAAAAGGAACTCGCTCATGATTGTCAGTCATAAGTGGCAGATCCCAGACCCAAATATTAGTCGTCTCTGCTTTCTCCACTGAAGCGTATCATTTTTCTTTATAATTTCCAGTGTATTTCTAATTTCTTCACATATCATTCACTGTCTCCTATTCAGTCTTCTTTTTGACCAAAAGCTCACATTTACAGGCTGGTTAAGGAGAGCCAATTGGCAACCTGCAAATTTAATTCTCTGAGCGAAGACCCTGGGTAGGACCTGAGCTCACAGCCTTGCCGCTTTCACACCACGTTTGTAAGAACTGCTTCCTTGGGCAGCAGCGGCAGTTTGTGTGGCCTGTTGATTCCTGTGATGACAGTTTGGAATATGGCAAATAAGTACTTACTGTGATTTGTTTTGTGACATCTACACAAAATTTTCTTGACCTTTGCTTGCAGAGATGGTGCCACCATCATTCTTTCAAAAAGCATAATTTGACTGACAAAATTAATGAATGTGCATGTCTTTTGACTTTAAACATGAATTCTGGCTTCTCTTTGCTGAACATTTTGGTTTTTATAAACCCATTTCTTTGATTCCCAGTCACCATATTCCAGGTGTGACAGGCGTCAATGTTCTTTTTAAAAATTCACTACTTCAAAATGAAGACAACACAATAATTGTGACCTAATTTTCAAAGTTAGCCAACTTATTAGCCCATCTGAAAAAAAAAAAAAAAAACTCAACTGATAATTATTTTCTTCCTCACTCATACCTCCAAAAATTGAATTTGCCAGTCTCTGTTGGTGCATTTGAGACCTTTCTCTCTGCCAAATTGAGATTTTAAAAATGTGTTAATAACTACTTCCATATTTGAGGCTTTGTAACAGCTCACATATTATTGACGCTTAAAACTAAATATTTCTTGGCATCCTCTGCATACTTTTATGATCTTTCCAAACATGTTTAAATAAACAATTGGATTCAGTTCAGAAAAAAGTTGAACAATGAGTAAATTTTGTGTGCACAGCAGGTACAAAATGAAGAGGATATCATTTCCATCCTGCAGGAGCTTTGCTAGTCAGAGTGGTAGTAAGGTAAAGATGAAAAATGATGCAATGCTTACTCTCAAGTATGCTGGATATTACTTGAATTCTGTCCCCTCCAAAAAACACAGTGGGGTCCTAACCCCTCGGTACCTGTGAATGTGGCCTTATTTGAAAAACAGGATCTTTGCAGATGTAATCACATTAAGAGGAAGGCATTGTAGTGGGTCCTAATCCAATATAACTAGTACACTTTTAAAAGGGTGAAGTTTGGACACAGACACATAAGGGGAATGCCATGTGAAGTCAGAGACATACAGAGAGAATACTAAGTAAAGACAGAGATTGGAGTCATAATGTCACAAGTCAAGGAACGCCTGGGTACTTCCAAAAGCTGAAAGAGGCAAGAAGGGATTTTCCCCTGGAGACTTCAGAGGGAAAGTGGCCCATCCAGTCCCTTGACTTTGGACTTCTTGCCTCCAGAACTGTGAGAGAATAAATTTCTTTTTTATTTTTCACTTTTATTTTAGGCTCTGGAGTACATGGGCAGGTTTGTTATATGGGTAGACTTGTGCCATGGGGGCTTATTGTACAGATTATTTTATCACCCAGGTACTAAGCCTAGTACCCAGTTGTTTTTTTCTGTTCCTCTCCCTCCTCTCACTCACCTCTCTCAAATAGGTCCCCGTGTCTGTTGTTCCTTTCTGTGCTCATATGTTCTCATCATTTAGCTCCCACTTATAAGTGATGACATGCGGTGTTTGGTTTTCTGTTCCTGTATTACTTTGCTAAGAATGTTGGCCTCCAGCTCATCCATGTTCCTGCAAACATGATCTCATTCTTTTTTTATGGCTATGTAGCATTCCACAGTGTATATGTACTACCTTTTCTTTATCCAGTTTACCAATGATGGGCATTTAGCTTGATTCCATGTCTTTACTATTGTGAACAGTGCTGTAATGAGCAAACACGTACATGTGTTTTTATGGTAGAACAACTTATATTCCTTTGGGTATATATCCAGTAATGGGATTGCTGGGTCAAATGGTATTACTGTCTTTAGCTCTTTGAGGAATCGCCACACTGCCTTCCACAATGATTGAACTAATGTACACTTCCACCAACAGTGTATAAGCATTCTCTTTTCTCTACAACCTCGCCAGCATCTGTTATTTTTTGACTTTTTAATAATAGCCATTCTGACTGGTGTGAGATGGTTATCTCATGGGGGCTTTGATTTGAATTAAGAGAATAAGTTTCTGTAGTTTCAACATGCCCAGTTAATGATACTTTATTACAGCAGCCCTAAGGACCAATATTGTGGAATATACAAGTCTTCAAACATAAATGACTATGGTAAAAAGTGAGTGCTCAAGATTCTAAAGGTGGTATAAAAAATGTGAGGAAGCCTCAGAATTGGGAATCAGAAAAAAGTTTCTGGGGCAGAGACACAAGATCTAGACATGCAGGAATGATAAAATTCCTGATCTAGACATCTGGAAATAGGGTGCAGGGCATTCTAGATGGAAGGAAGAGGATGTGCATTTGCTTAGATGTTTGATAGCAAAGAGGGGAAGCATAGTGTGGTAATGGAAAAGGAGAACTGAACAGGTAAGTAAGAAGTAATGTGGGACTAGATGACAGGGGTAGAGTTTCAATGTTAGGCTGAGGATTTTGGTCTTAGGGAAATAATCATTGAAGGCTTTGAAGAGATTAGTGGCAACACCAATACTCTGTTTTAATAAAAATATGTGATCGCTTTTATATAGATAGGTTGAAGAAGGGAGAGATTTGGAGGCAAGAACACCAGTTAATAAGCTACCACCATAGTCAAGAATACTGGCAATGAGAAAATTGGCTAGGGTAGTTGTAACAATAATTGAAAGGGAATGAAATGTGAATGAGAATAGCACAGAGATATCATAGCTGTCACTGAACAACTAATTGGACTTGGGAGATGAAATCTCCCAACATAGATAGATAGGTGTTACATCTGTTATCCCTTTCCATAATAATCCAATGTAACACAAATTACAAAACTTTGGTGACATACAACAATAAGAATTTATTTTTTGCTCATGTGTCTATGAGTTGGCGGGATAAGTCAGCTCCCTGAGTTGGGCTGTGGAAACGAGGTGCTCACTCAGGAATCTGCTTATCTTGGAGGGGGCTCTAGACTATGTATGGAGCCCTATCTGGGACAGCAGGACTGACTCTGCTCTTTCTAGTCTCTCATCCTCCAGCAGGCTGATGCAGACATATCCTAGTAGTGAAGGTAAAAAAGCAGGAGTGTGAGTAGAAAGGCACAGAGTGCTTCTAATTCTATGTAGCATATTTGGTCTCATTAGTCAAAGCAAATTATGGGATGAAGCTCTGGGTCAGAGTGGGAAGGGACTACAAAGTGAAGGAGTCAAGGATGATTTCAAAATTTTGTGTCTTCCTTCAAAACTCAGTTCAAGCATCACTTCTGTAAAATTATGCCCACAGCTCATCTGGGGTCTCACTGTTTCTTTTGCATGTTTGCAATATATAAATGATCATATATTACACTTGTCCATTTGTGTGTCACAGAGCAGAGACCATACTGCTCTGCAGTCCAAAGGTCTAGGTTCAAATGCCAGCTCTACCCCTTACTAGCTATGTGATTAGTTCTTCTTGTGTCTCTATCTATAGAAGGGACATAAAAGCACTGCCAACCACATGGGTCATTGTGTGCATGACACAAAGAAATGTGTGAAAAGCCTAAGGAATATGGATGATTATTATGACTATGTGTTTTTATTTTCATTGATACATACTTTGTGCAGTGCTTAACACATAAAAGTCATTTTTTTAAAAGACTTGAAGAAATGAATGGAGGAATAGGCAGATGAAATGTATGGGATGAAGCAGGTGATACTGAACATGAAACACAGCAGAGGGATATTTGATTGGATGGGCACTAAACAGGCAGAAGGAGATGGAATTAAGAGAATCAGAGAAAAGGCTGGACTTGAGTGAGGAAGAACATTTTTGCCTGAGCTAGCATGTTTATTTTGAAAACTCTTTGAATATCCAGCATTTTAATTAATCGCAGTTATATTTTTGGTTTTTGATTTTTTTCTCGCTGTTTTAATATGGTTTATGGTATAGAGTGTACATCAAGTGGTACTTTCTTTGGGTCAGTTACGATCAAGGAAACCCAGTCTATCCCACCAGATAACATGTTGTTTTAATTTCTAAATGTAATGAGCTGCAGGAGATATTTATCAAGTTCACGTAATGTTTCTTAATAAACATGCCTAATTTAAAATGTAAAGAAAATAATTTCTTTTTCCAAGATATTAAAATATTTCAGCCTTCTAAATCTGTACAGCAGATTTCACAAAACACAATGCAATAATTGCTTTGCTTGATTTGTTTAAACAGACATTTTCTTGACTTGACCATTGGGGCATAAGTATATTTATTCCCCATGTAATGAGGCCATAATGCTTATAACTAGGTGAGAAGTTAATTAAGAGCAATACTCCTGATAATGGTCTGCTAGGAGCAATAAAATTTAACACAGCACATAACAGTTGAGGTACATGTATTAAAACACAGTATCTAAGAGGAAAAAAACCTACTACCTATTATCCAGGAAAGGAGCACTAAGTGAATGGGAAGCCATGTTGAACTTTCATCAGCTTCCTATTTTAGAAAATAATTCCTATTAGAGTTAAATGTGTGATATTTGACAATCACGGAATAATAGAAGCTACAGTTGGATAGGAACGTAAAGTGTCCCATCATTTCTCTGATAGTGTTAGGGCAGCCAGGCAATTTTTCCCAAGGACATGAAGAGAAAAAGCCAAGTAGGATTGTGCTAGTTGATTGTTGTAAGGCCAGCACCCCAACACTACCTTGTGCTCAGTAAATATTTAGAAAATAATTAAGTAAATAATTGACAAAAACCTATGTGTTAAAATCAAGTATTAATATTAAAATGTATTTCTGTTGAAAAATTAAAGAGTTATAAAGAATACGTAATATGCCATCTTTTAATCAAGAAGAGATTATTTCTCTAACTCAATATTTATCTCAATGATGCTTTAGGAAATAAGCTAAAATAGGAAGTGCAAAAGTGAATTTAAGGAGAATTAGTTTGCCTCCAATGAAAGATCATTTTAAGTAAGTTCACAAACAGTGGAGATGAAGAATTTTATATTACATAGTGAAAAGAAATCAACTAGCCCTTAGCCTTGAAAATTGAAACTAAGAATTATGAAAATGAGTTGATTTAGATCATATCTCTACAATCATGTTATAATAGAAATTTTGCAATAGTTTTTAGACCAAATCAGAAATGAATCATTAATTTGTGGAAGGAATATTTTTCTAAGAAAATTGTGTTATAGCACATTATTCCCTTCAAATTTGAACTTCATATTACAGACACCAACAGGCTCATTTTTGTTTCCTAGACTCATCTCTTCATCTTATCATTCTTAAATCGTCGTCTATTTTTTATAGGATGTATCAGTCATTTAATTTTATTTTATTATTTTTTGTGGGTACATAGTAGGTATATATACTTATGGGTTACATAAGATATTTTAATACAGGCATACAATGCATACTAATCACATCAGGGTAAATGGGGTATCCATCACGTCAAGCATTTATCTCTTCTTTGTGTCACAAACAATCCAATTATACTATTTTAGTTACTTTTAAATGTACAATAAATTATTATTGACTGTAGTCATCTTGTGCTATTAAATACTAGATGTTATTCATTCTACTTAACTATATTTTTGTAACCATTAACCATCCACATCACGCCTCCCCAACTACTCTTCTACTCTCTATCTCTATGAGTTCAATTGTTTTAATTGTTAGATCCAACAAGTAAGTGAGAACATACAAAGTTTGTCTTTCTTTGCTGGGATTGTTTCACTTAACTTAATGACCTCCAGTTGCATCATGTTGTTGCAAATGACAGGATCTCATTCTTTTTTTATGGCTGAATAGTACTTGATTTTGTGTATGTACCACATTTTCTTTATCCATTCATCTGTTGATGGACATTTAGGTTGCTTTCAAATCTTGCCTATTGTGAATAGTGCTGAAATAAACATGGGAGTGCACATATCTCTTTGATATACTGATTTTCTTCTTTTTGGTTATATACCTACCATTGGGCTTGCTGGATCATATGGTAATTCTATTTTCAGTTTTTAGTGGAATCTCCAAACTATTCTCCACGTGGTTGTATCAATCTACATTCCCACCAACTGTGTACAAGGGGTCCCTTTTCTCGACATCTTCGCCAGCATTTGTTAGTAACTGTCTTTGGATAAAAGTCATATTAACTCAGGTGTGATGATACCTCATTGTAGTTTTGATTTGCATTTCTCATCTAATGATCAATGATGCTGAGAACCTTTTCATATATGTTTGCCATTTGTATGTCTTCTTTTGAGAAATGTCTGTTCAGATCTTTTGTCCATTTTTAAATCAAATTATTAGATTTTTTTTCTGTAGAGATGTATATATTCTAGTTATGAACCCTTTGTCATATGGATAGTTAGCAAATATTTTCTCCCATTCTGTGGGTTGTCTTTTCACTTTGTTGATTGCTTCCTTTGCTGTGCAGAACCTTTTTAACTTGATGTAATCTCATCAATGTTGTATAATTTTCATTGTAGAAACATTTCACTTCTTTGGTTAATTCCTAGCTATATTACTTAATTTGTAGATATTGCAAATTAGATTGCTCTCTTGATTTGATTGTCATATTGTTCACTATTGACATATAGAAATGCTACTGATGTTTGTGTGTTAATTTTGTATCTTGTAACTTTACTGAATTTATTAGTTTTAACAGTTTTTTGGTGGAGTCTTTATGTTGTTTCAAATAAATATAGAATCATATCATATGCAAACAAGGATGATTTGTCTTCCTTTCCAATTTGTAGACTTTTTACTTCTTTCTCTAATTGCTGTATCTAGGACTTCCACTACCATGTTAAATAACAGTGGTGAAAGTGGCCATCCTTGTCATGTTCTAGATCTTAAGAGGAAAGGCTTTCACTTGGTCCCCATTTAATATGATACTAGTTGTGGGTCTGTCATATATAGTTTTTATTATATTGGGGTATATCCTTTCTATATCTATTTTTAGGGTTTTTAACATGAAGGGATGTTAAACTTTATCAAATGCTTGTGTAGCATTAACTGAAATGATCATATGGTTTTGCCCTTCATTCTGTTATGATGTATCATATTGATTGATTTGTGTATGTTGAAACACCCTTGCATCCCTGGAATAAAAGAATGATCTTCTTAATGTGCTGTTAGATTCAGTTTGCTAGTATTTGCTAAGGATTTTTGTATCCACATACATCAGGGATGTTGGACTGTAGTTTTCTCTCTGTTTATGTGTCTTTGTCTGGTTTTAGTATCAGTGTAATACTAGCCTGATAGAATAACATTGTAAGTACTCACTTCTCTTCTATTTTTTTTTTTTTTTTTGAATAGTTTTGAGTACAGTTAGAATTAGTTCTTCTATAGATATTTGGTAAAATTCAGCAGTGAAGCCATCAGGTCCTGGACTTCTCTTTGCTGAGAGACATTTTATTATGGTTTCACTCTCATTACTTGCTATTGATCAGTTCAGGTTTTGGATTTCTTCATGGTTCAATCACGGTAGGTTATATGTGTCTAGGAATTTATCTATTTTTTTCTGGGTTTTCCCATTTATTGGCATATAGTTGCTCATAGTATCCTTTAATGATCCTTCAAATTTCTGCCATAGAGATTATAATATCTATCTTTTCATCTTTGATTTTATTTATTTGGGTCTTCTCTTTTCTTAGTTACTCTGGCTAAAGGTTTGTTCATTTTATCTTTTTTTAAAAAAACAGCTTTTCATTTCATTCATCTGTTATGTTGTTTACTTTGTTTCCATTTAATTTATTTCTGCTCTGCTATCTATGATTTCTTTTCTTCTGCTTATTTTGGGTTTGGTTTGTTCTTGCTTTTCTAGTTCATTAAGTTGAATCCTTGGGTTGTTTATCTGAAGGTTTTCTACTTTTTGCTTGTAAATTTTTATAGCTACTAACTTTCCTTTTAGGACTGCTTTCCCTGTATCCCATTGGTTTGGGTTTGTTATGTTTCCGTTACCATTTGTTTCAAGGAATTTGTTGCTTTCCTTCTTAATTGTTTTATTGGCCCACTGGTCATTCAGGAACATATTGTTTAATTTCCATGTGTTTGTACGGTTTCAAAAAATCCTTTTGTTATTCATTTCCAGTTTTATTCCATTGAGGTCAGAGAGGATACTTGATATAATATCAAGGTTTTAGAATTTTTTAGGCTATTTAGTGGCCTAAAATATGGCATATTCTTGAGAGTGTTCCATGTGCTGAGAAGAAGAATGTGTATTCTGCGGCCACTGGATGAAATGTCCTGTAAATATCTATTAGGTCAATTTTGTGTATAGTGCAGAATAAGTCTAATTTTTTATTAATTTTCTGTCTGGATGATTTGTCTAATGTTGAAGGTGTGGTGCTAAAGTCTCTTGCTATTTGTATATTGGTATCTATTTCTCTCTTCAGTTGTAATAATATTTCATTTATATGTCTGGATGTCTATATATTTACCATTGCTATATCCTCTTGCTGAGTTGACCCCTTTATTATTGTATGATGATCTTCTTTGTCTCTTCTGACAGTTTTTGTCATGAAATCTTTTTTTGTCTGATATAAGTATAGGAACTCCTGTTCTTTTTTTTGGTTTCCATTTGCATAGAATATCTTTCTCCATCCCTTTATTTTTAGTCTATGTGTGTCTTTATTGGTGAAGTGTTTTTCCTGTAGGTGACAGATCATTGGGTCTTTTTTTTCTCTCTCCATTCAGCCACACTATGTGTTTTGACTGTGAGTTTAGTCCATTTAAATTCAATGTTATTAGTAATAAGGGCTTACTCCTAGCATTTCATTATTTGTTTTGTGGTTGTTTTGTGACCTTCTCTTTCTTCTTTCCTTCCTTCCTATCTTCTTTTTAGTGATGGTGATTTTGTCTGATGGCGTATTTTGATTTCTTGCTTTTTATTTTTGTGTATCAACTGTATATTTTATTGATTTGCAGTTACCATGAGGCTTGCCAATGTTTTTTTTTTTTTTTTTTTGAGCAGAGTCCTGCTCTGTCACCCAGGCTGGAGTGCAGTGTCATGATCTCGGCTCACTGCAACCTCTGCCTCCCAGATTCAAGCAGTTATCCTGCCTCAGTCTCCTGGGTAGCTGCGATTACACGCATGCGCCACCACTCCCAGCTAATTTTTGTATGTTTGGTAGAGATGGGGTTTCACTATGTTGGCCAGGCTGGTCTCGAACTCCTAACCTCAAGTGATCTGCCTGCCTCAGCCTCCCAAAGTGCTGGAATTACAGGTGTGAGCCACTGTGCTCAGCGCAAACGATATTCTATAACCAATTATTTTAAACTGATGACAGTTTAACACTGATTGCATGAATAACAAACAAGCAAAGAGAAAACTATTAAAAACTACACTTTGTCTTCATTCTACTATTTTTTAACTTTTTGTTGTTTTTAGTTATATCTTATAGTAAATAAGACCTATGTCTTGAAAAGTTGTTGTAGTTATTGTTTTTTGACCTTTAGTCTTTCTACTCAACATATGAGTAGCTTGCAAGCCACAATTGCAGTGTTACAATATTCTGTGTATTTACTATTACCAGTGAGTTTTGGACATTCAGATGATGTCTTATTGCTTATTAACATCCTTTTCCTTCAGACTGAGGTACTTACTCCCTTCAGCATTTCTTGTAGGACAAGTCTGGTGTTGATGAAATCCCTCAGCTTTCATTTGTATGGGAAGGTATTTCTCCTTCATATTTGAAGGATATTTTTACTAGATATACTATTCTAGGATAAAAGTTTTTTTCCTTCAGCACTTTTTGTCATGCAACTCTCTCTTGGCCTGTAAGGTTTCTACTGAGAAATCTGCTGCTAGATGTATTGGGACTCCATTGTGTGTTATTTATTTCTTTTCTCTTGCTGTTTTTAGGATCCTTTCTTTATCCTTCAGCTTTAGGAGTTTGATTATTAAATGTCTTGAGGTAGTCTGATTGGGTCAGATCTGCTTGGTGTTATATAACTTTCTTGTACTTAAATATTGATATCTGTCTCTAGGTTATCATAACAGAAGTCCTCTGTTATGATCCTTTTCAGTGAACTTTCTACCCCTTTCTGTGTCTCTACCTCTTCTTTAAGGCCAATAACTTAGATTTTCCCTTTTGAGGCTATCTTTTAGATGGCATTGCCATCTAGGCATGCTTCATTCTTTTTTATTCTTTTATCTTTTGCTTCCTCTGACTGTATTTTCAAATAGGTATGTTTAAGATGACTAATTCTTTATTCTGCTTGATCAGTTCTGCTGGTATGAGATTCTGATGCATTCTTCAATATGTCAATTACACTTTTCAACTCCAGAATTCCTGCTTGATTCTTTTCAGTAATGTCAATCTCTTTGTTAAATTTATCTGACAGAATCCTGAGTTCTTTCTCTGTGTTATCTTGAATTTTGTTGAGTTTCCTCAAAAGAGATATTTGAATTCTCTCTCTGAAAGGTCACATATCTCTGTCTCTCCACAATTTGTCACTGGTGCCTTATTTAGTTGGTTTGGATAGGTCATGTTTTCCTGGATGAGCTGATGCTTGTGTAAGTTCATGTCTGTGTATTGTAGAGTTAGGTATTTATTGTAGTCTCTGAAGTTTGGGCTTGTTTGTACCCATCCTTCTTAGGAAGGCTTTCCAGGAATTCAGAGACTTGGGTGTTGTGATCTAAGTTTCTGGTCACTGCAGCTGTATCTGCATTAGGGGCACACCAAGCCCAGTAATGCTGTGGTTCTTGTTGACTCATAGAGGTACCAACTTGGTGGTCTTGGATAAGAGCTGGAAGAATTCTTTGGATTACCAGGCAGAGACTCTTGTTCTCTTCTCTTACTTTTTCCCAAAGAAACTGAGTCTCTTTCTCTGTGCTGAGCTGCCTGGAGCTGTGAGAGGAGTGACAGAAGCACCTCTGTGGGCACCATCATTGAGCCTGCTATAGGTCAGACCTGAAGCCAGCACGGCATTGGGTCTTGCCCAAGGCTCACAGTAATCACTACCTGATTATCACCTATTTTCACTCAAGACGCTAGGGCTCTATAATCAGCAGGTGGCAAAGACAGCCAGGCTTGTGCCCTTCCTTTTATGATGATGAGTTCCCCCTTGGTCCCTGATGGGTTCAGAGATGCCATCCAAGAGCCAGGGTCTGCAGTTGGAAACCTTAATTTTTGACTACCAGAGTCAAAACCTACCTAATGCTCCATTCTACTGCAGTTGAGCTGGGACCCAGGCCAGAAGACAAATTCCTTCCTACTCTTCCCCTCCCTTTCCACAAGCAGAGGAATCTCTCCCCATGGCCACCACCAGCCCAGGCCCATGGTAAGTATTGCCTGGCTACCGCTAATGTTCACTCCAGGCCCAAGAGCTCTTCAGTCAGCTTGTGGTGAATGCTGCCAGGCCTGGGACTCTCCCATCAGGGCAGTGTGTTCCCCTCTGGCTCAGGGCAGGTCCAGAAATGCCATCCAAAAGCCAAGCCCTGGAATCAGGGCCTCCAAGAGCCCACTGTGGCAGAGCTGGTACCTAAGCTGCAAAACAGAGTCCCCATTAGTCTTCCCTCTCCTTTTCTTAAGCAGAAAGAGGCCTAAATTATTATCTATTGAAAGCCCCTCATATATAAATCTTGTTGCTTTTCTCCTCTGACCTAAGCTTCCACAGCCTCATGTTTGTTTTATTGGCTGTGTATGAGATTCAAACAGTTCTCTCAGGTCACTTTTATACATCTTGAATCTTTTGTACTTTCAGTCATCAATCAAACTGAATTATATAATTGAACAGCCTAAGCAACTGATAATCTTCAAAGCACTGATTGACAAAGATGTTGCCTGACACCACTATTGGTACTACAAAAGAAGGGGTGTTTGAATGGGCATTAATTTTATGGTGCTTAGTTACTAATTAATACTTTTTTATTTGTATAGTTTGTGTTCCTAAACCAAACATAGCTGTCTATCTTCAGGCAATCAATATAATAGATGAATAATATTATTCATTTTGAGTACCTTATCTGAATAGCAGTTAGGGGATTCATTGGCTGTGTACAAAATATCAGTAGGCATTAGATTCAAATGGGATTTTCTGAGAAATATTACTGTTTGAATCATCTTAGAAACTCCTAATTTCAGCTTACCTGCTCCTCTAAGAGCCTCTATTCAACATATATAAGTACAATTCTCTAAAGCCTGCTATCCTTACCATACCTGACTTCATCAGATTCACTCATCAAAATAGTCTTTTATGAAAAGTCACCACTGTTTCATTTAAACCAAGTGTGAAGGCCATAGGGAAAAAAACCATATATTATGGTTGTTTTACATAGTTGGGGCATAAGTGTTTTTTGTTGGGTTTAATAATAACTTTAAGAAGTTAAAGTATGTGATATTTTTCCATCAGACTAAAAATAAGGCCTTTTCCACCTATCTTCAGTTCAGTTCTGATTTCATTTTCTAAAAGTTTGAAAGTGAACTCAGGAAGAGATATATATTCACTGAGACTACTTTTTAGGGCTAGATAAAAGTTAAATGCATAGTTACTGCTGAATATACAAAATAATGCAAATTAACTTCCTACCCAAAGCCATAGTTAAAAAATGACAGGTTAATTGCTTAATGGTAGAAATTATAAGCCTTCAACTATCTTAAATGACTACCTACAAATATTATGACTTAATTTATTATATCCAAAACAAGCACAGACTACAAGTTAAATGAAATAACCTTTCCCTCTTCCTTACATAACTTATGTGGTTATATATCATACAGAGAATGATAACATTAGAAGAATGTTATCAATGTATTCGAACTCTAAGAACCATAATTCTTAACAGCCAGAAAGGCAAAGTCCTGTGATTCTTCTATATTCAGTAGGGGAAAAATATTTTCTGATCAGTTTATTTTATAACAATTTTGATAGTACAGTTTCATTTGTTTTCTAACATAAATTTTCTGAAAGTCTTACAAAATTAGTATCCATACTGTAAAATTGTTGACTCTACACATAACATTTTTATATCAGCAATACTATTTATAGCCATTCTTGTCAGTATGAAAAACGAGTCTCTTAATTCAACTTAATTTGCTGCAATCCAAAAGTACTTATTGAGCAACCAACCCCAGGGTAGCAATTGTGAAGATTCAGAAGGTTATAAGATTTATTTGCTCCTTTAATTAGATTATAATCTTGTGGCACAGATAACATTTACCAATATGAAAATATCTCAGACTTAAGAAATAAATTAAAGTTGTTTCAAAATTGTGTGACTTCCATAGACAGCTACTCGAGTGTTCCCGACTTTTTGGAATTCCCTTTCCTTTAATATTAAATATATAGCATTGCTTCAGTCTCATGTACTATAAAAAAACCAATAACCACTCCAATACCTGAGAATTATTGGTGAGGCATTTCTCCTAGTTTCCTCTTGCTACATTTTCTGATTCTGCTCTTTCACTGTTCACACTCGGCATCTCACCTCTTTAGCCACTGCCTGTGGTTGGCAAACCTGTGCTCCCACTGGCCACAACTGATTCCTTTGCTCCTCCAGAATACCAAAGACACAGGGCAGCTGTGTGTAACAGAATTTCACTGAGGATCTGAGATAGTAGAAGGTGGGGTTACAACATAGGACAGCCTTCAATTTCAAACTAAATGTTTATACTCTTCAGTTAGTCCTAAGCATGAGTAACTTTTCATTGTCCACTCTTCCCTAAAGCTATTGAATTAGCTACATTTTTTCAAACTCTCTCTCACCTCTTCTTCTCCAGTTCCTACAAGTTTTCTACTCTCTCTTATCCAGGACATCAGATAATCTCAATTTCTACCCTTTAATTTTGAAGATCAATTTGGCACTGTTGTAAATTCATCTCCCAAGGAATCCTTATTTTCCTAAAAAAACAAGAATAATCTCTCCTAATGTAATAATGCCACTTGCCTAGTATGTGAAAGTGGTTGTAGTCAGTTCATGTTTCATACATAATTTTTTAAATGATCATATTACATGAACAAGTGAGAATTAGTAAGAGAGAGCTCTCTGCAGGTTGGACTTGTCAATCAGGCTTCGTGAACGATAATGGTAATTAGGGCAGACCAAAGGGTCCTTAGCATTTCAACAGATTGAAAAGAAACAGGAAGATATTACATGATAGCAGAACAGAAAAAAGAAGGGTTGGGATGTGGAATTGTGCCTGATGATGTAGGAGAAGGAGAGAAGAGTTGCTTGACTAGAATTGCGACATGGTGAGTAGTACAATAGGAGCTCAGAGAAATGGTTTGTAACCAATTATAGGATAACTAGAGAGGACAAAAGGAGTTTAGATTTAGAACAATAGGACACAAGAGATAGACGCTTCTCAGGATTCTTTAACAGAAGTGAGAAATGGTAAAATAAATATTTGGAGAAGATTAATCTGGTGATATAATAGAAGATACGTTGATGAAATAAAAGGCTGGAGGCAGAGAAATTAGTTTATATGATTTGACAGTAACTGGGAAGGGCACTGAGGAAATGAGTGAGCCTTATGACACAGGAAGGGAGGACGGTGGTGGGAACTGAGAACTAATGCAAAGGACCCACCATGTTCAGGCTCAAGGCTGCTGATCATCAATGCGACCCCCGACATATTTAGTGATATCTGGGACCCAGAGGTGAATAGGGGAGAAGAAATCTTCCTTCTGCACGGCTGGGGTCATGCCATGAGCTAGATTTAGTGGTAATTTTCCACCTCATCTGTCTTTTGAGACATCATTTGTACCTATCAGGACTTATGTACTACTGTTTACTAATATAGTTATGAAAAATTTTTAAATATTGGAATATCTTAATCTTTTACAAATTATTTTTGTTGCTTTTTATAACAAAGTTAACCAATGTTTACAAGGAATAAATGGTAAAAAGGATATAGGATAAAAACATCAATCATCTACTATCTACAAATATACCCTGCTAACATTCTGCAGTTAAATGTACTGTATTTTAACAAATTAACATATAACATATTAAAGTCAGTTTTGTCTTGTGCCTAGTCCATATCACGTTTCATATTATGTTTTCTATAAAGGTTTTAAAAATAGAACAGTTATTAAGTTTTCTGCATTGTTTTCTCTCATTTAAAATAATAAAGAAAATGAACACTTGGTATTAGTATTGACAGGGTAGAATGGTTAAAATAAGGAAGCTGACAAAATAATGCACATTTCTCAAAAAGAGGCCCAATAACAGAAATGTGTCTCAGGTTTCGATTCCATTCATTTTGGCCCATGACATTAGCTGTCTCAGAAACGTCATATTTGCAAATCACTCATGTTTAATAAAGACAGGCATTGTGCAAGTACTGAAGCTGAGGAAGATATCTTGCATTCTGAGTTTACACTGGCCCCAAGATCCACAAAGTATTTGCTTTTTAGGCACTAGCCATTTGAAGAGTGGTTTTCTTTCTGCCCTTATGGCAGCCAAGAATGAAAAAATATAGTAAAATACATTATTTGAAGCCAAAGACAAAGCAGAATGCTCTCAGATGCCATTTATTTTACTTAATAACTCTAGCCATAGAAAACTCAGCAAATCCTATAGAGAGCTATTTTTTTACAATTGAGAACTATTTTCTGTCCATAAGTGATGACATATGTATAAAGAAGAAAAAATGACTTGCCATTATCTCCTTAGGGCTCTAAACACAGCTAGAAGTAAATTTTAAACTCTGTTATAAGTTTGCAATGTTTTTGATACATAGCAGTTTAGCCATAGCTTTTCTGGGCTTACATCTGACAACAAAATATATTTCCTATTTAGTAGGAAAGTTTTGTAGACCTTCACTACTTCCTGGAAAATAAGATGTCTAGGAAGAAAGAATGAGCTAACCTGGTACAATTATGTGGGGTTTTGGAGATGAGATCTGGTCCATATTTGTCAATGACCAGTGTGTTGACCTTGGGAAGGTTATTTAATCTCTCTATAATTGAACTTGATGCTAATATACTTTCAAGCATCCTTCACATTAGCCAAGTCATTACTTAATATGGAATACTAGAAGAAAGCAAACCAACAATGATTAAGCAGAGAGTGTTGAAAAGACTGTTTACATATTAAGCAAAATTATCCACCCATCACAGAGGGGGGAGCCAAGCTGCCCAGTCATTCCATAGGATCACTTCATTTTGCACATTTGCAAATAGATTCCCAGTGATCAAGCAACAAAACAGAATAGTACACACCTTTGACATTTTCAGTAGCCAAAAACGGTTAGGAGCAATTTTAACTAGGAATAGTATGAATAAATTGTTTCAAGGACAATGTCATATTAGAAGAGAGGTCAAAGTAATGTACATATAGTTCTATGTGACTATCTATTGATGCTTTAATATTAAAAAGAACTTTCAAGGCATTATCCTAAGCCTTCTGTTTCCTCCTTACCTTCCCTTGAAGGGTTTATGACTCTAACACATTGGGCTATTGCAGTACTTTTATTTCTATGAGTTGAAGAAAGCAATAGTCCTAGAACATATTAAAAACAGGGAAAGCAGAGGATAGGAAGAAAGAAGCAATCACAGATTTGTCATTAAAGTTTCCTAAATAACCAGAGAAATGACCAGAGAAATAATTTCCAGAATCTGAAAATAGTCTAGTGACCCAAATAGGTAGATCTGGCTGCCCTTTCCAAGTTCTGTGACTTCTAGTGTAGTTCTTATAAGTTCAAGTTGCTACTCTCAAACAATACCACTATCCTGAGTTGTACCAAATAAATGTAAAAGTTGAAAAGAAGCCTCCTTGGTTGTTCATACCTTCTGAAAGAAAACAAAAATTAGGTCATCAGAGAGAGATATGTCTTCTACTCTTGCTTTATCTTTAGATAAGCAACACATATTTGTGGAGCACCCATTAGATACCTAGTGCTGTTCTTGGCCCTGCTGGGGAAAAAACGAAGATATGTCAGATCTCTTTCTTTAAGAGATTTCATTTAATTCAAGACGAAAGATAAAAATACATCACAGAGCCTGCCTATCAAAGTGAGGTTCAGTGGGCCAGCAGCACTGGAATCGTCTGAGGTTGTTAGAAATGTGGAATTCCAGACCTTACTCCAGCCCTAATGAAGTGGAATCTGCATTTTAACAACCATCCCCAGGTTATACATATGCACATTAAAGTTTGAGAAGCAATGACAAATACAGCAATATTTTCTCCCTCTACAAATCTATGTCCCACAGTTATATATGGTCACGGGCCCAACTACATGCCAAGACTATTAATGTGCATGCTCATGGAAGACAGGGAATCACTTAAATAAAATTTGCTCAAATGTATCTAATATACATTAGACAATCTTAGCAAAGAGACTGTTGTTTATTTTTTAATGCTACTGTAGTACAAAAAAAAAAAAAGACTATTTTATTTAGTGTGCTATTTGTAGACTTCCAAAAGGTAATAATGATTTTGTTAAAGGGGGACAATATCTACTATCTGAAATATCTTTAGTTTACAAGGCTATGAAGATAGCACCAGAGGTTATCCAATTCTATTTATTAAAGATTTCGTGATTTGGTGATTAAAGATTCTTGTCTCGTTATCCTTTTTCTGGAACTAGCATATCTCTAGGATATGTCAACAAAAAGAGATACCAGCTAGTGAAGGATTTTACTCAAAATCTGACGTTTAAGTTTATGTGTAAGAATAAGAAAGTAGTGGGCTGAACTGTGGAAGGTTAAAGCATGTAGGTTAAGTATATCGTAAGTAATATAATATCAAAGCATTTTTATATTTAAAAGTTATTTGAAATCAATGACAGACCATTTCTGTACTCAGTAAAGAATAAACTTGAAATCAGTTTAAAAGTGATGAGTGATATCAGTATAAAATGTACATTTGCTTTGTATCACTGAACCATGAAGCAAATACCTAAGAATTCTTAATGATGACTAAATTGCTCTTCACTGTACTGATTACACGTTGTACTATATTGTGCAATTAGGTTGATGTATGATTATACATTACATTCACATTACTATTTTTATACATTTATTCTTTATTCTTTTAGATCCCTTAAAGAATCAATGACATTCCTTGAAGTTAAAATAGATTTCATTTACATTAATGAAGATTTTGATTAGTTAATGGAAAATAATTCTATGCAAGTTCTTGTATTGAATTACCCTTTACAATTTTTTCACATGACTTTTCACTCTTTGTTTGATATTAGCAATTGTGGTGTGAAATGCAGTATGAAAGAAGAAGAAAGGTGTTCTTACTTTCTTTTTTCTAACTCCTTTTAAATCAAAGTTGTAATTTCTGAACATTACATTTGGGTCAGGCTCAGTGGTTCACACCTATAATCCCAGCACTTTACAAGGCCGAGGCGGGAGGATCGCTTGAGCCATGGAGTTCAAGACTAGCCTGGGCAACATAGTGAAGCTCCATCTCTACTAAAAATATTTTTTTTTAAATAGTGGAGCATGGTGGCATACACTTGTCATCCTAGCTACTTGGGAGGCTGAGGTGGGAGGATCACTTGAACCCAGTAGGTGGAGGCTGCAGTGAGCCATGATGATGCCACTGCACTTCAGCCTGGGTGACAGAGCAAGATCCTGTCTCAAAAATAAAATAAAACCATGTGTTGTCATTGAAGAATGATTTTTTTTTCCTCTTTTACGGACATCAGTTCCCAATAGTGATGAAATCTTACCATTAACTATGAGAAATAAATATAGCTATGATCCTAAAATAAACTTAAAGTACACTTACATCCCTCTAGATCTGTAAAAATGGGAATATACATTTGTGAGAACACTGCAAAGGCATGTGCTTCCATCCAAGGTGTTTGTCTTGCTTATTCTGATGCTCTAGGATACAGGTTAAGAGATTGAAAAGGTAAGAATATAAATAGCCAATGCACTCTCAGACTAGAGGATTTGTGCTGTTGTTCTCTTTGTTTGGTTTTGTTTTTAAATAAGGAAATTGTCACTACCTCTAAAGTATTAGGTGGTTCTCAAATGCAAACACTTTGGAAAATAAATATAAACATGTAAGTATATTATAAGGAGAAATACAAAATACATATAAAAATTTGTTTTAATTTTTATTACTTAAAATGCCAAAACATTAGAAATATTTGTTCCAGAATATAAAAGTTCTGATTTGTCATATACCTTAATTAGATACAAAACTCTTTTTCCTAAAACAAACACATTTGTTATAAAAATATTATTTCAATTTCACTTCTAGTAGGAATGTCTTATAATTTGAGACACATAAAAAATAATTTTACTCATATGCATGAAAGAATCAATATCTCATCTTTTTCAGTATGAGGTAGCCAGTTTTGTGGGACAGCCCCATAAAGACTTATGGAGATGATTTTTCAAGTTTTATACTGAAATGTATACATTGGACAATGCCAATTTTATTAGAATGAAATAAAAAATTGGAAAGGAAAGACAAAAACTATTCCAACAGCCCTCTGCAATGAGGCCAGGATCAGGATAGAAGAAAATTACTAGAATTACAGGTTTCATACTAAAATTTCTCTGTTCAGTTTCTTAATGTTTATTCAGCAATCACAGCCAAGATTTTCCCTTACATAATGTTTTGTGAGTGGATATCTGAATTATCATGGAATGGTTACATATTTTTTAAAACAGTGCCCTGCCATTAAAGACTTCTATAATGATGGGTAAGGAAAATGGCATTATGAAAACATAATGATTACCCATGTGGAGCCACAAGATGCTTCACCTGCTTTACAGAGCTCAGAGTAAATTTTCTGCAAAACTATTGCAATGTCACAGACAGAATTTTGCTAATATTCTGATTATGTTAGTTAAATATCATGTTTGTGTTCCAATCCACTCAAACATATGATAAGTAGTATGTGATACCCCCTTGTCTTATAGTGTGTTGTATGAAAGGATCTTTCCTGGAATACAAACTTAATGGTATTGCCTTCTTCACAATTCTGTTAATTTCAGAGTATATTATTAAATATGCACAAGTGCCTACTATGTGAGTAGTACAAGGCACTGTGTTAGGTTCTACAAGGGAAAGGAATAGAACAAGACAAATTGGGACACAAACAGACAAGAAAAATGCAATCTAATAAAGAAAAAGAACAAGCAGCTAATATTAGTTACTCTAATAAATTCTCTCCCCCCCAAAAAAAAGTGTCATGAGAAAGGTTTAAACAAGGAGCAGACATGTAAAGAAGACAGACAATTTCTTCATAGAGAACACTGAAGGAGGAGACATGTGATCCCATGATCCATACAGCAGTTGTAATGTTTTCTTTTTTTTCTTTTCTTGTTTTTTTTTTTTTTTTTTTTTTTTTTTTTTTTGAGACAGAGTCTCGCTCTGTCCCCTAGGCTGGAGTGCAGTGGCGTGATCTCGGCTCACTGCAAGCTCCGCCTCCCGGGTTCATGCCATTCTCCTGTCTCAGCCTCCTGAGTAGCTGGGTCTACAGGTGCCTACCACCACGCCCGGCTAATTTTTTGTATTTTTTATAGAGAGAGGTTTCACCCTGTTAGCCAGGATGGTCTCGATCTCCTGACCTCGTAATCCACCCGCCTCAGACTCCCAAAGTGCTGGGATTACAGGCATGAGCCACCATGCCCGGCCTGTAATGTTTTCAAGCTACACATTCAGGTTCACATTAAAAAAATTATTACCATCTTAATTCCATGATTTTCGGTCATCAGATAATGCCTCATTGGGATCATCTAGGATGTGCAAAATTCTCCCACAGTCTACATCCTCGTTTTTGTGTTCAGTCGTCTCTCATCCTTACTCCCAGGGCTCTTTCATAGCCCCTCCACGCCATGGAAGACTCTGGCACTATTACAGCCCCTCTCTTCTTAGACACACTGAGCTGCTGCGGGGATTCCTAATGAGAAGTTGGAAATTCCTCCTTTAAACTTCTCCCTCTAATTTCTGGGGTCCCATAAACATTTCTGTAGTTATTATCAACTCTCTTCTAAGGATGAAACAACTTTGAGGTGGAGAGATTTGGTGGCAAAGATCCTCACGAGTGTGCCCAAATGTATAGCTTCTTGAGAAATGGCTAAGATTTTGCCATACTGAGATGACAGAATGAAGCACACCCGGGAGATGGCAAATAGGTAACTTTAGAGGTCAGCAAGCCATCCAACTTTCCTGGGTTTGTGAGAAGTAGCAGAAGGTGACTCAGTCAATTACTCCACTCACAGTAAAATCAGAGTACAGTACAGTAAAACAGTCATTCTTTCATTCTGTTTTACATGAACCCAGTATATCTATCTTATACTTTATCCAATCACACGTCTCTTTGCGGTCATGCCTTATTATAAGCACCCTCAGCATCTGAGTACCTGGCCTAATCTAGGCTTATAATTGATTAATTAATAGTACCTATAAAGGGAGTTTGGGGGCTTATACTAAATGGTGGTACTAAGTATTAAATCACTGGATACTTGGAAGGAAAGGTTAAAGAAAGATTATACAGCTCTGATAATGTTGCTTATATATTATCTACTTCATTTCAACCCCCTCACCAGTTTTGCTGAGAAGCTGTCACCCTGAATAAGCACAGAAAACATAGCGGACACCGCTGTCATTGACCCTGCACCCTAAAAAGTGTAAAAGCCAGATTGTGACAATATATCCATATGAATCAGCAATCAATGCAGCATACATTTAAATATATAATGCACTTGCAGAGTTAGCTGGATTATTAAAACATTCCCTTATAATAGGGTATACCTCATGTACATCTAGAGGTACACTGAACAACTACTTTTTAAATAGAACCTAATCATTGAGAAATTTATGTAATCATCTACATAGAAATGATATCTAATTCCCCTCTATTTACCAGATGACATATCTGAATTACCAGTGAAGCATTTAAAGACCACTGATTTACAATATGGCCTTGACTTTTCCACTATTCCTGTACAAACACATTTTTTACCAAAACAAGGGTATTTTGCACATTGCACTATTCTACCTCTATACATTTATCCATGGCTCTCCTCTGCTCTCTTTTCTCTATTACTGAAACTGAAATACTCCATACCCTTCAATGCCCAGTGCAGAGATGATCTCCTTCAGGATGCTTTTGAGGTTTATGCCTCCTTTTAACCCCAAGCACTTGTTAGCATTAATGATTAATTGGCATTCAGTAACTACTTGCCTGTTTTCCGGCCTGTGTGTATGTACATGCATGTGTGGTTTCCGTATTTAAGTTCACATATATTTTATTTATCTAAGATCAAAAATAATAATAATTATGTTTATTGTGTCCTTTCCATATGCTATGAAGAGTCCTATGCATTTACATGATTTAATACATTGAATTATCACAAACTTTCATTTATTGCATATTGTGAATCCCATTTTATGGATGTAGAAAATGAAGCTTACAAATTTGGTAACCTACTAGATCAAAACTGAGGTATGTGAAAATATAATTATGTTACATACCCTTAAAATTAAGCCCAATATTATTATTTAGGTTGTCAAAATAACATTTTAAAAATTAGAGACATCATAGCCTAATACTTCTCCTTCACATACATAGTACTCATTTGTACTTTTGCCAGAGAGCACCATGCAGTGACTATGACAAGGTGACTCTGGCCTCAGTTCCTCATCGTAAGCATGTAAAACCTCTGGGCATCCCAGTCTGAAATGAGAAAAACATATTACTGTGTTTCCTAATTCATTGTTTTTTTATATTTTTATTTTTATAGATTCAGGTAGTAAAAGTGCATTTTTTGTTACATGGATATATTGTGTAATAGTGAGGTCGGGGCTTTTAATGGAAACGTCACCTAAATAGTGTACATTGTACCCAATAGGAAGTTTCTCATTCCACACCTGCCTCCCACTCTCCCACCTTTTCAAGTCTCCAGTGTCCACTACTCCACTCTGTATGTCCACGTGTCCACATTGTTACACTCCTACTGAGAATGTGCAGTATTTGACTTTCTGAGTGATGTAACCTAAAAAAAAAATGGTTCCCAGTCCCATCCATGTTACTGCAAAAGACATGATTTCATTATTTTTTATAAAGGGATAGTATTATATGGTGTGTGTGTGAGTGTATAATATCGCGTGTGTGTGTGTATATACATATATATATATATTTCTCCAAGAATGTATACACGTTTTCTTTATCCAATCATCTGCTAATGGACATGTAGTGATTCCGTATCTTTGCTATTGTGAATAGTGCTGTGATAAACATACAAGCACAAGTGTCTTTTTAATATACTAATTCTTTTCCTTTGGGCAAATACCCAGTAGTGGAACTGCTGGATCAAATGGTAGTTTGATTTTTAGCTATTTGAGAAATAGTCACAGTGTTTTCCATAGAGGTTGTACTAACTTACATTCCCACCAACAGTGTATAAGCATTCTCTTTTCTCCTAATCCTCACTAATATCTGTGTTTTCTTGACTTTTTAATGAAAGCCTTTCTGACTGGTGAAAGGTGCTATCTCATTGTGGTTTTAATTTGCATTTCCCTGATGATTAGCAATATTGAACATTTTTTCGCGTTTGTTGCTGCCTGTGTATATTATTTCAAAAAAATGCTCATGTCCTTTGCCCACTTTTTAATGGGGTTATTTGTATTTTTCTTGAGTTGTTTTAATTACTTGTAAATTCTAGATATTAGCCTTTCATCAGATACATAGTTGGCAAATATTTTTCTTCCTTTTGATAGGTTGTCTGTTTGCTGATTATTTCTTTTGCTGTGGAAAAGCTTTTCGGTTTGAGTCTCATTTGTCTATTTTTGTTTTGTTGCATTTGCTTTTGAGATCTGAGTTATAAATTCTTTGCCTAGGCCAACTACTTCATTGCATTTGCATGCGAGAGAAAAAAACAGATGAGAAGGGTTTCATGAGCTATCAAAGATTATACAACTTTAAATGGTATTCTAATATTTTCCTCACACTACTGTGCAATAAGTATGGACTTAACTGTGAACATTGTACAGAGGAGGCAAATAGGTTCAGTGAGGCTAAGAGACTCTTCACGGGCCAAGGAAAGCACCAACGGCTGCAGTGAGGCTGGACCTCAGTGATCTGAGTTTCCTTCCAGTGCCCTTCTACAGCACCATGCCTCCGCTCTGCAGATGGAGATTTTGGTAGAGTTTCACATTATCATGATCAACCTTCACCTTCAAAATCAAGAGTAAAAGAGACTGAAACTTTGTGATCTAACTCAAAGTTCTCAATGTTGGATGAATAACTGAATAATAATGACAGCCTGCACTATCAACTTGTGAGTGTTATTTTTCCATTAAGCAAAAGTACCACTAACCACCACTTTGCAAGTTTTCACATGCTACCATGATGATCAGCTTCAGACCTCTCTGCCAAGTGGGAATGGATTTAAAGCTTTGTGTTAATTTAATCATTTTCTTCTCTCTTGAGAGAGGCAACAAGGCCACCAGTTGGCATCCTTTTGCTTTAGCATTTAAAATAGTTCATGATAACATTGGAAAGATCCTGTTGTCATTTTTACAAGGATAGTTTTATTGGTGGCTTTTGTTCTAGCTCCAGTCTTTTACACATTGTGTCCCTACCATAAAGTAGCGAACCCACTGCACAGACTGATTTGATAGATGGAGGAAAATATGTAAGTGCCTCTGACATGTCCTGGGGCCACGTGAGTCAGGTTCCCCTTTTGGAAAATAAAGACGAATACATTATGTGCAATTAGATTTACCACACAAATATGTTTACATTTTTCACTCTCTCACACAAAAACAGAATATATTTAAATTTTTCACTGATTAAGCCAATAAGAACAAAAGAATATGCCTGCTAAGTGTGTTTGCTTTGTCACCTTCCTTGAAAAGCCTAGATTATACTTCCTTTTGGGTACATCATGTGGTATCAATTTTGCTTACTCGAATTAGGATCTAGTTTCAACTGTTCAGTTCCTGTGCAGTTTGGGGTCCATCATACAATGTTATTAAAAACAAGAAACGGTATTAGCAGTGAGGGTGATGCATCCCATTTCCATCTCCCCCAGGGAAATAATGGAAGCGCTGTTTCCCAGAGGCTGCAAGTGGGCTCTGGATTTTCATACCCTGCTCTGTACTAACTGTAGAGCCATTTTGGCCAAGTCTTTGAACATCTCTGGATCTGAATTGTTTAGCTTTAAAACAGGAGGATAAGTTAACATCTTAGACCTCCTCCACTTTTAAATCTTCTGTGAGCCTATGAAATATTGAAAAATCTACTATGCACATAACATATGGTGGGGAATACAAAGATGTCATCATTGTCCTCAGAGAGTTAGTGGTAAATGTAGAAAAGATGTAAGAAACTGAGGATAGAGATATTGCGAGTGAAAAAGCTTAGCTTTTCCATTAGTTATCTGAGGCTGCCATAACAAAATACTACAGACTGGGTGAGTAAACAATAGAAATTCATTTTCTCAAAGTTTTGGAGAATGGAGGAATTCCAAGATAGAAGTCCAAGATGGAAATGATATCAGGGTTGACTTCAGGTAAAGCCTCTTTCCCTGGCTCATAGTTGGCTGCCTTCTCACTGTGTCCTCACAAGGCCTTTCCTGTGGTCACATGCAGAGAGAGAGTGGGAGAGAGAAAAAGAGAGAGGGAGATGCACACTCTGGTGTCTCTTCTTATAAGAACACAAGTGTTATCAGATTAGGGTCCCACACTTATGACCTCATTTGACATAATTACCCTCCTGAGGACCCTATCTCTAACTCAATACAGTCATATTGGGGGTTAGGACTTCAACATATAAATTTGGGGTGGGGAGGACACAACTCAGTTCATAACAGCTCTTTTTTCAGCACCATCACATATAGCTGAATGGCTAAGACCAAATTATTTAACCAGAGATCTTATTTTCTTCCTGGACAAAAGAATAATCATACATTCTTCAGAAAGAGGTTATAAGGACTGGCTAGAATAAAAGATTGTAAAATGCTATATTAATTATAAAATGCTAAAGAAATCACATTCAATATGATTATAAAAACTATTAGTGCTGAGAATATTAAGTGCACTGGGAGTTGAAAAAAGTAGCAAAATTTGTGGATTAGAATTGTCAAAAAAGAAGGTACTGGGACCAAAACAAAAATATAGAATCTTAGTTACAAGTATTGATTTTTAAATCACAAAGCCCAGAGTCCAAATTCTGTTCCTGATTTACTTCTTCTGTGAATTTGGGCAAGTTTTAAAAACTTTTAAGATTTAACTTTCTCTCAAAATGAAAATAACATTCTGCCATAAGAGAGACAGTATTACGACTGAACAGATTATTAACAAATAAATATTAGTTGTCACCAATAGGATCTTAACAGGATTTATGGAAAAATGGAAAAGTTGTGTCAACAGGAATGGAAAAGCACATTTAGAAAACAGAGAAGAGACAAGAAATAATGGGCTATGTTAGGTAGAAAAAAAAATGGTATATTTGAAAACATAACATGGACCTAAGGTAATAGAGGTTAACTATCAGTCAGCTGCTGCTGTATAACAAATCACTCCAAAAATTGATGGTCTAATGCAACAATTATTTATTCTTACTGGGTATGCTAGGCTTTGGCTGATGTATGCTGAGTGCAGATCAGTAGTTCCGCTTCAAGTTGTAGGTCCACCTGTGCCTAACTCCTCACATTGTGTTGGGCTTATGTATGCTCCATATTTCTCTCATCCTTTTCAAACCATCAGTCTAGCTAAGCGATGTGCCTCTCACAGGAATGGCAGAGTACAGTCAAGCAAGCCCAACAAACTATGTGCATTTCATGGTCCTGTTTGTGTCAAGTCTGCTAAAAGTCTATTGCCAAGGTAAGATACATAGATGAGTCCAAATCAAGTGGTGTAGAAGTATACCCTGTTTATCACGAAGTCAAAGCAAGTCTCAGGACCAAGCCCAATATCAAATGGACAGGCAGTATCCTCCCATGGAGAAGGAGGAGAGGGAGTAATAGTTTTGAATAGGAATCCAATATACCACTCTAAGAAATACAAGGTTTTATCTTGAAGGTAAATGAAAACAACTCTAAAGTTTTTTGAGCACTTGAACTATATGGCGTCCATGTATTTCAGAGAAAAATAAGCTTCTACAGGTGTACAATGGAGACTAAAAGAAAAGAATCAGGGATACTGGTTAAAAGGCTAAGCAATATAGCCATGTGGGAGGCAATACTCTCTGTTAAATTTGGGGTAACATGGCAATTAAATTTCAAAGGAGCAGATACCAAAATCACTTCAAAGTAAGAAGGCATGAAATTTAATTCTTCACATATGGTCATGTGATGCAGAATGATGTTTTGGTCAATGATAGACCACCTATATGATGGCGGATCCATAAATTTATAATGAGTTGAAAAACTCCGATCGCCTGTGATGTCTTGATGATCCTGACCCTGGGAATGCCTAGGCTAATGTGTGTGTAGATGTCTTCATTTGTAACAAAATGTTTAAGAAGGAAAAATGAAAATTTTAAATATAGAAAATATCTTATAGAATAAGGATATAAAGAAATTAAATACTATTGTACAGCTGTACAATCTGTTTGTGTTTTTATCTAAGTGTTAATACAAGAGTCCAAAAGTTTTTTTTAAGTTTACAAAGTAGAAAACTTACAGTAAGCAGTTTATTTATTATTGAAGAAAAAATCTGTATAAATTTAGTGAAACCTGAGTACAGTGTTTATAAAGTCTACAGTAGTGTACAGGAATCTCCTAGGCCTTCTTATTCACTCGTCATTCCCTGACTCACCCACAGCAACTTCCAGTCCTGCAAAGTCATCTGTGGTAAGTGTCCTATACAGGTGTACCATCTTTTAATCTTTCATACCATATTATACTCTACCTTTTCTATATCTGGATATATTTAGATACACAGACACTTAACCATTGTGTTACAACTGTTCCCAGTATTTAGTACAGTAACATGTCATATAGGTTTGTAGCCTAGAAGCAATAGTCTATGCCATATAGCCTAGGTGTGTAGTAGGCTATAGCACCTAGGTTTGTGTAAAGGCACTCTACAATGTTCACAGAACAAAACTGCACAATACATTTCTCAGAATATGTCGCTGTTGTTAAGTAATGCATGACTGTATAAGAAATGAAGTGGCTGTTGGAGGAGTGCTAGAATAGCTACCTACTGCTGCGTAAGCTACTACCCCAAAACTTTGTGGCATAAAGTAACAATATTATCTCATAGACTTTCTGTAAACTTGGAATTCAAGAAAAGTTTATCTTGGTGGCTCTGACTTAGAATCTCTCATGTGGTTACTGTCAGATGTCAACCAGGATTATCATCTAAAGGAATGACTAAAACTACAAGATCCACTTGCAAGCTGGCTCACACAGCTGGCCTGCAAGTTGGGGGGGCCATGATGGAAAGGCCTTAGTTGCTGTCCACATGGACATCTCTGTAGGGTTGCTTGACTATTCTTATGATATGGTGGCTTATTTCTTTCAGAGTGAGAGACCTAAGAGGAAGCAAGGCAGAAGAGGCAAAGTTTTGGCAAAGTTTTTTTTTTTTTTTTTTTTTTTTAAACATGTAGCCTCAGAAGTCACACATGGCCAGTTCTGTCACATTCTATTCATAAGAAAGGATTATTAAAGTTGGCACACCTTTAAGAAGAGGAGAGGCTCTACTTTTTCTTTTCTTTTTTTTTTTTTTTTGAGGGAGAGTCTCACTCTGTCGCCCAATCTGGAGTGTAGTGGCACAATCTCAGCTCACTGTAACCTCTGCCTCCCAGATTCAAGCGATTCTCCTGCCTCAGCCTTCCGAGCAGCTGGGAGTACAGGCCCATGCCACCACGCACAGCTAATTTTTGTATTTTTACTAGAGACAGGGTTTCGCCATGTTGGCCAAACTGGTCTCGAACTCCTGACCTCAGGTAATCCGTTCACCTTGGCTTCCCAAAGTGTTAGGATTACAGGCGTGAACCATCACGCCTGGCCCAGCTCTACTTTTTCAAGAGGATCATATCAAATAATTTTTTAACACATTTAAAAACTACCACATGAAAATCTTTTGTAGTACCTAGTTTCAGACTTACCAAGATTTGTGATAAGTATAATAACCAATAGAAATATCAAATAAACAACTTAACTCTTGGAGTAGAACTGGGGTAAAATTATCATTTTTGGAATTACCTACATTGAGGTATTGGGTGAAGACCTAAAGGCGCTGAAAAACATGAAAACGGGGAATTTAGAAAGAGAAGAATGCAATTATATGTACTATTTGAGAGCAGTTAGAAGAGAAGAGAGATACCAGAAAAGAAAATAAGAAAATAGAGAAGGGCCAGTAATAGCAAATTTTATGTAAAAATCAAGGAGAGTGAAGCCACCGATGTTTTCTTCAGGGGCAGTGACATTTCTTTTTCAATAGCACCAAATAAAGATGGGATCTAGAGATCAGAATAGCTTCTTTTGTCAGATGGACTCTTGCTTATCTTCTTCCTTAGAAGCTAAGAATTAGGAAGATAGGTAATTGGGGTAGAATCAGGAAACTATTCAGAGCTCTGATCAAAGCAATTAAAATATTACTAACCCAGCGCCGTGCCACCTATATTGAAGACAGTTTTATACCCTGTAAGTCATTCTTGAGGTAGCCATAAAAAGATATTCAAGCAGAAATAGGTTTGTATTGCATAGAAAAAGAAAATTAATGGCAAAATCTAAAAGCAAATCAATATGTGAGTTAAAATGAAGTAAGGTTAAAATGGGCATTTAAGAACACAATACCTTGTAGTTGCATGGAAAAATATGTCACTATATTAAGTAAACTGTGAAGAAGAAATACCGCTAATGTTGACATTTGCAGTTATAGCACTCTCAAAAGATGTTTGCAAATGTGCAGTAGTAGAAAAGGGCAGTAATATCAAAACATGGCCTTCTTTTTATCTTGTTTCTTTGGAGGGTTACAATTAACAAAATCAACTATATTCTAAAAAATAAGGGAAAACATTAACTTTTAAAATTCCCCTCAGGAAGACCAAAGCATTGCTAGACAAAAAATAATGAAATCATTTTTTTCCAAATAACTCTTCAGCAAAATTATGAAAGGCTCTGTGTAACAAGAACTCCATTTCAAGGACAAGAACTGAAAGCCATCAAGGCAGCTTGGCCAGGCAGAAAATGATATCACCTTATAAAATCCCTTTGATATCCACAGCCTGGTTTTCAAATAACAATTACATGCTTAGGTTAGCTTCTCAATAGCTAAAAGAACTATTTATTGTATACTTTTTCTCCAGGAAAAAAGGTTCTAAGTATTTTGCTTAAGAATTTTGGTTTACTTTGGTTCTTTAAGGAATCATAGTGCAGATCCCAACTCCATGAAACACACTAAGACAAGCTTCACCATTCCTAAGAAGCTGCCTTGCCACAAAGTGGCCATGTGGTGTCTGTCTGTCTGGGTTCTGTGCAGGTTCAATCGCTTCATTTAAAACATAATAAAACTATGGAGAATGGAACTTGGTGACCCTGTTTCACAGTTTTCCAAAGCACAAAAAAGGAATCGAGGGCATTGAAAAGTGAGTCCAAACTTTTATGGGTTTTCTTTCCCCCAGACCTCAGACAACAGCATTGTTATGAAGCAGCAGTATTCCTAAAGGGGAGTCTGGGTATTGATATGCAAATGTGGACTACAAACATCCCATTTGGCCTCAGAATTCCTGTGTCTAGCACTGTCACACAAATAGGTTTTGAATCTGTGCAGTTTATTCAGGACCATAAATATGTGTTTCACCCTGTGAACAAATTCTGTTTGCTCACAGAGTTCACAGCAGTGAAATACAAGGTAGACTACAAAACAGCCTCTATTTGATGTCATGCGCCTCACAGTAAAGTTACTTTTAAATGGTCCAGATATATACTTACTACCCAAGATTTCAGTGCAAATGTAGCATAACCCAGATGGTAAGGGTTTTCTTGTTTTGTTGTTGTTTTTGTTTATTTTAGATTCTCTGTATCAAAATTATTTACTCGCTTTTTAAAAACAGAAATGTAAAAACAACTTTAGTTTACATTGTTGGTAAAATCATAAAAGTCATACTATTAATTCTGAATAGATCTGTGATAGTGGAAAGAAGAAAATTAATTTTGAGACACCTAAGGAGCAGATGGAATGAGGGGTAGATGTTTGCTAGGTCTCTCTCTCTCTCTCTCTCTCTTTCTGTCTGTCTCTCTCTCTCTCTCCCCCCCCCATCCCTCTTTAAAAAATAATAAAAACTTATCCCTGGAAAAAATGTAAATTAACTTTCAAAATAGTTTGGATAAGCATTCCAACCACCAGAATTCTATTTAGCCCACAAAATTTGTATAGCCTCTACCCACATTTCCCGATGCTATTTCCAGCTTTTCCTGGCCATCCCCACTTCTTTCATAACTGCTCCACCTCTAGGAAACTGCTAGTATGGAGCAGACACACTGAATTCTCACCACACTTTCCCCCTGAACATGCATAGAAGAGTGTAAGGCAGAGGGTGGGAAAGTTCTCTTTTTCTATTATTTCATCCTGATTCTCTAAAGCACTAGACCTGCCAACCATGTGTCTATTTTCATAACAAACTAAAGCTGAAACAATTAACAAAAAAGCAGATGATTTCAGAGGAAAATATAAAGCATTTGCCTATATGAATAAGCCAATGAGAGCATATACTATCAGAATAGAGACTAAACTGCCTTAAAATACCTATTGCCAATATGTCTTATCACGTCTTTCGTATGTGAAAGGCCAGCAAACCAATTATTCTTCAGATCTAGTCTGTAACTACATGTTCTACACTGGTGACCACACAAACTCACAGTATACTTCTGTTGTTGTTTTGTTTTGTTTTCTCTCTCTCTTTGGTTTTATAACTTAGTATATTTTCATTTAATTTTCAATATGAGATTGTATGGTACCTTGTCCTCTACTAAGGCACACATTCTTGATTTTTATTCCCTCTATTTTTTATTTGCTCAAGATAATGACAACAGACATGAAGTAAAACTGGATGAGTCACTGAGTTAGAGAGGATGAGGAGAAAAAGAGATAGGGAAGTCATGATAGGCCCCTCCCACTTTTGAGACTAGATGGTTCTATTCCTTTCTTTGAACATTATTATTAAATTACAGAATTTTAAAAAATCAACAAATTAAAGCCTTATGTTTTTACATATTAATCCTTAAGAATCCTTAATAGTTATTTAATGCTTAATAATCTTTAATAATTATTTCACCAAAAGCATGATTGAATGATAAAATTTCTCTATATAAATAGCTTCTCAGAGTATTTCTTAAATTTCTTAGGTAGAGGTGCTGTATTAAAGATCCAGTTAAGGGCAAATAAATGTTGTTTCTATGCTTCCACCACATCATTACTTAGATCTTATTGAATAAAGTGAGAATAGTTATTACGTTAATACTATCAAACTACTCTGAGGAAGAAACAGGATATTATAAAACTCTGTTTCTTTTAAATGAGTTGCTAATTTCAATCAGCTAATAATATTCATTAGGTTTGAAAAAATAGATTAAATGAAAGGGTGAACATGTCAAATTTAAAAGTTACAAATAGTTAACAACTAATATAGCCTAACTGCATATAATAAGAAAGGCAGTAAAGATTTTTACTAATAAAAAAATGACATTTTAAGATTTTGTGAGTAAACATTTGTTCATTTCAGATTTTAAAAGAAAAGGAAAACTGTTGATTGCTTGATTGGGAAAGAATATAACAATATTCAAGAAGGAAGATGTTATTATGAATCAAGGCTTTCAATGCCAAAAAATCTTTCTGCAAAACAATAATTTTTTCAAGTTAAGTTTTAGAAGTATTGGTTTATTCTTGCTTTTCTTCTATAATTTTCAACAGTATCTCATGCATGTTTCTTTCACAATTGTATACAATTGGTAGGGTACTAAAATACAACGAAGACAAGAGACAGCTTAGAAAAAGAAGAAACTGAATAGTGTTTATTCCTTTTTGTGATTATTTTTCATATATTTTGCAGAGAAGATATGGCCAAAAAGCATCTTGGAGCATGTCCTGACCTTGGAGGAACTTTTTCTTCTGGAATATTTCCCCAGTTTGTGTTTGTTTTCTCCCCTTTGTAGTCTTTTATTTTTCTAGAGTAATTGCGATGAATTAAAACATAAAATTCAGAGAATTTTTTAAAAGATAAATACTTATTCAGCAATTTCATGTTTCATTTAACTATACAGATCTGAATATGTGTGTGATATTCTCTTGGATTTTTATGACATCAGCTTAGTTTTAAGGTATGCATTACCTTACATTTTCTTCAAACTGGAGTTTTAGTTGAGGCACTAGTGCCATCTGCTGGACACAATAAAATCAAAGACTCGTGAACACAGTTTCATAGGTGAAAAGTCCAACCAAGTAGAGCCCTTGTTCCTTAAAATTTAACCTTTATGAAACACTTACTATTCTTTTCAATGTACTCAGAAACGTACGTTCAGACCTGTTTCCGTTGGTCATTCCAGGAAACTTAATGAAAAGTCTTTTAGGACTATTTGCCATCACAAATACAGTTTAAAAGTACATTCAACATTCAACAAAATTTGCATTGAGCATTCTGGGTACATAAAAATGAAGACGATTCAGAAACCAACTTCAAGATGCTCGTAATCCCATGGATTGATAGAATGAAAAAAGTAATTACGATTGTGAAATTAAAATGCTACAACAGAATAATACCTCACTCAAACAACATGGGAAAATTGCTGTAAAGATATACTTATTCCTAAAATAACAAATATAATAGCTCTGGGAGAGATTTTAGATGACTGCCTACTTTTGTAATTGAGAAAAATGAGAGTAAAGTGTTCATATCTTATTCAAATCATATTGTTAGTTAGTGTCAAAGTTGAAACCAGAAGCTAGATGAACTAATGCTCTTTTCATGGTTTCCCTTTCTGCCCAATCATTTCTTACCGATTATTTTACATATAGCAAAGTGAATATAACAAAGTCAATTTTAATAAAAGCTTAAACATTTAATATGTCATAAAGATAATATTGAAAGCATAAAAAAGCAACAAGAAAGACCATTTCAAAATATTCTCACATTACAAATCTATACGCTTGTTTGGTTGCTCATTGGTTTAATATGTGTCTTTTGCCACAAGATTTTAAGATTCCGTAACAGAGCTTAGCAAAACGCTTGGCATTTCACAACAGGTACAGAATGAATGAATGAATGAATGAATGAATGAATGAATGAATGAATGAATGAATGAATTCTAGACTTGTTTATGTTCTCTTAATCTAGTGAGAAAGGAAGGACTAAATTAAGCATGACAGATTGCTGAAAAAAAAGGAAAATTGATGCAAATGAATGCAATGAATAAGACTTCGCAGATTTATGAAAATGTTTAGAGCTTGCTCTTACTTCTTTCAGGTACATATTGAAATCCCTGTGGATAATACAGCTATATCTGAATTATTTGATAACTAAATATCAAAGGATTAACACTAAATGTTGACTTGATCAACATAAAAGGTTTTCCCTACTTTTCTATCTTTAAGACAAATAAATATTAATTTGGATAAGACACTGAATACCAGGGATAGAGAGAGAAGCCCCAGATAGAAAAAAAATGTATTGACCTTGCCATAAAATTGACTTTCTAGTGCTAAGAACAGTTATAATTGCAAATCATGTATTAATTTATTTAACCCTCAAAACACAGCTCAAGATATATTAATTGTTAATTCCATTTTGGAGGAGGAAACACCATAGCATAAGAAGTCTAATAACCTGTCCAATATTACAGAACTAGGAGTGGAGAAGCTGATCTACACAAACAGGCAGTGGGCATCAAAGCCTAAGCTCTTAACCTCTATGTGAGTGGTTCTTAAGGTGTGTTCCAAGGACCTGATTCTCTAATGCACAGAACCTAGTGTCTATTTTCATAACAAACTAAAGCTGAAACAATGAACCAAAAAAACAGATGATTTCAAAGGAAAATATAAAGCATTTGCCTATATGGATAAGCCCACAAGAGCACATACTGCTATATTCTGTTAAGAAAAATACTGAAGAGATTTGAAAAAAAAAAAAATTCCACTTTCCTCACAAATATTTTAAGAAAATTTATGTATGTATTTATTTATTTATTTATTATTTTTGAGACAGGGTCTCAATCTGTCACCCAGGCTGGAGTGCAGTGGCATGATCTCGGCTCGCTGCAACCTCTGCCTCCCAGGTTCAAGTGATTCTCCTGCCTCAGCCTCCTGAATAGCTGGGATTAGAGGAGCCTGCCATCACACTTGGCTAAATTTTTGTATTTTTAGTAGAGATGGGTTTCACCATGCTGGCCAGATTGGTCTCTTAACTCCTGAACTCAAGTGATCTGCCTGCCTCAGCCTCTCAAGATGCTGGGATTACAGGTGTAAGCCATTGTGCCCAGACTAAGAAAATGTTTAATTTTGATGAAATTATGCACTCATGTTAACATATAATGAGTTTATTACTGTTGATTTAAATTAATTAGTAGTTTAAATAGATAAAATACTCTAAATAAATTAATAGTTCTTGGTTTTAATTTCTAATAGAGTAAATATCTATAGATATAACCTACTTCAACGAAAGCTCCTTGGAGTCCTCAACAATTTATTTATTTCAAAATTGCCTTTCTCTTATTAAGAGTTTTTTGGGGGGGATTTTTTGGTTTTTTGTTTTTGTTTTTGTTTGAGATAGGGTCTTGCTCTGTTACCCAAGCTGGAGTGCAGTGGTGCTATCTCGACTCACTGTAGCCTCCATCTCCCGAGTTCCAGGGATTCTCCTGCCTCAGGCCAAGTAGCTGGGACTACAGGCACATGCCACTATGCCCAGCTAATTTGTGTTTTTCTAGTAGAGATGGGGTTTCACCATGTTGTCCAGGCTGGTCTCGAACTCCTGGACTCAAGCAATTCTTCCGTCTCAGCTTCCCAAAGTGCTGGGATTACAGACATGAGCCACTGCACCAATAACTGCAAATGTCAGCATTAGCAGTATTTCCTCTTCACAGTTTTACTTGTGATATAGCCTAATAGAGTAAATATCTATAGATATAACGCACTTAAACAAAAACTCCTTGGAGGGCTCAATAATTTTTAAGAGTGTAAAGAAGTCCTGAGATCAAAATGTTTGAAACTCCTTCCATAAGACTTGTGTATAGTGGGTACACTATAATTTGAGTGCTGTTTTCACATTCACATCAGCTTGTAATTCTTACAATACAAAGAGTGCCTCAATAATGACTGGAGTCCATGGACCTTTGGGCATACTTATTCAATATCATCATCTCAAATATTAAAGTCACAACTTCTTAAGTCCATCTTAGTTCAGGCTGAAGCTCAATTATGTATAAGACATACATATAAGCTGAAAAAATTAAGGTTGCAATTGTAGGTTGGATTGTATCACTTAAGGTTTTGGATGCCAGGCTAAGGATGTATTTGTCCATGCTGTAGAAAGTCAATTAAGATTTTGAATATGAAATAGTGGCAAACAGAATTTGAAAGAAGTGAGTAAAATCAAGTGGAGATACAAATATTGAGGGCAGAGGAGAATGGAGAAACACAAGTTCTAATGGAATAAAAATTACTACAAGAAAGTAATGTATGTTTTATTTTAAAAAATTAAAGACATTTGGAAAGAGGAAATTATTTTTAAATGCTTTAAGTATATAAAGAGTATTCTGTGAAAAGTATAACTTACTTTCTCTTGTAATGCATGAGTTCTTTTATGGAGAAATGAACTTAAATTTTGGTCAAGTAACTTGGTTAAATTTTAAGTTAAATTGTTGATCAATGAGGATGATTATACACTGGAATAGATCCTAAACAGAATTTCAACAACATCTCTCTCTGAAGATATTATAGAGATTAGTGGTCCATATGATTATAAGCTACAGCAGCTCTCTAATCAAATGGCAATACAATGAAAAGTACAGTGAAACACAGCTGAGAAGATCTGAATTCTGGTCTGATTATGACATACATTAACTTTTTCTTCAGTAACATAGACATATTCTGGGTATCTTTTTTCATATCTTATATGTTATTTATAAGGGCCATCTTGTACATGAAGGTACATGTTGAATATAAAATACTATTCACCAATCGATAACTTATGATGATGAGATCAGTGACACTAAAAAGCCTTTCTATTACTATGACTTTATGAAAATCTAGAATTCATTCTTCTTTTACTCATATGTTTCATTCCAGGGACTGAAAAAATAGCAGTGAGTAAACAAGTAGGATATTTGATGCTCTCCAACTAACAACAGAAACACAAGTTTTTAATAAAAATACTTGGGTTTATACTGGAAATCAATGTTCCCAGATCTTATAACAAATATAAGTATAAAAGTTATACGAAGTCCTGCTAAATGATATTTTCTTGATTCCTTTGGTGATTTTGTAAAAAGTTTAACAAAAGGATAATTCAAAAATGTGGAAGTTGCAGAAGTTTGCAATTTGTTGATGGATATGTTCCAAAAGGTACAGTATGCAGCCTGAATTTTATCCAGACAAAAATCACAACAGAATTCATTAAAAATAAACAAAATCAAATAAAGTTGGTAATTTAATCAAGTTTTGTGGTTTGCTTTCCTAAAATTGACTCAAATATGTTAAAAGATAATCCCCTTTGAGAGGATTTCCTAGATTTGCATTCTATCCTGTAATGAAAAGAGGTAAGTGTATTGTATACACAGACATAAACAAAACTTCTGCTTATACACAAATACATATGCTATATATACATGTTTTTAAAGAAAGGGATTTATTTAGGTGAAATACATTATAGTCTTTTGAAAAATGCCTTTAAAATTTTTCTTTATCATAATGAAATACAGAAGAAAATAAGATCATTTTACAAGAGAGTTTCATTGTTGCCATCTTTACATTTGAATAGAAACAGAAAGTTAATCTTATGACAAGCCAGGCTTTGATAAACAACTATTTGCATTCTCACAGCACATGTAGCAATAGATAATAAGATTGCCACTATTCAGTTGAGTAAGCACATCAATTGACAGTAAGATCAATAACAGAGATATTAATAAGCATTTCCCCAAATACACACCACACACAAACACACACAAACACACAGAGCTATTCCACAAAGCTTTAAATTTAAGTCATTTGACATCAGTTCCCTAATAATCAACTACTTTGCAAAAGAGGAGGGGAAAACTATTGGCTTAAGTTGGTAACTTTGTGACAATAGTCCAATGGCAGGTATATGTCACATTACACACACCAAGAAAGGAAACTTACTTGTTTCCTCAGGTGCCAAAGATAGAAAGATAAAGTTGCATATTGAATGTTCATGGTGATGTTAATAACATTTTAATATCATTAGACATAGACAATGTTTATATCATAACATATTAATATTATTAAACATGGACAATGTTTACAACAGCAGACATTGGGAAAAGTATTCCAACCTTGTTTACATTTGGGAAAGTGTCTCCAGCTACATATTCATAACAGGTCTTCAGGGGAAAAATATAAGACTGGTTTAGAAAAGCTCTATATACTCCAGAGATTTTCTTTGAAAAATCAGCAATTATTAAAATTATTTTATAATATTCATCTTCTCAAGCATGTTTCTATTATATATAATAAATTTACAGATCAAATTTAAATTCTCCAAACCGAGATTTTAAAAATGTTTAAACTGACTTCATTGAAGATAGAAAGTGCACAGTTTGAAAGTGATATTCGAAATCTTCACCAAAAAACTTAAAGACATTATTGACCTTCACTGAGAAAACAAAGTAAATAGCATATATGGCAATATTCAATAAATTGAGAACTTACCTCTTAATGATGGAGAAGAAACTGTTCAAAGCAGATGAAACCATTGAACCATTGCCAATAACTGTGAAATGATGCACACCTATAGAAAGCAAGCAAACATTTTAACAGAAAAATTAAAAAGCCGTTGCTCTTATTAAAGGCAAATGGTTTCCCATGGGGGAAAAGTAATTGTTCACAGTAATTGATCAAAATCTCTACTGGCCAAGAGAAAACTCAATAAATTAAGAAAAGAAAATACAAATGACAGAAAAAAAAAAAAATCAATGGGGTAGAGCTTACATTTAATTCCTTAAATTTAAAAGAGCTCCTTATATCCCTGATGCTTAAAACAAGGCATATGTCAAAAGTCGGAGAGGACCACCATGTTATATTCTGGATTATCAGTCCACCAAGAAAGCAGTAGCATTAAGTTGTGATAGTTGAAGAACTGAGTGAATGTATCCAAAATGTTACCTCAATGGATCTAGAATCATAGGAAAATGGTTCCTCCATCAAGTTACTATATTTTCCAACAATTTCTCCACAGAAGCCTTATGCAATTTATCCTGCTGTGTCTAGCTTGGCATACTCTCTTTAGACCAGCGGAAACCAAAATTTACTGTCTTTTGTTAACCCTTAGGATTGGGCATCTTCAAACGCTGAATCCAGTAGAAATGACCCAAAGGATGAGCTCAACAACTTATGTACACCTAATTCAGGTCCAATCTTTCTTCCTCTGCCTCCTCCCCCAGTCAGAAGTCACATGGGAAAGAAGAGCTCCAGGGGGCAGTTCATAGGAAGAGAACTTTTTTTTCTACCTCTCCATTCTACTCAAGATAACACGGCCATCCAAAGAAGATTCATCATTGAGAGATACTCCTGGCCTAACATATTTTCCATTAGCAAAGAGAAATGTCTTTATACCCAAGCACTGGGTATTCCCCCATTCCCCCACTCTGTAGAAGAATCCAGCCCTTCAATGAGCCTACTTTGGAAGATTCTGAAGCACAGCAAAATTCTATTGTTTCTTTCCTAAAGAAATGTTGTGTTTTTCTTTTAGTTTCATTACTATTAAGTGATTAGACCATTATTCAGATATAGCTTGATATAATTCCAATTCAAATATTTTACAAATGCAGGATATTTAAATGTGAGCCTTAAGAGTAAATTCCTTCCATTTTAAATGTATTTTGTCTGTCTTTTGAAACAATCTTGGAAATTTTCCCTTTTAATTTTACTACTGTTAGGTGAATACTCAATTGCTTATATTGAAGCCTGATAGAATGAATTATATATTTTGAGACAGAGTCTCACTCTGTCACCCAGGCTGAAGTGTAGTAGTGTAATCTCAGCTCACTGCAACTTGTATCTCCTGAGTTCAAGTGATTCTCCTGATTTAGCCTCCCCAGTAGCTGGGATTACAGGTACATACCACCACACCCAGGTAATTTTTGTATTTTAGTAGAGATGGGGTTTCACCATGTTGGCCAGGCTGGTCTTGAACTCCTGACCTCAGGTGATCCACCTACCTCAGCCTCCCAAAGTGCTAGGATTATAGGCGTGAGCCACTGCACCCGACAGAATTATAATTGTTAAAATATTATTTTATAAACATGGATTATTTAAATATGACATTAATACATTTATATTTTATTCTGTTTATAGCTAGTATAAATAAAGCATTCTGGTTTTAGTTTTGAATAAATCCCCTATACAATAAACTATAGTGAGAGTTTTACATGAACAGTTCAACCAATGATGATATTTGAAACTCAAAGGCCATGTCTATATAACCAAGGGCTACATTTAGCCCAATTACAAGATAAAATGAAGTAGCTTGATATCTACCTGAGTAAATGTTAATTCATTTTTAAAAACAAGTACTTTGTGTCTAATTCTTTGTTATGTCCTGTGATTTATATATATATTATACACACACACACACACACATATATATACATATATGTAAAGGGAAGTATATACTCTTAGGGAGTTAACAATAAAAAGTAACCATTTCAAGTTTTCTAGTTAAAATAAAATTAAATAACTTTAAAATTTTACAAATCACTATCTCCAAGAGCATATATTTAGCATCCGTCTTCTCATATCTGAATGCTATCAGGTTTTCCTGACTAAACATCCTTTGTAGGCAGGGACAATGTTGCAGTACAGTATCTTTGAACGCAGTTGCCCAGTAAACATTATAAATATATTGATATTATGATATTAACCTAACAAGCATTTAAAAACCACTTTCTTTGTGCAAGACTTAGTCCTAAATACTTTTAAATAACTCATTTAACTTCATAACATTTGTGAGTTAAGTAGTATTACAATCACTTATTTAAATATGGGAAAACTGAGTACTAGGGAGAATAAGTAAATGACCCAAGGACACATGGCTCTAAGATGGCTCTGCTAGGATTCAAGCCCGGATGACCTGGTTTTAAAGTCTACCCACTTAAACACTATACTATGTTGTTTGGATGAAGAAAAATAGCATCTAATGACTGAAGCTACTATCAGCAACGATTATTGTGTCATTGTCATTAAAACTCTTACATGCCCCAGTCTGAATTCTTTTTGATCCAGGTAATTTCTTTTACTCTCTGAGACTCTAGTTTTTGCCCAATTGTTTGCACACTTGACGTGTAAGTTTTCTAACAATTCGCTGTTTATTATTTGAAAAGGAATGATATGACACATTCCATCTGATGTGTATGGGTTCACTTATGTAGTGTCCTTCTACTTGGAAGAAACATCCTTTTTCTGCCACACTCTTTAGAGGTATGATCAAATGGTTGGCCTTTCCAGTAAAATCATTCCTCGGAGATACTTTCTCACTTCCCAGAAATCAACTAAATATCTCAAGGTAAGACAGAGTCTCTGAGAAGGAGAGAAATTATCCTAAAAGAAAAAGAATACATAATAGTCTAAAACAACAATAGCATTTAATAAATCTAAGAAAACTTGGCACTTTCCATACCATAAAATGCTAAGGTTACCACTGATAAATTACCAAATGCTTTTCTCTGTCAATGGGATAAAACTGCCTACTTGGAACTGAGCCGAAGACCGAGGCCTTCCACAGAAAGAGACTACCCAACATTCAAATGTGTAAGTTATCCTCAGCTAGCATTTGGGTCCTGGTTCACAGGACAAGGGCTCCTGCCTTCCCCTTTGATACTTGTTGGTGTGTAAATCCACAGCACTTTGGAAAATATTATATAACTCTGTCAATACTTAAAGATAGACTTCAAGGTGACCAGGAAGTTCCCAGCCTGTGGGTCAGAGATTCTGTTCCTAGGGAGAATTGGAAAGCAAACATAAGAAGGTTTTCTCATCTGCTGTTCAGTATCATTTGGGTACCAAAGCTGAATCAATAATTGGTCTCTTTGGAAGATGTAGTTGAATCAGCTCCTAGTCCCAGAAAAAAAAAAAAAAAGTGTAGTAAGAGCCATATAAAGCCATGTAACATAGTGATTCCACTAATGATTTTAAAACAGTGTCAATAATAACTGTATGGAACAAAAAATTTATACTTCTTGAACTTGGTTGAAGAATAAGACCAATTAAAACAAAGTCAGAAGTCAAAGAATAAGAAAGTTTAACTGCTATAATAATATCACTACTCCTGAAATTACAATGAACACATTTACTCAAGAAACCAAAAAGAAAAATAAAATGTAGAGTCCAAAGACATTTTTCAGTGAAACAACTAAGAAAGTGAAAAAAAAAAACAACAACTTGTTTTTCTTGTTTTCTTCCTGTTTATTAAGAAGAAAATTCCTTCTAAAAAAAAAAAAAAAAAAAAAAAAAAGAGCTGGGGATCATGTAAGATTCTCTAGACCTAGACTAAAGAAGGCAAGAAGGCAAATCTTTAGATAAATAAATAAATAACTTCTAAGGGAAAGGATAAGAGTAACTAATAATAATTGGAATGGGTAACGTTTGGCTAGTAACTACTACCCTGGATGTTCCAGCACAAAACTTACAGATTAATGAGCTAGTCACTTTGATAGCATTAAAGAAAAAAATACATATATGCATATCTGAAGTTGGAAACAATGTATGTACAGAAGAAAACATGTGAATTTTGGAGTTAAAGGACCGTTATTTAAATCTAACTTCTGCCTATAACATTTGCAATTAACAAAGTTACTTTGATAATTAACAAAGTAATAATACTTTGGAATTTTTAAAATTCTTAACTCAAATGATATTTTCAAATTCCATGTGGAACACTGGCATAATAGTGGTATGGGTAAGTTTTATGATGGTTTCGAGAAAAAGTCCCTTCTGATTGAATTCCTAGTTATGTCTGTATAAAATCAGATAATGTTTTAAGTGAGTGGTGCTTTAACAAATTGTTGTTGGCCAAAAGCCATTTGATTCATTGATAAAACTTCTAACATTTATGACATTCGTGTACAGCATTCAAAAGCATTCCAATGTAACCTCTCTCATCATCCATCAGTTACTTTGAAAACAGGCAGAGCCCTTGAGTGAGACATCTGGCTAGACTCCTGCTCACCTTTGATCTCGTTATCTGGGACTCATCCACTGCAGCAATCACAGCCCTCCCTGGCTTTCTAAGTTAACATCTTAACAATCCAAATTTTGTATATCTTCAAATACGTTGTTAATTTAATGCTTTTATTATCTTGGGACAGTGGGAAGAAGGGAGAGATTAGGCGGTCTAGGTAAGTTACATCCTTTTTCTCTCCAGTTTATACGCACAGAACTTCTAAAAAGTTCATTTTACTCCTTTACATATAAGACGGAATCAGTGTGTTGAAGTGGGATTTAGGAGTGAGATGAAGCAACATTTACTGAGCACCTATGATATGCCAGGCACAGTATTCTGTAAATTTAAATATGATGTATTAAGTATCATATATAGTATGTAAAGTCTGTGTATATATTCATATGTATATATTCTCTGTGTGTGTGATTTAATTCAATAAAGATATAATTCCAATCTGCCTTCAAAGCTCAACCTTACTGTTTAGTTCCATGCGGTCTGGGGCAAATTATTTAATTACCCTGATTTTCAATTTCTTCTATTAAATGAATATATTGACTTAACAAGATTGTTCTGAGGAGTGAATGGAATAAAACATTAAAAAGTATTTAACATACTTCTCAGAACCCAATAGGCACTCAATAAAATCATAATGTCTATTATGTAAATACTTACCATTTAACATGTACCAGGCACTGTTTTAAGTGCTTTTTAAATATTGACTTCTAAAATGTTCATTATAATCTTTAGGTCACCCACTATTATAATCCATCCTTTACTGATAAACTGAGTACTTGAGAGGTTAAATGACTTACCTGGGGTCACACAATTAATGGAGACAGAACTAAAATTAAAACCCAACCATTTTCATCCCAGAGTATCTGCACCTAATCTAACCATTACATTCTACTGTCAGAGTTGACTCTCTAGCAAAAAAAAAAGAAAAAGAAAAAAGTTTTCTTTAGAAAATTTAAAACAAAATAATATTTATCCAGTTAAATCAATTATCAGGGTAACTGCAAATCATATTAGTGTTATACAGACATATTCCAAATAACCAACTACTCACTCACAAAGAAGATAAACAATACATAGGAAATGACTGGTACACTCAATTAGGATAATTCAAAGAGGATTTAATTGAAACAATTATTTTTAAAAGTATAAGCTGATCATAGAGAAGAGTGCAATATCTCAGGCTAGCAGTATTGAGGTTGTGTCCATCAGAAAGGACAAAGAGAGTGGGTATTACTGGAACCCAGAAAGAGCAAGTCATGTGGGGAGAGGCAACCAACCTGAAGCGACTGGGCAGGGAAGGAGGCAGGACATTTAGACCCTGACTTCACAGTTGCCCCCTGGGGATCTCCTACCGGGCCCCTCACTAGCAGTTAGAAATCAAGGAAACCAGCCAATGTCATCCATACAGGCCTGCCTGCTGGGGCCAGAACCAAGAGGAGAAGACTGTCAGAGGCATTTTTCCACCTCTGCTGATGATACCCAGGCAAACAGGGTCTGGAGTGGACCTCAAGCAATCTCCAACAGACCTATAGCTGAGGGTCCTGACTGTCAGAAGGAAAACTATCAAACAGGAAGGACACCTATACCAAAACCCCATCAGTACATCACCATCATCAAAGACCAGAGACAGATAAAACCACAAAGATGGGGAAAAAGCAGGGAAGAAAAGCTGGAAATTCAAAAAATAAGAGTGCATCTCCCCCTGCAAAGGAGCGCAGCCCATCGCCAGCAACGGATCAAAGCTGGTCAGAGAATGACTTGGATGAGAGGAGAGAAGAAGGCTTCAGTCCATCAAACTTCTCAGAGCTAAAGGAGGAATTACGTACCCAGCACAAAGAAACTCAAAATCTTGAAAAAAGAGTGGAAGAATTGACAGCTAGACTAATTAATGCAGAGAAGATCATAAACGAAATGACAGAGATGAAAACCATGACACGAGAAATACATGACAAATGCACAAGCTTCAGTAACTGACTCGATCAACTGGAAGAAAGAGTATCAGCGATTGAGGATCAAATGAATGAAATGAAGTGAGAAGAGAAACCAAAAGAAAAAAGAAGAAAAAGAAATCAACAAAGCCTACAAGAAGTATGGGATTATGTAAAAAGACCAAATCTACGTCTGATTGGGGTGCCTGAAAGTGAGGGGGAAAATGGAACCAAGTTGGAAAACACTCTTCAGGATATCATCCAGGAGAACTTCCCCAACCTAGTAGGGCAGGCCAACATTCAAATTCAGGAAATGCAGAGAACACCACAAAGATACTCCTCCAGAAGAGCAACTCCAAGACACATAATTGCCAGATTCACCAAAGTTGAAATGAAGGAAAAAATCTTAAGGGCAGCCAGAGAGAAAGGTCAGGTTACCCACAAAGGGAAGCCCATCAGACTAACAGCAGATCTCTCGGCAGAAACTCTACAAGCCAGAAGAGAGTGGGGGCCAATATTCAACATTCTTAAAGAAAAGAATTTTCAACCCAGAATTTCATATCCAGCCAAACTAAGTTTCATAAGTGAGGGAGAAATAAAATCCTTTACAGATAAGCAAATGCTTAGAGATTTTGTCACCACCAGGCCTGCCTTACAAGAGACCCTGAAGGAAGCCCTAAACATGGAAAGGAACAACCGGTACCAGCCATTGCAAAAACATGCCAAAATGTAAAGACCATCGAGGCTAGGAAGAAACTGCATCAACTAACGAGCAAAATAACCAGTTAATATCATAATGGCAGGATCAAGTTCACACATAACAATATTAACCTTAAATGTAAATGGACTAAATGCGCCAATTAAAAGACACAGACTGGCAAACGGGATAAAGAGTCAAGACCCATCAGTCTGCTGTATTCAGGAGACCCATCTCACATGCAGAGACATACATAGGCTCAAAATAAAGGGATGGAGGAAGATCTACCAAACAAATGGAGAACAAAAAAAAGCAGGGGTTGCAATCCTAGTCTCTGATAAAACAGACTTTAAACCATCAAAGATCAAAAGAGACAAAGAAGGCCATTACATAATGGTAAAGGGATCAATTCAACAGGAAGAGCTAACTCTCCTAAATATATATGCACCCAATACAGGAGCACCCAGATCCATAAAGCAAGTCCTTAGAGACCTAGAAAGAGACTTAGACTCCCATACAATAATAATGGGAGACTTCAACACTCCACTGTCAACATTACACAGATCAACAAGACAGAAAGTTAACAAGGATATCCAGGAATTGAACTCATCTCTGCACCAAGCGGACCTAATAGACATCTATAGAACTCTCCACCCCAAATCAACAGAATATACATTCTTCTCAGCACCACATTGCACGTATTCCAAAATTGACCACACAATTGGAAGTAAAGCACTCCTCAGCAAATGTAAAAGAACAGATTTATAAAATGTTAACATTTTAAGTACCAAAACATAATTTTTTCTTTGTCTTATTGGATACCTTTTTTTAAATTTCTGTCATTATCTTGGCTTCTAACATAAATTACATAGTCCATTCATTTTTTTCTGAACTAGCTCTAAAATAGCAGAGCCTTCAAGCACATCAAAGATGTACAACTGCTGGCCCTGCACCAGCATTCAGAAGTGTACTTTTGTCTTTCTCAAAATACAGCTTCCAAGCACATTTTCAGGTGTTATATAAAAAAGGTTTTCTGATCAAAAGGACAACATGGGACAAAACCAAACTAAACAGATTTCTTAACTGAAGGATAGCTCCAGAGCTAGTTGCATGGCAAAAATGACAGATTGGAATACAATATGAAGTATATACATAACTAACTAGATGCACAATTTTTTATTTTTTTCTTAAAAACATATTTGGGCCACTGTTACAAGGAACATTCTTTGAGAAATGATTTTTCTTCATACCAAAAGGCCTCAGCATTCTGCAGTGTTTTCTAACATGTATTCATTTGTTAATCTTGTCAACAAAGACGTATTCTCCTGAGTGCTGGGTGTTCAGTGGCGTACAGGTCAGATGAGGTCCCTGCTGCCGTGGATGTGCTCTGGTGTTGTGCTTTGTTTTGTTGGTAGAGTCTCTGTCTTTCCCCCGCACTGTCACTACCACTTGTCCCTGAGTGCTTACTTCTAGCAACATCTTTGTCCCCAGTCCTCTAACTTGACATTTTATAACCTTGCCTGTGTTTGGATAATCAGAAAATTAAGCCTACAGGAATGATGGGATAAGAGGCTATTCTTTTTATATAAAACATGAGCCATTTTAAATGAATGCATACAGCTATCAAGGCCTTTCTTGCATTCTTCCTTATCAGAGGCTTCTAACAAATAGTTAAAATTTCCAAGAAGGCAGCTTCTAGTTAAATAAGATGGGAGAGCAGAGTGGTCAAACACAGAATATTTGCCTTCTAACAGGCAGGCCTGCCTTCCAGGCCCAATCCTCCCCCCTCCTTCTGTTTAACCCATGCAAGTTCCAGTTTCCTCGCCTGTAGAATGATGGTAGTAATTATGCCCACTCACTGGGATTATTACAGGGATTAAATAAGGCTATGTACTCAGAGCTCACAGGAGCCACTAACATGAACTATAATTTTTACAGAGCCTAGCACATAGTAGATATTCAACATATAGTTAGAAATAGGAGTTATGGGCCAAATGTTGTGAACGGCTTCCTTAATTTTTTTCTTTTTAAAAAATATTTTTTTTTTTGTTTCCAGTGGGGTTGGAAGCTTTCTCAATTTCTTGAGCCAAGATATTATAGACAATTTTATTATGTTCTTGGAAGCACAGATAAAGCTTGGGCCCAAGTATGCTTACAGAGCTTCCTAAAATGCAGAACTGATGAGATTCCTAAAGTTCAGGTATTATGGTGAAGTAGATACAGTGACTCATGCACCACACATTCAGAGGACAACAAAGCAACACTGTGGCCCCACATAAGTGATGAGAGAAGTTCCTGGAATATTCACTTTCAACATTGGGTTTTCCTTTCTTCCCTGCACCTCAAGGCTGCTCGCTGAATACACAGTGGTATTTCCATTTCCCACAGGAGCTTTGGGTCTTTCAAGATGTCAAGGAAGTTTTACAAATTGGGCTTTTACAGGGAAAGTCCCTGAGGTGAACAGAGGACGAGTTGTATGCCATAGTAAAGGCTGCAGAAAAAATGGAGGTAAAGGCAGATACCCTGGCACTTGAATCTGGTGAGGTGGACAGAACAGGTGAGGCCTGGCCTTGGAGGGCAGGGGCCCAGGAAAGGCAGGATGAGATCTGCAAGGAGAGGAGAGATACCTTGTAATGTGCCAGAAGAGCCCCTGAGATGGCTAGCCAAAGGGCCCTGTAGAACAAACCCCTAGGCCAGTGCTGACATGCACAGCTCCTCATCTACAGAAGGGAGCAGCCCTGAAGCCCATCTGTGGATTATTCAGCAAAGGAGCCAGCCTGTAGTGTCAACTGTGCAAGGCCCCATGGGAATTGCCCCCCTGGATTACAGGTTCCCTGCCAATCACCCAAAAACAGGTGGTCCTTGATAGCCCCACATCCCTCACAGTGATAGTGCTGGTACGGAAGGAAGCATTTCAAACTCTAATTGAGTTAGAACGTTTGATGCATATATCACTCATTTTGGGCAAACCCTTTAAATTTAGATAAATTCCTGCTGAAAGACAATGACTTTAGTTTTTAAAAATAACAGTAATAATGTGAAATAGAAAAGGCAATAGAGGTCAAAAAGAGCATAAACAAGAAAAATGTAATATTAATCATAAACTATGAGCTAGAAGCTTATAGACTCCAACAAGCAAACTTACAAAATAGGGATTTATGGGCATTTTATACATGGTAAATGACAACTCAGAAAAATTAAGTGTCTTGCCCAAGGGTAGCAAGTCAGTTAACAGTGGTCATGAAAACAGCCAAATATTGAGTAATTTATGCCAAGTAATTTTAAGTAATTCTATCTATAATTAGTTATAATACCAAATATATAATACCGATAATTACCAATTTTACATATTTTCTCTCATGTATAACTCATGCAATTCCTAGAAGGAAGGATTATTATTATTATTCTCACTATACAGATGGGAAAACCAAGGTAGGAAATATTAAGTGACTTCCTCAAGGTCGTATTTAATTAGTAGTAAACCAAGGCTGTTTGACTTGGAACCTGTGTTCTTGGCCACATCCTTTCCATCCTCCTGTTTTGTAAAGAAATTTCTTGGATCATCAGAAATCACACTAAAATGGGAGAGTTCTGTGACCCCCACTGCAGGACATGTGACAGGGGTGTGGCTCATCTGTTGGGTCACTGCCACTGCTCAAACTCCTTACTGGAGGGGGAGCACACAGATGGACAGGTGCAGGAGCCCAAGTGGGCGAGTGTTACAGTGCACTCTTTTAGCCTGTAGACTAAAACAGTGCACAGCTTAAGTGTTGATGTGATTTGGCTGTGTCAACATCCAAATCTCATCTTGAATTGTAGCTCCCATAATTCCCATGTTGTGGCAGGGACCCAGTGGGAGATAATTGAATCATGGGGGCAGGTCTTTCCCATGCTATTTTCATAATAGTGAATAAGTCTCACAAGATCTGATGGTTTTATAAAGGGTAGTTTTCCTGCTCAAGCTCTTGTCTCTTGTCTGCCACCATGCGAGACATGCCTTTCACCTTCCGCCATGATTGTGAGGCCTTCCTAGTCGTGTGGAACTGTGAATCCATTAAACCTCTTTATTTTGTAAATTGCCCAGTCTCACGTATGTCTTTATCAGCAGTGTGAGAACAGACTAATACAAGTGTTAACCAGCTCAGCTCAGTGGACCTTTTTGCAAGGGCAGAGGATCAGCATGACAACTTTTGGTATCCTGAGCTCTTGTCCAGCATTCCAAAAGAATGGAGTCACACACGGACTTAAAGGATGGTGAATGTGGGGGTTTTGTTGAGTGGTGAAGGTGGCTCTCAATGGGATGGATGGAGAGCTGGAAGAGGGATGGAGTGGGAAAATAATCTTCCCCTGGGGTTTGCTCACCCAGCGGTCAATCTCCTCATCAACTGTCCCCAGTTGAATTCCTCTTGGTGTTCAGATGCTTCTTCTCTTTTCTCTGCCACACCACTCTGCTGTCATTCTGCTCTTCTGTTTGTCTCTTCATCTCCCTCTGGGGCTGGGGGTTTGGGGTTTATATGGATCTAGGATAGGGGGGCGTGGTGGGCCAAAATGTAACTTTTGGGTGCTAAAACAGAAATGCCTATTTCCATTTAAGGCCATGAGTATCCAGGCTTGAGGGTGGGACCTTTGCCAGGGAATCACCTTCTTCTACCCAATATTTCCCTGTCTTTTGTCTGTATCAACCCCTAGGTAGCTTATGTACTGTCGGAACACCAGAAATGTATTTTATAATTAGCCAAAAGTAAAGGATTCTTTTATATCGTATCTGCTTAGTTACATTTGTAACTAATGTCATTTAAAATATTATGCACAGATAATGGAATCAGCATTTTATCCCCATTTTACAGATGGATACATTGAGTCATAAAGAGTTAGTAGTTTATTATTTTAAAAATAATATATTAAGGTAGAATCCATCTCAGAATTAAATATCTTTTTATTATCACTCTTTATTTTTCATACTATAGATTTTTTTCCTTAAAGTTGTTACCATTAACCTTGCTAGAACTACAGTGCATCTCTAAACATGTGCTTGTCTCCCAGAGGGAAGGCCGTAAAATGGTTAACAACTGTGTTCAAATATATAGACAGTTTTTAGACAGAAGAATGACTAACTTTTTTTCATTTGTTTCCCCAAAAGCAACATAAAAGGAATATCAAGTTCAAGGAAAGATTTAGGCTAGAAATCACACACACACACACACACACACACACACACACACACACACACACACACACTTAGCTACTAGCTAATAGAATAAGTTTTGTAGGGGTAGTAAGATTTTTTTTTCCTGGAATTTTTAGAGATTTCACAGATAATTATGGGAATAGTCATTACCTAAAATTAAATTCATAATGCCACTGGAAAATATGATTTGGATACTTCAGGTAATTTAGTTTGTGCTTTCTACCCAGTCCACAAAAATATTTGAAGACTGTCTACCGGCCTAGCATTATTATACAGTGATACATTTTGTCAGACAGTATATTTATTGTCTGACAATATATTATTCAGAGGGTGCAATCCCTCTGAAGCCTTGGCAGCTTCCACATGGTGCTGAGTCTGTGGGTGCACAGAAGTCGAGAATTAGTGTTTGGGAACCTTCGCCTAGATTTCGGAAGATGTATAGAAATGCCTGGACGCCCAGGCAGAAGTTTGCTGCAGGGGCAGTGTCCTCATGGAGAACCTCTACTAGGGCAGTGCGGAAGGGAAATGTGGGGTTGGAGCCCCCACACAGTCCCTTCTGGGGCACCACCTAGTGGAGGTGTGAGAAGAGGGCCACCACCCTCCAGACCCCTAACTGATAGTTTGCACCATGCACCTGGAAAAGCTACAGACACTCAATGCCAGCCCATGATAGCAGCCAAAAGGGAGGTTGTGCCCTGCAGAGCCACAGAGGCAGAGCTGTCCAAGACCATGAGGACTCAACTCTTGTTATCAGTGGCATAGATATGAGACATAGAGTCAAAGGAGATCATTTTGGAGCTTTAAGATTTCATTGCCCCACTGGATTTTGGACTTGCATGGGCCCTGTAGCCCCTTTGTTTGGGTCAATGTCTCCCATTTGGATTGGTTGTATTTACCCAATGTCTGTACCCCCACTGTATCTAGGAAATAACTAGCTTGCTTTTGATTTTACAGCTCCTAGGCAGAAGGGACTTGCCTTGTCTCAGATGAGATTTTGGATGGTGCATTTTTGAGTTAACACTGAAATGAGTTGAGACTTTGGGGAATGTTGGGAAGGCATGACTGGTTTTGAAATGTGAGGACATGACATTTGACAGGGGCCATGGGTGAAATGATACGATTTGCCTCTGTGTCCCCAAAAAAATCTCATTCTGAATTGTACTCCCATACCTCCCAGGTGTTGTGGGAGGGATCCAGTGGAAGATAATTGAATTGTGGGTACAGTTTCCCCTATACTGTTCTCGTGGTAGTGAATAAGTCTCACGAGATCTAATGGTTTTATCAGGGGTTTCCACTTTTGCGTCTTCCTCATTCTCTCTTTGCCTGCTGCCATCCATGTAAGATGGGACTTGCTCCTCCTTGCCTTCTGCTGTGATTGTGAGGCCTCCCTAGTCATGTGCAGTTAAGTCCAATTAAACCTCTTTCTTTTGCAAATTGCCCAGACTTCGGTATGTCTTTATCAGGAGCATGAAAATGGACTAATACAGGAGCATAAATAAGAAAATGCATTTTTCCTACCATTTATTGTGTTCCAACAACGTGTGAAACACAGTAAGTACTTTTATATACAATACAATACCTTATTTAATCATCTTTGCAAATTGTAAGTTAGCTATTCTTTTTATTTATTTTCATTTTTTTGAGAAACAGTCTTGCTCTATCACGCAGGCTAGAGTGCAGTGGCACAATCTCGGCTCACTACAACCTCTGCCTGCCATGTTCAAGTGATTCTCCTGCCTTGGTCTCCTGAGTAGTTGGGACTACAGCCGTCCACCACCACCCCTGGCTAATTTCTGTATTTTCAGTAGAGACAGGGTTTTGCCAAGTTGGCCAGGTTGGTCTCGAACTCCTGACCTCAGGTGATCCGCCCACCTCTGCCTCCCAACGTGCTGGGATTACAGGTGTGAGCCACGGTGCCCAGTCTAGTTATTCTTATTATTCTTTTTCAGATGAAGAAATTGAGGCTTAGAGAAGTTAAGAAAATTACCTAACCTGGTAAATGACAGAGCTAGTAGTCCAAACCCTATCTATCAATACCCAAAGCTTAAGCTGTTCAACATCATGCCACAAAGTGACAAACTATATTAGCATATTTTAGGTGGTTGTACATATTCTTGATCCCTGCAAAGGCTTCAATAAATCAATAGGAGTTCATACTCAAAATTCAGGTCCATACAGCCAGTGGCATCTAGCTTTTTGTGGCTGTTTATTATAAGAAGGTGTACTAGTGGTAGGAAACAACCATATCTGTGAAAGGCTCAAAATAGTGACTCCAATTCCAGAAAATATATTTTCCTATAAGAAACAAGAAAGTGTTTTCATGAAAAAAAAAATTGTAATAGAATTAAATTTTTGGATAATGTAAACTTTTCTGTTTTTTCTTCATTAGGCATGTCATATAATGTACATGCTTTATGTTGATTGAAATAAATGCCAAAAGTAATCATAATTATTTTCTTTTTCTAAGATCCAAAAAATAATTTAACCTTTATGCCACATGAATCAAAGTTATGTAAGACTTTTAGAAATCTTTTTATGAGGTCAATCCCTGTTGATCTCATGATCAAATTACCACCACACAAATTTTTCACATCTTTAATTCTAAAAAGCTAGCTTTCCAAGAAAATCCCCAATTTCCCAGAAAATAATACTTGAAACTCTAAGTATTACCCTTCAAATGACAACAGATAAGTGATAACTTTTTTGGCATTACCATCTTCAGCATTTAACCTCTGATAAGCCTGAACATAGACAAATATTACAGAGATCTTCATTCAACACAGAGCAGTAAAAATTTCGCTAAATCCTGCCTTGGGATATGAATGTCTTTTTACTGAGCCTTTGAAATCTATATATATTTTCTTTGAGAAATACATTTTTATGACCATGGAAATGTTTTCTTCTATGAATTATTGAAAAACATGCTATCTGTTCCTCCAAATTAATAAACTATCCATAATTATATAACAACTTTAGGTCATTCATAGTATTTAAACTGTCTGACTATTACACTGATAGTGTCATTTCCCTGAATAAAACAAGGTTTTATTTTTCTTTTCTTTTTGTTATTTCTTTTCTTTGCAGATCCCAAATAAAGATTTTATTTATTTCTCATTGACTACCCGTTGTATTACTGTTTCCCACACTAATTTCTTCCCATGGTTTTCCGGGTGTATCTACTGAGTAGAACGTCCAGAAATTTTGAAGGAAGCAAAAGAGAAAATAGCAGCAGTTTGCAGAGATTCTAGATCGATTTCATCACGACATTCTGTCAAATGGAATTCTTATACCTCTCACTATAACTCAGTAAGGACTGGCTCCTGGAGACATGACCAGTTTTAGATAGTCTGACATTTAATGTCAACCAATGTATTGAGGACAGCCATTGTAACCATAAAATTGTATTTTTACCCTTAAAAACAATGTTTCATCATTATAGGCTGTCATTATTATTCGCTAGTACAATTAAGGTATTTTTCTTTCTCAGTCTTTCTATGACTGCCTTTAAAAATCACATAATCATGACTTACACTAAACATGACTGAACCGTCTTAAATAGATATTTATGTCTGGTTTATAAGTCTGCATGTCTATGAAAGAGGAAGATATTTTTAACTGTTAAAATCTCCCTGCAACATGATTTAAATATTCTCATATATTTCCTCTATTACCAGCTTTATTACTTGCTAACTGTTAATTCATCTATAATTGTTGCTTTAAATTAATATAAACTTTTCTATACACACACACATAGACAGGCCCACCTGTAATTAATTATGAACCCACTTTTTTTTTTTTTTTTATACTTTAAGTTGTAGGGTACATGTGCATAACGTGCAGGTTTGTTACATATGTATACTTGTGCCATGTTGGTGTGCTGCACCCATCAACTCGTCAGCACCCATCAATTCATCACTTATATCAGGTATAACTCCCAATGCAATCCCTCCCCCGCCCCCCTCCCCATGATAGGCCCCGGTGTGTGATGTTCCCCTTCCCGAGTCCAAGTGATCTCATTGTTCAGTTCCCACCTATAAGTGAGAACATGTGGTGTTTGGTTTTCTGTTCTTGTGATAGTTTGCTAAGAATGATGGTTTCCAGCTGCATCCATGTCCCTACAAAGGACGCAAACTCATCCTTTTTTATGGCTGCATAGTATTCCATGGTGTATATGTGCCACATTTTCTTAATCCAGTCTGTCACTGATGGACATTTGGGTTGATTCCAAGTCTTTGCTATTGTGAATAGTGCCGCAATAAACATACTTGTGCATGTGTCTTTATAGCAGCATGATTTATAATCCTTTGGGTATATACCCAGTAGTGGAATGGATGGGTCATATGGTACTTCTAGTTCTAGATCCTTGAGGAATTGCCATACTGTTTTCCACAATGGTTGAACTAGTTTACAATCGCACCAACAGTGTAAAAGTGTTCCTATTTCTCCACATCCTCTCCAACACCTGTTGTTTCCTGACTTTTTAATGATTGCCATTCTAACTGGTGTGAAATGGTATCTCACTGTGGTTTTGATTTGCATTTCTCTGATGGCCAGTGATGATGAGCATTTTTTCATGTGTCTGTTGGCTGTATGAATGTCTTCTTTTGAGAAATATCTGTTCATATCTTTTGCCCACTTTTTGATGGGGTTGTTTGTTTTTTTCTTGTATATTTGTTTGAGTTCTTTGTAGATTCTGGATATTAGCCCTTTGTCGGATGAGTAGATTGCAAAAATTTTCTCCCATTCTGTAGGTTGCCTGTTCACTCTGATGGTAGTTTCTTTTGCTGTGCAGAAGCTCTTTAGTTTAATTAGATCCCATTTGTAAATTTTGGCTTTTGCTGCCGTTGCTTTTGGTGTTTTAGACATGAAGTCCTTGCCCATGCCTATGTCCTGAATGGTACTACCTAGGTTTTCTTCTAGGGTTTTTATGGTATTAGGTCTAACATTTAAGTCTCTAATCCATCTTGAATTAATCTTCGTATAAGGAGGAAGGAAAGGATCCAGTTTCAGCTTTCTACTTAAGGCTAGCCAATTTTCCCAGCACCATTTATTAAATAGGGAATCCTTTCCCCATTTCTTGTTTCTCTCAGGTTTGTCAAAGATCAGATGGCTGTAGATGTGTGGTATTATTTCTGAGGACTCATTCTGTTCCATTGGTCTATATCTCTGTTTTGGTACCAGTACCATGCTGTTTTGGTTACTGTAGCCTTGTAGTATAGTTTGAAGTCAGGTAGCGTGATGCCTCCAGCTTTGTCCTTTTGACTTAGGATTGTCTTGGCAATGCGGGCTCTTTTTTGGTTCCATATGAACTTTAAAGCAGTTTTTTCCAATTCTGTGAAGAAACTCATTGGTAGCTTGATGGGGATGGCATTAAATCTATAAATAACCTTGGGCAGTATGGCCATTTTCACGATATTGATTCTTCCTATCTATGAGCATGGTATGTTCTTCCATTTGTTTGTGTCTTCTTTTATTTCACTGAGCAGTGGTTTGTAGTTCTCCTTGAAGAGGTCCTTTACATCCCTTGTAAGTTGGATTCCTAGGTATTTTATTCTCTTTGAAGCAATTGTGAATGGAAGTTCATTCCTGATTTGGCTCTCTGTTTGTCTGTTACTGGTGTATAAGAATGCTTGTGATTTTTGCACATTAATTTTGAATCCTGAGACTTTGCTGAAGTTGCTTATCAGCTTAAGGAGGTTTTGGGCTGAGACAATGGGGTTTTCTAAATATAAAATCATGTCATCTGCAAACAGGGACAATTTGACTTCTTCTTTTCCTAACTGAATACCCTTTCTTTCTTTCTCTTGCCTGATTGACCTAGCCAGAACTTCCAACACTATGTTGAATAGGAGTGGTGAGAGAGGGCATCCCTGTCTTGCGCCAGTTTTCAAAGGGAATTTTTGCAGTTTTTGCCCATTCAGTATGATATTAGCTGTGGGTCTGTCATAAATAGCTCTTATTATTTTGAGGTATGTTCCATCAATACCGAATTTATTGAGCATTTTTAGCATGAAGGGCTGTTGAATTTTGTCAAAGGCCTTTTCTGCATCTATTGAGATAAGCATGTGGTTCTTGTCTTTGGTTCTGTTTATATGCTGGATTACATTTATTGATTTGTGAATGTTGAACCAGCCTTGCATCCCAGGGATGAAGCCCACTTGATCATGGTGGATAAGCTTTTTGATGTGCTGCTGAATCCAGTTTGCAAGTATTTTATTGAGGATTTTTGCATCGATGTTCATCAGGGATATTGGTCTAAAATTCTCTTTTTTTGTTGTGTCTCTGCCAGGCTTTGGTATCAGGATGAGGTTGGCCTCATAAAATGAGTTAGGGAGGATTCCCTCTTTTTATATTGATTGGAATAGTTTCAGAAGGAATGGTACCAGCTTCTCCTTGTACCTCTCGTAGAACTCAGCTGTGAATCCATCTGGTCCTGGACTTGTTTTGGTTGCAAGGCTATTAATTATTGCCTCAATTTCAGAGCCTGCTATTGGTCTATTCAGGGATTCAACTTCTTCCTGGTTTAGACTTGGAAGAGTGTAAGTGTCCAGGAAATTATACATTTCTTCTAGATTTTCTAGTTTATTTGCATAGAGGTGTTTATAGTATTCTCTGATGGTCGTTTGTATTTCTGTGGGGTCGGTGGTGATATCCCCTTTATCATTTTTTATTGCGTCTATTTGATTCCTCTCTCTTTTCTTCTTTATTAGTCTTGCTAGCAGTCTGTCAATTTTGTTGATCTTTTCAAAAAACCAACTCCTGGATTCATTGATTTTTTGGAGGGTTTTTTGTGTCTCTATCTCCTTCAGTTCTGCTCTGATCTTAGTTATTTCTGGCCTTCTGCTAGCTTTTGAATGTGTTTGCTCTTGCCTCTCTAGTTCTTTTAATTGTGATGTTAGAGTGTCAATTTTAGATCTTTCCTGCTTTCTCTTGTGGGCATTTAGTGCTATAAATTTCCCTCTACACACTGCTTTAACTGTGTCCCAGAGATTCTGGTATGTTGTATCTTTGTTCTCATTGGTTTCAAAGAACATCTTTATTTCTGCCTTCATTTCGTTATGTACCCAGTAGTCATTCAGGAGCAGGTTGTTCAGTTTCCATGTAGTTGAGCGGTTTTGATTGAGTTTCTTAGTCCTGAGTTCTAGTTTGATTGCACTGTGGTCTGAGAGACAGTTTGTTATAATTTCTGTTCTTTTACATTTGCTGAGGAGTGCTTTACTTCCAATTATGTGGTCAATTTTGGAATAAGTGCGATGTGGTGCTGAGAAGAATGTATAATCTGTTGATTTGGGGTGGAGAGTTCTATAGATGTCTATTAGGTCCGCTTGGTGCAGAGATGAGTTCAATTCCTGGATATCCTTGTTAACTTTCTGTCTCATTGATCTGTCTAATGTTGACAGTGGAGTGTTGAAGTCTCCCATTATTATTGTATGGGAGTCTAAGTCTCTTTGTAAGTCTCTAAGGACTTGCTTTATGAATCTGGGTGCTCCTGTATTGGGGGCATATATATTTAGGAGAGTTAGCTCTTCCTGTTGAATTGATCCCTTTACCATTATGTAATGGCCTTCTTTGTCTCTTTTGATCTTTGATGCTTTAAAGTCTGTTTTATCAGAGACTAGGATTGCAACCCCTGCTTTTTTTTGTTCTCCATTTGCTTGGTAGATCTTCCTCCATCCCTTTATTTTGAGCCTATGTATGTCTCTGCATGTGAGATGGGTCTCCTGAATACAGCAGACTGATGGGTCTTGACTCTTTATCCCGTTTGCCAGTCTATGTCTTTTAATTGGAGCATTTAGTCCATTTACATTTAAGGTTAATATTGTTATGTGTGAACTTGATCCTGCCATTATGATATTAACTGGTTATTTTGCTCGTTAGTTGATGCAGTTTCTTCCTAGCCTCGATGGTCTTTACATTTTGGCATGTTTTTGCAATGGCTGGTACCGGTTGTTCCTTTCCATGTTTAGGGCTTCCTTCAGGGTCTCTTGTAAGGCAGGCCTAGTGGTGACAAAATCTCTAAGCATTTGCTTATCTGTAAAGGATTTTATTTCTCCTTCACTTAGGAAACTTAGTTTGGCTGGATATGAAATTCTGGGTTTAAAATTCTTTTTTTTAAGAATGTTGAATATTGGCCCCCACTCTCTTCTGGCTTGTAGAGTTTCTGCCGAGAGATCTGCTGTTAGTCTGATGGGCTTCCCTTTGTGGGTAACCCGACCTTTTTCTCTGGCTGCCCTTAAGATTCTTTCCTTCATTTCAACTTTGGTGAATCTGGCAATTATGTGTCTTGGAGTTGCTATTCTCGAGGAGTATCTTTGTGGTGTTCTCTGTATTTCCTGAATTTGAATGTTGGCCTGCCCTGCTAGGTTGGGGAAGTTCTCCTGGATGATATCCTGAAGAGTGTTTTCCAACTTGGTTCCATTTTCCCCCTCACTTTCAGGCACCCCAATCAGACGTAGATTTGGTCTTTTTACATAATCCCACACTTCTTGTAAGCTTTGTTCATTTCTTTTTCTTCTTTTTTCTTTTGGTTTCTCTTCTTGCTTCATTTCATTCATTTGATCCTCAATCGCTGATACTCTTTCTTCCAGTTGATCAAGTCGGTTACTGAAGCTTGTGCATTCATTTGTCAAGTATTTCTCGTGTCATGGTTTTCATCTCTGTCATTTCGTTTATGACCTTCTCTGCATTAATTAGTCCAGCTGTCAATTCTTCCACTCTTTTTTCAAGATTTTTAGTTTCTTTGCGCTGGGTACGTAATTCCTCCTTTAGCTCTGAGAAGTTTGACGGACTGAAGCCTTCTTCTCTCATCTCGTCAAAGTCATTATCTGACCAGCTTTGATCCGTTGCTGGCGATGGGCTGCGCTCCTTTGCAGGGGGAGATGCGCTCTTATTTTTTGAATTTCCAGCTTTTCTGTCCTGCTTTTTCCCCATCTTTGTGGTTTTACCTGCCTCTGGTCTTTGATGATGGTGACGTACTGATGGGGTTTTGGTATAGGTGTCCTTCCTGTTTGATAGTTTTCCTTCTGACAGTCAGGACCCTCAGCTGTAGGTCTGTTGGAGATTGCTTGAGGTCCACTCCAGACCCTGTTTGCCTGGGTATCAGCAGCAGAGATAGAATATTGCAGAAGATAGAATATGCAGAAGATAGAATATTGCTGAACAACGAATGTACTTGTCAGATTCTTACTTTGGAAGCTTCCTCTCAGGGGTGTACTCCACCCTGTGAGGTGTGGGGTATCAGACTGCCCCTAGTGGGGGATGTCTCCCAGTTAGGCTACTCAGGGGTCAGGGACCCACTTGAGCAGGCAGTCTGTCCCTTCTCAGATCTCAACCTCTGTGTTGGGAGATCCACTGCTCTCTTCAAAGCTGTCAGAGGTTCCTGCTGCTTTCGTTGTTGTTGTTGTTAAGTGTGCCCTGTCCCCAGAGGTGGAGTCTACAGAGACAGGCAGGTTTCCTTGAGCTGCTGTGAGCTCCACCCAGTTCGAGCTTCCCAGCGGCTTTGTTTACCTACTTAAGCCTCAGCAATGGCGGGCGCCCCTCCCCCAGCCTCGCTGCTGCCTTGCGGTTAGATCGCAGACTGCTGTGTTAGCAATGAGGGAGGCTCCGTGGGCGTGGGACCCTCCCAAACCCACTTTTTAATATGGGGTTTGTTTTAATAGTAGGGTCTTTCCCCCCTATGGAACACTCAGGGAAAACAAATTATTTTTCCTCCCCAAATATTTTCTATCATACAATTATGAAACCCAAAACAGCATGATGTCAAAATTATCAACACTTATAGGACTTTTAAGGAAATAAAAGTTCATCTAAATTTCCATTGATTTGTACAAATTAAATTTTATATTTAAAAACATGAAGATAAGAGAATATGCAAGCTTCTAAAAAGAAGCCATGAATGTCTATATGGGTACTCTTACAAGTGCTTTAGGTTTATAATCAAGATTGAATTCATGAAGCTAAACACATCAATCCTGAAAAATCCCTAATTTCTTAAGTGCTGTATCAGTCAGTTTTGCTGCATAACAATTAATCCAAAATCTCAGTGGACTATGAAATAAACATTTAACTTTTTCTGATTTTACACATCACTGGCTCAGAGATAGCTTCCTGGCTCTGGTTGTCTCTGCTTTATGTGTCTCCCCATTCCTGCTCCCAGGCTAAAGAAGCAGCCCTTTCTAAGACATTCTCATAAATATTTGAAAAGAAGAAAAGCAAGAGGCCTAGTTTAAACAAGACATTGCATTTAAAGCTTTTGTTTATATGTGGCATACATTATATTTCACTGGACAAAGTAAGCCACGTGGCCAATGCCAAATTATGCAATCAGCAGTGATATGTAATTCTCCTGCTTAGAAGGAGGAAGTGAGTAACTGTAAATACAATCCACCTCAGTTGCCTTTGTTGGTCACAGATACTCACTTTGTTCACTGTACACACAAAATTTACTTACAGCCACATGGAAGACATCCTAAAAGTTTCAACCAATCCAAACTTCAGCCTTGAAAGTTCATGATCTCATCGCCATCAGATCCAAATGGCAAATCTTGATCTGGACACATGAACTAAGTAAACAAATTATCTTCTTCACAAGCACCCACCACAAAATGGTAGAGTAGAGGCAGAAAAAACACATAAACATTTCAATTTGAACGTGAAATTAATAAAAAAAAAAAAAAGGAAAACAGAAAACTCATAGTAGGTAGCAGTTCTGAAATCCCACTGGGCAAACAGGCTGGCCTTGGGGATGGAGGAAACTATTTTGATTAAGTCTTTGATTAGGGGTCTGAAACTTGAATTAACTTTCCAGAGAATATTCTCCAGGGTTACAGGCACCAGCCTCTTTCTTCCTTGTTCTTTACTCTCTGTTGCCAAATCTGAAAAAAGAGTTATAAAATATTCCTTTCTTGGGGTGAGCAGCTTTTTTGGCCATCTTATCCTCAGAAAGTTGAGTGTAGGGAAGACATTTTAAGCTATAAAAAGCCACACACTCTTCTATTTTTGGCAATACTCTTGGCATTAAAACTTTTTTAAATTTTAACTTTTCTCCTTTTTAATGTCCATTTAATCTATTCTCCTCTATGTACTAATAGACTCACTCTCTATTCTTTTACAAATCTGTCTCTCTGTCTAAACTTGATTACAGGTATTTGAGCTTATCAGACTTTATGAGATTATTCCATTGGTTTTCTTTTCCCACCCAAGACATTTTGTCCAACTGAAATAATTTACTGATGCCTTAATCCAATCAGGTTTTGTGCACAGGCATTAACTTGGTCTTTGTCCTTAAAATGAGTACTATACTGAGTCTTAATTAGCCTTTGTGGCTCAAAATATTTATCTTTTCACCAGTTAAAGATGAGAAACAGTTTGATTTTCCAGGCCTGCAAATCCTGGAGTTTCTCAGCTCTTTAGTCTCCTTTTCATCTCCTGTGTCAAACAAGTCACTTACTTTTGCACTCATTCTTTTTCTTGTGTTATCAAATGCAGTTTCTAATGACTAATTCACATCAGTAACATTTCAAATCCTCTTTACTGGAAGCCAAAATATTTTGTCAAATATTTTGCTGCTGCATAAAATGTGTCGCCCATTTTCTAGCCTTTAATAAGTTTTCTCACTGCTAGCTGTCTCTGGCCCCCAAAATCAATGCCAAATATTTCAAGTTTTTTATTTTGATAACACTCCACTTCTAAGTATCAAATTCTATACTGTTCAGCCTTCTACATAACAACCTTTAAATCCCATGGGCTTACAAAAACAAGTATTTTGTTCTTATTTATGTTTCATATAGGCAGTTATTAGACGGATGTAACTACAGGGGCTCTGCTTAACTCAGTTCTATAGGTTTTTTTAATCATGTAAGCTAAAGTGTGGAACATACCCATTTATGGAGCTGAGAAGAAAACCACAATACTAAGCTATTCCTTAGAATTTCATTTAAAGCCTCTAATTTCAGGTAGCAGAGTTATAGCTGTTCACATTCCAATGGCCAGAGAAATTACGTGGTTAATTCAAAATCAGTGGCAAAGGAGGGGAAACATACACCTTCCACACCAGGAAGCAGGGAAGTGCTGTGGCAATAAGCTGGGAGGGATAAACTGTATATAAGAAAAGGGCATCATGTATAATTGTGAACAGTAATACCACCTGCCAGAAGTGTAGTTTAACAATGTTTTCAAATGCTCTGTGATGCAAACATCCCCCGTAAAAAATGGTAAAAATAAGACTGTACACTCGTAACACTTTCCCAGAAAAGCAAATGATTTATTCAGCTTCAAAAATAATCTATACTTTCAAAAATGGCATTGGGTCTTGTCTTAAATTTCTATCATTAGTTGGCATCATTTTAGAAGCTATTTCTCTGCATAAGAAAACCTCCTATTCTATCTTAATCAGACCAGCTCAGAACAGCTGTGACTATAATTATCCTTATTTGCAATAATCTCTGACACACACCTGGAAGACTAGGGCCACCCAGCAAGAAAGAGAAAGAAAACTCAGAAGCCAAATCTCTGTCATTCCTGTTCATTTGTGTCTCTATGGCTATTGCTGTCATTACCAATATGGGTACTGCAGTAAGACACGCCAAGACCTCTGAGGCCAGCCAGTGGCTGGGATATAACAGGCATCTGTAACTACACCCTGTTGAATTAGCTAACGTTATCAGGGCACTGGGATAGAATCTTTAAATGGACTTCACCATAATGCCAATCTGAAGTTTGGAGTAGATAAGCCACATAGTTCTACACATGGCCCTCACTCAGCACCCCGTTTCTCTCCCAAACCATTGCCTGAAAACCAAATTACAAAGTGATGTTGTTTGCTTTCTAAAATAATTCACTCTAAGATAGACTTGATTTGATCCTTTTAAGGGATGTTTCATTTTAAAGGAGGAAATATTTTTATCCAAAAATATTTTTCTGTTGGCAATTTTTTTTTGTGAAAGAAAGCTGCTTTTTCCTCCCCAATTTCAGAGTTCTGATCCATCAGCTTACTACCACAGTAGTGTAATTTTCTGTGTCAAAAACATGGTACATGAGGTTTTTCTCTCTGGAACAGTCTCTTCCACACACCATACACCAAACTGCCTCCTGTAGTTAATTCTTCATTGTCTTTTAAAGCTGAGCCCAAGGAAGATTTCATGGCCCTCTAGATCTGCTTATGACCTTGTGATAGAGACTTTTATAGAAACATGAACTTCTTTATAACACTGACAACATTTGAAATGTAAAATTATCCCTGTAATTTGTTACTGGTCGATTGCCTTGCCAACTAGCATTTTAGCTCCATGAGAGCAGAGACCATATCTAACTTCTTCACAACTCTATCTCTAGTGCTTATCCTATTACATATTGAGTTTGTATCATACATATTTGCTGACTATATGCATGTATGTATGACCAAATAAAAAAATAGGAATTTGAAGCTCTCATTATGCAATCCCTCTTTTTAAAGACAGTGGCGACTTTCTATATAGTCTCTCAAAGGAGTAAAGAATGCAGAAAAGCTCCTAGGTGCTTTCTTACTGCAGTTCTGAATTTGTCTGCTCTGCCATCTCTTGGTGGATTCTTCCCATTGGCCTGGCATAGTATATTCCCAGAGTATTTTTTAAAGCCTTTAGCACTTTATGACCACACACAACTATTTATGTCCTGAGAAATTCCTCTAGTCATATGATTTCATGTTACCTTGTGTGTTTGTGGGTGTGTAATTTAGAAATTATGTCCTGATTCATTTAGGACATGATTATTTAAGGGAAACAAATAGAAGATGAGGGTTTTTTTAAATTTTATAATCTAGGAGGTATTGAAAATGATGTCATTCCCTAATGATCTCATTCATGATGGGATTGTGAAGTGGATTATGACAATGAAAACATTTCTGGGAGAACTTCCAAAGCCATCTGGCAAGCATAGAGCCTATATTTTTAAAAGTGATAGCTTAGTTTCTAAATATAATGGGCCAGGATTTGATGTCAAATCAGTGGGAAAGTAAACATAAAAGACAGCAAACATAAATGACTGGTATAGACCCAAAGCAAAAGAATATTTTATATTTTGTAATCTGGTTATCAAAGTTTTAATATGTTAATATCATGAATGCACATTTACCAAGGTAGTGAATTATTCTACTCTTTCTGACAACTTTTAACGGATTTTTTCCAGATAATGCAATTTTTAATTAGCTTTATTAAGGTATAAATTATATGCAGTAAAATTCACCAATTTTAAATGTACAATTCAGTGACTCGTAATGTAACTTGACATATTTTTTTCTCCAAACTGGGTTTGCAAATTTCATGAAAAAGAAAAATTATATGATACAAAATGGCATTATATTTAAAATTATTTAGGTGTGTGCTTATATGTGTATACATTTTTATTTCATCTTACCCTGGAATGCTCAAGCAAAACTAAGAGTAGGAATTATCACATATCGAAAATTATTTTTCAAAGTGAACTTTCTGTATGTAATTTCTAAGCAATGAATGTGATATTATTCATTATTCAAGTATTGTTTTTATATCAGCTTGAGAAAAAACACTCAGTTTATGAAGTTCATATCATCCACTTTATCAAACTTGACCCCTTGTCCACTAGACTTCTCAGGTGGGAGTCAGACCCCAGTCTGCTTTTCCCAGAGAATACTTGACACTCCAAATGGTCTTTTCAAGTCCCATTTCTCTTGAATGAGTGTAAAGGCACAAATTTCACCACCCTGCCCACCATGTGTTAGAAGGGTTATAGCATATAAATATTTCCCTACCAAAAATCTTCCATTTAATCTTCAATTCTCCTAAATGTTATATATTTGTGAGTGAGTTAAAGAGCTTAAAAATAACAAAAAATAGTTTTTGACATCTCCTTTGACAATTTTGCATCAATATTTTTCTCATCTCACTTTAAAGTCCAGCATATATTATCTTAGTGCACTAGCCAAAATTCCAACCTAATATTGTTTTTATACAGTTGCATTAGAACATTTCACTAAGACTTAGTCGCTTATCCTTGAGAACTTAACTAAAAGTTTGCTTAATTAATAATCCCAGACTATTCTTGGGATGGTTGTAGTAAACTGTTAACTGTAGTGAACACTAGGATGTGGGAATAGAAGGATCAGATAATTTTGACTTCCTTATCATGTATATGTATAACTTTATACATTTTATACTTTTTGAATTTGCCTTCAGAAGCATATACTATTTATATAATTTAAAACATGCTGAAGATTTAAAACATAAAACACAGCCATTAAAAGTTTAAGAATAAAATAATTTCTTAAAGGAGAAAGTGAAAATTTTCCTGTAAGGTATGGAATAGGGATAAAATAAGTAAAAGGGATATCTTTTGAAAATAAAATGTTGAAATTTTTATATTTGTACAGAATCATGCTGATACAGTCTCATCAAAACTGCTCTGTGAAGTTCTTCTCAGTCAAAACGACTGTATGAAAATGAAATTTTAGGCCGGGCGCGGTGGCTCAAGCCTGTAATCCCAGCACTTTGGGAGGCCGAGACGGGCGGATCATGAGGTCAGGAGATCGAGACCATCCTGGCTAATACGGTGAAACCCCGTCTCTACTAAAAAATACAAAAAACTAGCCGGGTGATGAGGCGGGCGCCTGTAGTCCCAGCTACTCGGGAGGCTGAGACAGGAGAATGGCGTGAACCCGGGAGGCGGAGCTTGCAGTGAGCTGAGATCCGGCCACTGCACTCCAGCCTGGGTGGCAGAGCAAGACTCCGTCTCAAAAAAAAAAAAAAAAAAGAAAATGAAATTTTAAAATGGCTTCATCAAAGTGTCCTGCTTCCCTCACTATAGAGCCATCACTTGTCAACAAAAACAAGTGGGCACAGCCATAAAAAAGAATGAAATCATGCAACATAGATGTAGCCGGAGGCCCTTATTCTAGGCAAATTAATGCAGGAACAAAACACCAAATACTGCATGTTCTCACTTATACGTAGGAGCTAAACACTGGTTACTCATGGACATAAAGATGGCAACAATAGGCACTGGGGACAACTAGAGGTGGGACAGAGAGAGGGGACAAAGGGTTGAAAAACTTACTATTGGGTACTATGCTCACTACCTAGGTGATAGAATCAGTTGTGCCCCAAACCTCAGCATCACGCAATATGCCCATGTAACAAACCTGAACTTGTACTCTTTGAATCTAAAATAAAAGTTGAAATTATTTTAAAAAGCATAATGTACTAGCACAGTCATACACATTTTTTAATTCAGAAAGGAATACAAAAAAGAAAACTAGGCAAAGAACAGATCATAGAGAGAAAGAAGCACAGTAAACAACATAAAACTGATAGTAAATACAAGAAAAGAATATGAAAAAGTTAGGAGCAAATGGTCATGATAGTAAACATAAACATACTTATCTATTAAAAGAAAGAGGTTTCCAAGCTGGCTCAAAGAGTAAAAGCCAATGGCATGGTGAATATAAAAGACATCTAAAATGAATTGTTTCAAAATGCTGAAAAAGGGATAGGCAAATTATATTAGGCAAAGGGAAACAATCAGAAATAAACGTTATGATCCTGACATAAGACAAAGTAAAATTAAGACCAGTGGTCTGGAATAGAAAGTGCAGAACAGCCCAAGTACACATGGAAGCTTAATGTATAACAAAGCCGGCATCTCAAATCACTGAGGAAAAGCTGGAATTTTTGACAAATGGCATTAGGACAACCGAAATACCTTTGAGAAAATGATAAATGTGGCTTCTTTCTGCATATTCAGTAGAATGAACTCCAAATACATAAGAAATTCAATGTAAATGATGGAACCATACAGGTACTACCTGTGGGGAAAGGCTTTGTAACTATAATTGGAGATCCAGCTACAATCAAGAAAAAAACAATGATTATTTAGCTACATTAAAATCAACCTTAATATGGCAAAAACACCTAAGTAAAGTCAAAAGATGAGTGTGCAGGAAAGGAAGCAGTGCTCAAAAATGGATGGAAGCATGACAAAAAGGCCCAGAAGTCAGTGTAAAAGGTTTGTATTGGCCAAATTTGAAATAATTTGAGTCGTAAAATTAATAAGGGAAAGTGATTGCCTAGAATTAGTATAGTGTTTAACTAGGAAGGAATTTGAGGAAACTTTCTGGGGTGTTGGAAATATTCCATATTCCATATCTTGATAAGGGTGTGAATTATCTGCATATGTATGCTTGTCCAAACTCATCTGAAATATATCTAATATCCGTACACTGCACTATATGCAAATTATACTTCAATTTTTAAAAAGAATAATGACAGTAATAGATTGTAACATACTGAACAAAAATCAAGAATCTATGGGTCTGTAATGACACTAAAAAAACAAAGTTGGGGAAAGAAAAGGTCTTTTTTACAGAAGAATGAGGGCTAGTAAATGTAAAAGAATTATAGAGTTAGAAAATCTCCAGCTTTCAACCACCAATATAATAATTGCTTGAGGGAAGAATAATCAATGGATGATAAGATATTAAGTGAATGAGAGTGAATTTTTAAAATCAGGATATTAAAATAATCTCAAAATATCACCCAACAGGTAAGGGGAAAGGTGCCTGTGCAAGGAATAACTCTGGAAGACACCAACTCAACCTAATGATTAAACTTCATTGGTAATGGGACACACTGATGTTACATGATTCAGCCATAGCACTCTGAGTAGGATGCAGCCCCACCTACATATTATGCCCACCAAAAATGCTAACCTTAATCTCATCATGAAGAAGCATTCAGACAAATCCAAATCATCAGGCATTTTTCAAAGTAAGTGATCTAGATTCTTCAAAAGGTCAATGTCATAAAAGACCAACAGAGAAGGGAAACTTCCAAATTAAAGAACATTGAAAAGATATAAACTAAATGTAATTCCTGACCACTGACTGAATACTGAAAAAATATAGCCATAAAATACATTGTAGGAACAGTAATGGAAATTTAAGCATGGGTTATAAATTAGATACAACTATGACATCTTTGTTAAATGTCTTAAATGTGATCATTATAATGTGGTTATATAGAAGAACATATATATATACACATAAATATATATATTTTTGTTGTTGTTGTTGTTTTGCTTTTGTTTTTTTGAGATGGAGTTTTTCTCTTGTTGCCCAGGCTGGAGTGCAATGGTGGATCTTGGCTCATGGCAACCTCCACCTCCCAAGTTCAAGTGATTCTCCTGCCTCAGCCTCCTGAGTAGCTGGGATTAGAGGCATGTGCCACCATGCCAGGCTAATTTTGTATTTTTAGTAGAGACAGGGTTTCTCCATGTTGGTCAGGCTGGTCTCAAACTCCCAACCTCAGGTGATCCGCCCTCCTCGGCCTCCCAAAGTGCCGGGATTACAGGTGTGAGCCACTGTGCCTGGTCAGAAGAAAATATTTTTTCAACAAAGAGAAAGAAAGAAACAGGGCCTCCAAAATTGTTAATGATTGGTGAATTCATGTGAAGAGAATACAGGTATTCCGGCCGGGCGCGGTGGCTCAAGCCTGTAATCCCAGCACTTTGGGAGGCCGAGACGGGCGGATCACGAGGTCAGGAGATCGAGACCATCCTGGCTAACACGGTGAAACCCCGTCTCTACTAAAAATACAAAAAACTAGCCGGGCGAGGTGGCGGGCGCCTGTAGTCCCAGCTACTCCGGAGGCTGAGGCAGGAGAATGGCGTGAACCCGGGAAGCGGAGCTTGCAGTGAGCTGAGATCCGGCCACTGCACTCCAGCCCGGGCGAAAGAGCAAGACTCCGTCTCCAAAAAAAAACAAACAAACAAAAAAAAAGAGAATACAGGTATTCCTTGAACTATTTTTTTTCCAATGGTCGGCTTAAAAATTTTCTAAATAAATTATTAGGGAATACCCTATTAAAAAAAAAAAAAAAACTGGGAAAATAGCACACCCTTTGACAAATGGCTCAAAGCCATCCTTGCCTACTCTTAGCCTGCTTGTTGTACACATGATGCTCACCCTGTTTCCTGATATGAGTTCCACTTCTGTCTTTGGGATTTGCTCTTGTGTGATATCTAGTGCTATGAACTGAATTGCATTCCTCCCCCAAATTTCTGTGTTGAAGTCCTGACTCCCCATAACACTCTATTGGAAATAAGGCCTTTAAGAAGGTCACTATGGTTAAATAAGGTCCCAAGGGTGGAGCCCTGATCAGATATAACTGACTTTCTTATAAGAGACTATAGGGCCCAGTGGGTCACACCTGTAATCCCAGCACTTTGGGAGGCTGAGGGCAGGCAGATCACTTGAGGTCAGGAGTTCAAGACCACCCTGGCCAACATGGTGAGACCCCATCTCTACTAAAAATACAAAAAATTAGCTAGCCTGGTGGTGCATGCCTGTAATTCCAGCTACTTGGGAGGCTGAAGCAGAGAATCCATTGAACACGGGAAGCAGAGGTTGCAATGACCCAAGATGGTGCCACTACACTCCAGCCTGGGCAACAAGAGCGAAACTCCATTTCCAAAAAAAAAAAAGACAAAGAGACACAGACCCCCCCCCCCCCCCCCCCCCCCGCCCTCACTCTCTCTCTCATTTTGAGAACACAGTGAAAAAGTGGCATCTACAAGTCAGGAAGAGAGCCTTTCATCAGAAACTGGCCCTGACCTTGACCTGTGACTTCTATCCTCTAGAACTGTGAGAAAATAAATTACTGTTGTTTATGCCACACAGTCTATAGTATTTTGTTACCTTGACCTGAGACTTCTAGCCTCTAGAACTATGAGAAAATAAATTACTGTTGTTTAAGCCACCCAGTATATAGTATTTTGTTACGGCAACCCAGGCTGACTTAGACATCTAGCTACTTTATCTGGTAACTTAGCATTGATCCTGGAACAGAGACTCTAGAATGTTACTTCTATACCTGAATGCCTCTTGCTGCTCTTATTGAGCACCACAAACTGTCTTCTGAATCCTGAAATGTAAGCCTCATTACATGTTCCTTCTGTCTACACATGGGTCCAGACTACATTTCTGAAATCATTTCTTCAGTTATTTTCCCTAGTTTTTCTATTTCTAGGGCAAGGGCACCTAGACATTATGCACATCCCAGTGTCTTCTTCATAATGCTAGCAGGAACACAAATGTACCTCATATGGTATGGTCAGAAGGCACTGAAATAATATTGCCCACCATTGTTGTTTCCTGGTATTTTATTGCCATTACTCAGAAAGTGTCATGATGCTGTGGCCAGTGAAGACATTTCAGGTTAGACTTCAAATATAGAGTGACCCACACTGAAAGGAAATTTAAAACCTGCATCAGCACTATGGCTCACATATACATAAATCCTGACAGAAACCCATAGGCTTCAAAGAAACCACAGGGCATGCATGACTCCAGAGTTTGCACATAGAAACAACAACTAGGATTTACAATGGATACTGGGAAAGAACAGCACTTTTCTAAAAACAATTGATAAAATGTAGAACTCACAGGCTGGACTGCTTACCAGAACAGGACATAAAAATAAATGATGTCCATAAGTCGAGGCTTTACTGAGAACATCTACACCATGCTCTAATTCGAGAGCTCCCTTTAGTTAATCATAGAAATGTCTATACCACAGACTGCTGTCTAAGCTACAGTGTAAGGATCTAGAGGGAATCTATCTTCTGTTACGTTTTTTAAGACTTAGGGCTGTTGGGCAGAAAGTGATTAAGTGTCCAGGAGAACAAGTTGTGTTTCCTTATTGCAATCGTAAGTTGCTATTTTAACACTGATAATTTTGATGTCGTGAGTCATGAGTTAAATTAGATTTGAACTTTATCTCATCCACATTGATTCCACTGTGATTACTACTGAAGCCAGTTGGTACACATATGATACGGTTTGGTTCCGTGTCCCTACCCAAGTCTCATCTTGTAGCTCCCATAGTTCCCATATGTTGTGGGAGGGACCCAGTGGGAGATGACTGACTCTTAGGGGCAGGTCTTTCCCATGCTGTTCTCATGATAGTGAATGGGTCTCATGAGATCTAATGGTTTTAAAAATGGGAGTTTCCCTGCATAAGCTCTTTGCCTGCTGCCATCCATATAAAATGTGACTTATTCCTCTTTGCCTTCTGCCATAATTGTGAGACCTCCCCAGCAATGTGGAACTGTAAGTCCATTAAACCTCTTCCTTTTCTAAATTACCCAGTCTCGAGTATGTCTTCATCAGCAGTGTGAGAACAGTATAATGGTACCAGTAGAGTGGGGCATTGCTGAAAAGATACCCGAAAATGTGGAAGCAACTTTGGAACTGGGTAACAGGCAAAGGTTGGAACGGCTTGGAATGCTCAGAAAAAGACAGGATAATGTGGGAAAGTTTGGAACTGCCTAAAGACTTGATGAATGGCTTTGACTAAAATGCTGATAATGATATGCACAATGAAATCCAGGCTGAATTGGTCTCAGATGAAAAAGAGGAACTTGTTGGGAATTGGAGCAAAGGTAATTCCTGCTATGTTTTAGCAAAGAGACTGGCAGCATTTTGCCCCGTCTTAAAGATTTGTGGAACTTTAACTTGAGAGAGATGACTTAGGGTATCTGATGGAAGAAATTTCTAAGTGGCAAAGCATGCAAGAGGTGAGTTGGGTGCTGTTAAAGGCATTCAGTTTTAAAAGGGAACAGAGTGTAAAAGTTTGAAAAAATTGTAGCCTGACAAGATAGAAATGAAAAAAATCCCATTTTCTGAGGAGAAATTCAAGCCAGTTGCAGAAATTGCATAAGTAACCAGGAGCCCAATGTTAATCCCCAAGACAATGGGGCAAATGTCTCTGGGGCACGTCAGAGGTCTTCATGGCAGCCCCTCCCATCACAGGTCCAGAGGCCCAGGAGGAAAAACTGGTTTTGTGGGCTGGGCCCAGGATCTCCATGCTGTGTGCAGCCTAGGGACTTGGCGCCCTGCATCCCAGCCACTACAGCCATGGCTGAAAGCGGCCAACATAGAGTTCAGGCTGTAACTTCAGAGGGTGCAAGCCCCCAACCTTGGCAGTTTCCATGTGGTGTTGAGCCTGCAAGTGCACAGAAGTCAAAAATTGGGGTTTGGGAACCTCTGGCTAGATTTCAGAAGATGTATGGAAATGTGAGGATTGCCCAGGCAGAAGTTTGCTGTAGGGGCAGGGTTCTCATGGAGAACCTCTGCTGGAGCAGTGCGGAAGGCATATGTGGGGTTGATGCACCCACATGGAGTCCCTACTGGGGCACTGCCCAATGGAACTGTGAGAAGAAGGCCATCATCCTCCAGACCCCAGAATGGTAGATCCACTGACAGCTTGTACTGTGCACCTGGAAGAGGTGCAGACACTCAATGCCAGCCTGTGAACACAGCTGACAGGAAGTCTGTTCCCTGCAAAGCCACAGGGGCAGAACTGCCCAAGACCATAGGAACCCACCTCTTGCATTTCAGTGACCCAGATATGAGACATAGAGTCAAAGGAGATAATTTGGGAGCTTTAAGATTTGATTGCCCCACTGGATTTTGGACTTGCGTGAGCCTTGTGGCCCTTTGTTTTGACCAACGTCTCCTATTTGGATTGGTTGTATTTACCCAATGTCTGCACCACCATTGTATCTAGGAAGTAACTAGCTTGTTTTCGATTTTACAGGCTCATAGGTAGAAGGGGCTTACCTTGTCTTGGATGTGACTTTGAACTGTGGACTTCTGAGTTAATACCGAAATGAGTTGAGAGTTTGGCAGACTGTTGGGAAGGCATGATTGGTTTTGAAATGTGAAGGTATGAGATTTGGGAGGGGCCAAAGGTGTAATGATATTGCTTGGCTCTGTGTCCCCACCCACATCTCATCGTGTAGTTCCCATAATTCCTCCCATGTGTTGTGGGAGGGGCCCAGTGGAAGATGATTGAATCATGGGGGCGGGCCTTTCCCATGCTGTTCTCATGATAGTGAATGGGTCTCACGAGATCTGATGGTTTTTAAAATGGAAATTTCCCTGCACAAGCTCTCTTTTTTGTCTGCTGACACCCATGTAAGATGTGTCTTGCTCCTCCTTCTTCCATGATTGTGAGGCCTCCCCAGCCATGTGGAACTGTAAGTCCAACAAGTCTCTTTCTTTTCTAAATTACCCAGTCTTGGGTATGTCGTTATCAGCAGTGTGAAAATGGAGTAATACAACATACAAATACACACATTGCCCATCAGATTTCTTGTTGAATGCTGAAGAACCTTATTTGTACTGAACCTTATTTATACTGAACAAAAAAATCAGAACTGAACAAAACAATCAGTCTTCATCCGTGTGCAGGAGTGAGCAGAGACTAATAAAAGGAAAACTTTAAGGTCATTTATGGAGCTGACTTAATTGTGGCCATCCGCCAGAATCCTGAATGTGCTCTTAATTTTCTCAGGCAAGGCTGGGCACGGTGGCTCATGACTGTAATCCCAGCACTTTGAGGGGCCAAGGTGGGTGGATCATTTGAGGTCAGGAGTTCAAGACCAGTCTGGCCAACATGGTGAAAACTCACCTCTACTAAAAATACAAAAATTAGCTGGGTATGGGGGCAGGCACCTGTATTCCCAGCTACTCAGGAGGCTGAAGCAGGAGAATTGCTTGAACCTGGGAGGTAGAGGTTGCAATGAGCTGAGATCATGCCATTGCACTTCAGACTGGGTGACCGAGTAAAAGTCTGTTTAAAAAAAAAAAAAAAAAAAAAATTCTCAAGCATTTAAAGTACTATATATAAGAAGTGTTAAACTTTGTGTCTTAAGAAATCCTGCTGCTTCTGGAAAATACATAAACCCAGGCTCTTCAGGCTGAGTTTTACCAAACAGGCTAAAGATATCCTCCAGGATTTTGAACCTAGATGGATCTACTTAGTGGAGCTTTTTTTATTTTTTATTTTTTGTTACCCCTAATTATATCAGTCTATATATCTTCCATGACTCTTTTGATATAGTATTTAAACAGATATGAAAGAATTTTATTTTCTGAGACAGGGTCTCGTTGTGTCACTCAAGCTGGAATGCAGTGGCACTATCACAGCTCACTGCAGCCTCAACCTCCTGGGCTCAAGGCCTCTCACCTCAGCCTCCCATACAGCTGGGACTACAAGCATGCACCACCACACCAGGCTATTTTTTGTATTTTTATAGAGACGGGGTTTTACCATGTTGCCCAGGCTGGTTGCAAACTCCTGAGCTCAAGTGATCCGCCCGCCTCAACCTCCCAAAGTGCTGGAATTACAGACATGAGCCATCGTGCCTGGCTACCTTTAAGATTTTAACAGATTTCTTTGTGGTGTTAGGTCTGTATAGCAAAAAGAATATCTAGAAAATGAAACTATTGCTGGTTCAGTTAACTTAATGGATGCATTTGTTATTATAAAGTTATATCATTTCTTCTAATTTATAGCTGCAGTTGTGCTTTACAGGAGCCTAGTGAAAGTGTCAAATTTTAAGGGTAGTATTTGAAATATGTTCTAAATGGACTTTTCCATTTTAAGAGCAAGCTAACAGTGAGACAACATTTTTATTTACAAATATGTTACATACATAATTCTGAAGTAGTCTATTTTTGCTACTACTTTATTGTTCAATTATGTACATAAAATAAAAATATGAAAGTTTTGAGAAAATAATGATATGAAAGCCTAATAATTTTTAGTTTGTAATCTATAATCTCACACATGACATTCATTATATGGTTATGAAAAATTATTCTTGTCAAATTTATGCCAGTAAAGCAGATAAGAAAATTCTTGCATTTTGAGCAATAAGTTGATATAATGAATTTTTGAAATTTTATTCCACGCCTCTTAAGTAATTTTTTGCTTTGCAAGCCATATGTGTGATTTAAGTCCATATGTGTTGCTGTAAGTCCAATAAACCTCTTTCTTTTCTAAATTACTATGGTTAACATTTATTTTAATTATTATTATTTTTTTAACAAAAATCCAATTATCTTAGAATGAGATCCCATTCTGTGCATTATAGGAAGTCCACATCTACTAAGATTTTTTAACCTTTGTGTTTTTAAGAATTCCCAGGGAAGGATTACATTGTCTTACAAATATGTCTTGGCTATAGCTTCTCACCTCTGGTTCTAGACATTCCTCTGCTGTCACTTGCGACATCTCACAGGAGCTTCCCTACTAGCTGAACACCCACTAAGTTCTGAGTTTGCCTCCATGTATCAAGAGCATCTCATTTTCTACAGAAGGCAATCCTGTTTGTTCATTTAATCCTGCCTACAGTCTGGGCTACCACTAACTCTTTAGGACTCCAGAAAGGAAATTATCCTGTTTCTCACATTTCACATCTTATTCACTGCCCAGTGATAGGATGGTTGGCCAAATGCCAAATGTGTTTAAGCAACTTAAATTAATTCCCTAAATCTGGTTTATCTAATCTATCATAACCTTAGTAGTGGAATAGCAGCAGTTCAGCCCAGATTTCACTGTGCCAAGCCTAATCAAATCCATTCCCTTTTCAGTCTCATTTCTAGTATAAAATAAAGAGAAATTCACATATCTATTTCCCTCCAAGTTTGGTCTAGTCTTACAGTTCTATGAGTGCAAAAACTTGTAGTGAAATAATGCACATTCCCAAAAAATTAATCCTTTTTAATCTGCAGTGCCTTAAATTTTGATTTCGGAAGTCTTCAAGCAAATTCAATTCAGACTTAGAAATAAAAAATAAAAAATAACTGTATAGGAGCAATGTTACTAAAATGACACTCAACTTATTTTATTAAACAGAACATTTAATTTCTCAGCCTGAAAAATGAATTTAGATTTTTTTTTTTTTTTTTTTTTTTTTTTTTTTTTTGCAGGTGATGAAGGCCCCTTACAGGGAGTTTTAAAAGAATATTTTATGTGGTGAAAGAGTTCTCCAAAGATAAGATCAAATTTCATTTTCTACTCTTAAGTTTTAGGAAAAAATTTTAAACCTTTAAAATGGAAGTTTGAGTCTATGTTTTAGCCATTAAGTTTTTATAAATATTGGGATTATTCTCAGAGTATACTGCTACTATAAAATAATTCCTATAAAATTTCTGGAAATGGAGTGTAACAGTTGTTTACACCTTATGTATGGACTCAAGTTTCCCTCCTAAATCCAAAAAGCTCAGGTCCAATACATTTCTTGTGAGTCCAATAAAAAGGGACAGTACTCTGAATGTTGCCAGTGCTATAGAAAATGAAACTGGAAATGTATTATTTTAGATTCAACGTTGTCAACTGTGGTCACTCTACTGACCTTCTTCAGGTCCATCCTTGACAATTTTGCCAGTTTGCTGCTTCACAAGAACATAGATGCAGCAGACTGTCATAATGGCGTGATCCTTCTATTTTAGGTCTATCCAGACATTTTAACTCAATAAGAACACTCAAGAACTTGAGAGCACTGCTTTAGTAACAAACCTTAGATATACATAGAGTCAGGTGAAAAATAAAAATTTTTATTCACAAAATTGCTATTATATAACACTGCAATATCTCTAGTGAAACTTAACCACTGTCACCTTTAATTTGTAGGTCCAAAATAAGATGAGGATAATGATGACAATGCGGTAGCTTAGTCAAGCATCTCATACTTCATCTGCTGCAAGCCAATGTTTAATTTTCAACCTTTATAGCCTACTGTATTTATTTGAAAATAGAGGCCAGGTTAATGGGGGAAAATGCACAAACCTCAGGTGCATATATTTGTTTGATGTGATGCAGGTGTTTGATTTTTCCTCTGAAAGATCCACAGCAGCATGAGGAGATAACCTTAGGCTAGCAGCGACCCACTGGGGCCTTTTTTATATTTGGTCAGCCATTTATCTTGTTGGCACATGGCACCACATGTACGACTTTTACTGCTTTGTTTTTTACTTTCTCTAGGTAGCCTCATTACTTGAGAAAGTGTAATAAAACCTTTGTTTTCCTGAGATCAGTCTTATCCTTCACTTTCAATAGCACCTGAGGGTTCTGAAAACATTCTAAAGGAAAACTTACAGCCCAATAGCTTTCTCAGCTCACACATTGCAGCAACACACAGTGGCCACATAAGACATGTATTTCCTGGTATGAATTAGACCCAACAATTCAGTTACAACAGTATGCCTCATGAGACAAAGAGGTCAACACGGACAAAGAAAGCCCCCTTCACAAGATGTCAGAAACATAGTTCTATACAATAATCCCTCTATACAATCCACTGAGACCATATGAGTAGAATAACATCCTGCTCCTTTATCCCAAAGAAAACAAAGCTGAAATATTAAATTCTAGAAATTTCATACAAATGAAAAGTCAGTCATCATAACAGGAAGAGTCAACCAAATAGAGGAGCTTAAAGGGACATTATAGCATTCAATTTTTTAATCAGTTAAAATATGGAAGGAGTTCCCATATAAATGACTGAATGTATGCCTTTAAGGACCCTCTTTGAAATAAGAACCTTCGATTGATCCTGATTTGAGCTACAGGCTAAAAGCAATAATGTAAGATTGAAACTGAAATAACATAAATAGATTACATAATTTCCTCATTATCTCAAATGCTACATAAAGAAAAGAGGGAAGAAATAAGAAAAAAGTAGCAAGACTAAAGAAATACTAATAAAAATGAGACAAAATATTTTACTATAGTTGGCCAAGCTTTTGGGCTTGGGGTTTCAGGGTTTTTTAAGCTAATACTCAGCATCAGTCTAAAAAGACTGTATATTACCATTTTCTAAACTCACAGGAAATCATAAACTGGTTGCCTTCAGCATCAATAGCCCCTTTACCTTCCACACATGCACACACGTAGGCATGCATACTTCAGTTTACCCTCTACCATCATTACCCAGGAATGTGTAGGTCCTTACCTTGCTTCCCCTGTCCTTACAGATATCTAGGCAGCAAAGCTGTAAATTGGAGGGGAACATGGAAGATCTTGAGGCACAGATGGGCAACACTCTAGCTAGTCAGTCATCCAAAAAGTTCTAGAGATCATGGAGTGAAAAATATTCACTGGACATCAATTTGAAAACATCCAGCCTATTAAGTCCCTGAGCACAAGAACTGGACACTATTTGGACATTAGAATATTGCGTAAGGAAATAATCAGAAATGCAGGCAAAGAATTATGTACCAAGATGTTCACAGAAGCAGTATTTAAAATTGCTGAACAAGCAAAAAAAAAATTGGACTGAACCCAAATAACTTCACATAGGATATACTTAAATAAGATAGCCTATTAAACAGACATTAAGTATCATGTTTTCAGAATATATTTAATTAAATAAAAAATACATGATACACTATAAAGTTAAAAAACATACACAGATATATATGTATATATTCATGTACACAAACACACACACAGAGGAGTATGTTTTAAATCAGTGTTAAAAGTGCTACATTCAAGATGAGCTGAGACTTGTGAAAGACAATCAGGATAATAAAAAATATTTTTCCATCATATTTGAAGCAATAAGAAAAGACAGGAAAGGAAAAAGCTTACTAACTTGGGGAAAGGGGTAATTTGCTAACAAACAATAGAATCTATTTTTCTTTTATAAGCAAAAAGACCTTCAAATTCTAAAAATAGAATATACAATAAAAGTGTATGAATTTCAACCCAATGTAATGAGAAGGGCTAGTCTATAAGCTCTGTAAGGGCAAAATCATCTGTTTCTGTGTCTATAACACCTGGCACACCTATGCATAATAGTATTTCAATTAAAATTGTGAAAAACACATGAATATAGAAATGAATACACAATCAGAAGAATTGAGGGCTTTGAAAGGATTCAGTAACGTCTCAAGTTGCTGAAGAAATGTATAGCATTTGTAGGTAAGTATTCATAGTATGTGTAGATAAGCTATGAAAGGTCAATGGATCTCAAGTGGTTTCTAAAGAGTATATAAAGCAGATTTCCCAAGTAATGATTTATCTTGGAAATGGAAGAGTGCTACATTTGATCCTGATTCCCAAGGATATTTTACAGCAGGTTGCTAATCAGATGATTTGTAGGAAAGGACTGTGGTGCTCAATGCCAGAATACTTCCATATCCCTTCATCCATATGTGACCCAACGGAAGTTGGTGTTGGGCCTCTGCTGGTAATTGTGTTTTATTATTTGGTAAAAGATAATTTTAAAAGAAAAAAAAAACAGGGAATTTCTAAGATACTTGAACAAGAAAGTGGCAATCGCAGCTGTGCCATGAGCAGGGTAATCTGTCAGTTGTGCTGAACACACCGAAAGAAACTGAAGAGACTGGAGACCTAGTCAGCATTCATAAGGCAAATGAAAATGTTCCAGGCAATGGCAATGGTAAGTCTTTTCTTTTTAACAGAGTAGAGAGAGTAGAGATATAAACAGGTAAGCAGAGGTACAACTGACAGACCTAGCTGGAAGGTTGAACATGGAGAAAATCACTGATTCTGCCAAGATTTCAAATTTGGACAGTTAAAACAGAAGCTGTGCCATGAGTATAAAGAAGAAAGTGAGGAGAAGAAGCAACATGAGGCAATGCTTAATCCAAGCATTGGTCAGAACACATTTGAACTCTCTGTCAAATCATGCAGCAAGATTACAGAACTGATGCCCATTTGAGAGTCCTGTGCCTAGAGTGGTAATGGAATCCAGAGGCAGAAAACCCCAGTGTCTGCTATAACTGATACTCAGAATGAGCCCATGTTTCATTTATTTTGAGTGCAGTCCATTTCCACTGACTGCTTCCACTTATCTTACTACCCATTCTGTACCAAAGATGCATCAACAAATGAAGCTGTTTCTCTCTTGAAACTGCCACATAAGACAAAATTTTAGTTTCAATTTTCAGTATGTTACATCTAAGAATAACAACAAGGTGTATTACAGAAATATTTCTATCAGAAATGTAAAGAAAAAAAGGTTAAGGTTTGGAATTTACATTTCTATCCTTCAATTATCCAAGAGATATACTGATATAGAACAAATTTTCGGCAATGCTGAGAAAATGAGGTGTTACTGTATTCACTTAGCAATATTAAATTATAGATTACATATAGACAGTGAAGTGATTTAGAGGTAATTTTGGGTTCCTCTTTCGAAAGAGGGATCAGAGGGATTTTCTAAACATAATAATCATCAAATACGGTAATGGCAAACACTCTGAAAATATTGAATGTTGCTATGTCTATTACATCTTAGGAAAGACTATCAGTCAATATTTCAATCTTAAATATAAACTTGAAGAATGCTAAATCCTCTTCCAAAATAAACTTCAAAACCCTCCAAAATGATTGTCTATAATAAACAGACAGTGTTTACTTATGGCCCAAAGTTGGACTTTGAAGTTCACTTTTAAAGAACATATTTGGAAGTAGTCCTCAAAAAGAATGTTATTTATGGAATGAAAGGATATTTTAAATCCTTTTAAAATTTATTTTCCAGTCTCTCCTAAACATGCTTTAATACCTTCTTTGATATGGTATGATTCATATCACCCCTTTAAAAAACATAACAACAATAAAAATTTTGCTAAAATTAGCAATTTAAGAATTCTGTATTCCCACAATCTGTGTGTGTATCAGAATCACGGTATGGTACTGATTGTGAGGATGCTATTATTTTATGTACCATGGGGGGAAAATACTGCTAAAGAAGTTATAGTACAATGTTTTCTATAACCCAGAATTTTCACTTCATACTTATTGAAAAGGTTCTTTTACTTTTTAGTACTTATTGAACTTTAGGTTATCTTTTATCATTCCTAGGCCTTTGTAAAAATTAAAATATAAGCAAAACAAATTGGTTAAGGTCTTCCTGAAGTTTACCCACATTTTGGGTTTAGTCTTCCTAAGTATTTTTAACTCAAATTCGTTTACCACACAATACTGTTCTCTAGGCAGTAAGAATGCTGTTGATGCAGTGCTGTTCCTGGAATTTCTCTCCTGCAAGTTTTTGATGCACATGGACAGGCAGTGATGAAATCAGGGCCCCCACAACACACAACCTTGTTCCAGAGATGTTAAAATGTGCAAAAAAGAATATTCATGTTATATATCTTGAGAGCTTTGAGATATTGTAAAGACACATGGGCTACAATTTTGTTTTCTATAGGTATCTTGGAATTTCTTCACTGTTCATCTGAGCCTTTACACCTGGAATTTGAAAAAGTGTTAACTTTAAAGAGTAACACAGAGCTTTAAAAGAGAAGATGGCAGCCTTTCTACTGCTCCTTTTCCACAGTGATAATGTCAGCACCTTCATCAAAATTGAACCAGCAGCAGACATCTTTACCAGCAGCAGAAAACCAGAAATGTGTTTGTAGTTACTTTTTCAGGGCTATTAATTTGCCATAGAATTGCATTCATACTATTCCCACATTTTCCAAATTAAAAAAAGGGGGAAGAGACCTTGCTTCTAAGAGATTATAATTACTATATACCTAGGAGAGATGGCATTTTTTTTAAACAAAAATATTTTCATCTCCTTAACTTTATAGACTGATTTCTGGAAATAAGGTTCAAACATTCTGGGGTTATAAACATTGAGTCAAACATATAATCTTAAAGTAAATAGTCTATGAGTTAGACTCCTAGTATGATATATCTGATCAAGATATTGCTATGCCTGCTTTTAGAAGTTTATACTTAAACCAGAGAAAATCAGCTAAAAGAAGAATCTAAACAAATATGCTTCAATATGTTATCCACAGTGAAATTTTGTTTTTTTCAGTTTTCATAGCAGTAGTAACTCAGACCAGCTTTGAGATTTTTTTAACTTATCAAAAATCTCACAGGATAGAAAACATAGAAATAGCTAAATGTTTTCTAAAACTTATATGTAAATGTTTTTAAATGCTAAATTCTGATCCATGTGCCACTGACACAATCATGTAAATCTGCAACTTGATCTTGAGATAGGAAGATTGGGAAAAAAGAAAAGAGCAAGTGATGTATTTCACTAGACAGTTTTCTTACATATATTTATTGTTTCTTTAAGACATATCATTACTATCAATCTTTGATTGACAGCAAGCAAAGCAACCCGAGGTGGGTCAACTGTAAGTAAAAAATGAAGTACCTACCAAAAATACTAAAACTCATCATACATTAATGCATGCCTTTATTTTAAATAAGAAATAGATATAGCCAGAGATGATATTCAAAGTATGTAATAACTGATGGGTGTGGGTACCAATCAATCAGGATGGGCACTGCTGTCAGCAGCCAACAGCCTCTTGGCTATCAACGGGATACCAACTCCACTGTTAGCATGATGCGCTCCACAAAATTGCTCAGCATCCTAATACGTAAAATACATTAATGAAATATTTCACTTATTATTTCTTTGTTTACTTACTAGAATATTTTTGTATTTCCTTGGACTAATCAGTTAATGTGAGAAACCTGATTTTTTTTGTTTAGAAAAAAATGTCTACTTTTTCCATTGGTGGGTCAAGGGGTGACTGAGATATAGCAGCCAGTTAGGTGAATCCTAGAAATTAGAGAAGTATCTGATAGAGGGAGAATAATACATTCAGAAAAATGACAACCAAGAAAAGAGATGGCCAGTGAGAAATTCCTACTAGCCAGCATGGCCAGAGGACTTTTAAAAACTACTGTTCTAAGTTGAGTTTTTGTTCTTTCTGTGTTTAAACTCCCTATGTTATCCATCAAACCCAAGACAGTTACATAGGTAAACTTGTTGCATTATAACTTTGGGGAACTGAAAAACCACGTCTGGGTCCTATACTTAAGAAAGAAGCAGAGCACAAGGTCAGAACCTAAAGAAAATAACAATTGAGGACTGAGACATCTATAGGAATAGGAGTTTAGAACAGACTAAAAATTATGCCACCCCAAACCAAGAATCAATAGAAATAATGGACAGAGTCGTATGCCTCTCACAATGCTTGAGATAGGGTTTAGTTTAATACATCTGGATATATGTCGCCCCAAAAGATAAAAAGTAACGCCAGAAAGCAAAAGTACTTGGGACATCTTTATGATATAACACTTTACTATATAATAATGTTTGTCATTAGTGTTTTATTTTTTTAGTGTCAAAGAATCTAAAAAGCCACTGGAAAACAGGTACAAATTAATGCCTAGCTAGTACATATGTTGCTTTCCTTATTTTTCTTTAGAAATGTAGATTTTCTAAGGTTTTACATCTTTTAATTTTTGTGGGTACGTGGTAGGTATATGTATTTATGGAGTATATGGTATAGTTTGATATCTTTGCTCATATCTTTGATTCACTGTTTTCTACCATATTTCATCATTTAAAAATATTAAATATTTCCATCAAATAAAACAAACAAACAAAAAAACCTCATCACTTATCCTAAAAGATACAGTCAAATCAGCATTATTCTCACTCAAATACATGGACAGGCTGCCATGTATTTATGAACCATTTGGATGAAAATACAGAAAAGGAACATTCTTGAAGTCAGTTAAGCATAATCGCCCATATGGACCATAATTGACACTGAAATAATTGTTTCATGAATTTTTTTTTATGAATATAGAAGATGGCTTGGAAATAGGCCAACCCTCTTTAAGGCCCACCTGTGTCAAATCAGACCCTGGGAACTGTTCTAGTGGTAGGAATTATGGGATGCAGATAAAATTTTTATTTACTTCTTGGAATTCTATTCTATGTCTAAATACCTGACATAAAAATTCCTAGGATATTGCTGGTTAGAATATTTGAGTGAAATAAGCAGGTCAAACAAAACAAAAGGTTGAAGAACATTATGAATCTCCACATTGAATAACAATCCTTGATTTTTGCGAAGTAATACATTTGTGGATAAAACAGTCTGGAATGCAAGAATTAGATGAAACAAACAAAGAACAGATATAAAATGGAACAAAGTTGAAAAGTGGCAGAATCCTAAGAATAATTCCAATCATTGCTATTTCAGAAGACAGGCTATAAAGACTCTCAATAAAGAAAACAAAGTAGATTTCAGTCTTTGTGTTGCCATTACCAATCTGACATTCATAAAAAAGTGATGCATTCTCACTGGGAGATACTTGACATTCAATGGGTTGTTTCTCCCCTTTTGTTGATCCTAAACCTAGTTTAACAAAAATTCCACTAATAGAGGCCATTTTTTCTAATTTACATATACACAAAAGTATTATGACAAACATAAATTGGTTGGATAGAGTTAGATAGGATGACAATGAATCAGAATTGGTGAACTAATCTTGACACCTAATTTGAAAGGAAAAGAAGCACAAGCACATGCAGCAAACTCAAGTCATTGGTATGGTCTACCTTCCCTTCCCTATAGTTTTCATGTTTATGACAGTGAAAAAAGCTCTGTAACAATTTGCATTTTTTTATCTAGAGTGAATACTAACTGGTGATATCCTTTTGTCAGATTATTTGGTTATTGCTATTTGGAGACTGTTTCTATTGGTTAGATAACAAAAAATGAAGTTATTTGCTTTCCCCATCTTTGATAGGCAGGATCTTTGAAAAAGTGCCAAGACAGTATCTAAAGATAGTAATTGCGGTATGGCCAGAGGCCTCAATAACATAGTGGTTAACACAGTGGGAGCTCCAAAATCAAAAATTAAAGGTTCAAAGATCTCTTCTTTACCAGCTACTTCATCTTATGTAAGCTACTTATCCTTTCTGTGATCCAGTTTCATCATCTGTAAAAAGGGAATAATCTATCACATAGGGTTGTTTTGAGCATTGGAGGAGGTAACAGGCATAAAACATGTAGAACGATGCTGGACATACAGTCAGTGCCCAGTAAGTGTGATCTATTTTATTTATCTCAGGCAGCATCCCCAACACCAACACGTTAGAAACACAGATGCCAATGGAATCTTTCCAGTACCTAATGACTGGAGTTCCACCTTGTAGTGCAGCAGAGGTCCTCAGGAGGCTATTAAGAAGATAGAAACCTCAAAACAATTTGGAGGCTTAAGGTCATTAATAGCCTTGCATTTCCTACCTCTCTACAGAAAGATCTGTGTAGTTATTCTAGAATTGGGAATATGAGGGTGATGGAAACACCATGAAAATGATAAAGCATTTTGAAAAGGAGGATATGTGCTCCTACAACCCACACATTAGGCCTAGTCATTCTTGACCCATCTTGATTATCTTGCTAGAAAGGCAAAAGGCACTGGAGAGTAAAACATTCTTACTTTCAGATCCCATTGACTAATATAAGGCTGTTAATTTTTCTATTGTACCATAGTAACTGCAGTTCATAGGTAGACTTGATATTCATTGTCCCTTTCCACTGTCTCTGGGAGAAACCATGACAAATGGGATTTTAGAAAATTTCCTATACAGTGACTACATGAGGCCTTGATTACTGAGGAAATTGGGAATTAGTATCTATAAAAATTGATTATTTAATAACAAGTACAGTTATATGTACTCTGAAAAAGTAAGGTTCACAAGATAGAATTTAGTATAAAACATAACCAATTTAAAAAGCTTGTGTCTATGTTACAAAGAATGACTACTAAAAAGACAGACTACATCTCATGTGTGGACTTTTAACTTGACACATTGAGTTGAAAACAATCTCTAAGCAACACTGAGCCGACTGGTTGCAGCAACAGTAAATGGGAAACAAAGAGGATGAAGAAAATGGAAAGTAGAAGTGAGAAAATAACAAAAAGTAAGAGATGCAAGAGTAGAAACTACAACATGATGGAATCAGCAAGACAGTGGTACAAAAGGATTGGTAGACAAGCACTAATTTTCCATTTGACCTTCAAGCTGACACTTCATATTTCATATTCAAACTCTGCTTGGCCTGACTTTCCCTTTCATCTCTTTCTGGCAGTATCTTGTGAGAGTCTACATATGTACATCAGTCATGAATTTATGAATAAAAAGTACTTTAAATCACACTTCCACCTAACATAAAAAGCAGTTGATTAATATACAGACCTCATACACACATTGACATCTTCTCACAATTATCCCAGAAACTTACCAGCAAACTTCTAGAAAATAATAAAAATAATAATGTTTCTACAAATCTTCACAGTTTAAGAACTTAAGATGAAGAATATGAGGATTACAGAAGATACATCCATCAACAAATATTAAAATAAGAGCTATTTTAATTTATACTAGCCATACCAAATGCATCATCAATAGTTTGAGGATTTTGCAAGTGATATCTGAAATCTGCCATACTATGTAGTGTAATAAATATTAGATAATAATGAAATTATTTCAAAATTAATGAACAGTCAAGTTTATACAATCTATATTTAAATACTTTCGAAGGTAATAAAGTAGAATACTGTTTTATTGAAGAAAACTACTATAAATAATTACCAAAACGAAACATAAATAATAACATAGGCTCTTAGTAACTCTTTTAGAATAATTGCATAACATTTAATAAAACTCCAATTAAGTGAAACTTGACTGAATCATAATGAAATAGTTAACAACTGGTAAAGACCACATTTATTATAAGCATAAAGCGGCCTTAAAGTAAGGTTGTAGTCACTCATATCCCACAATAAAGATCAAGCTTTTATTGAGTATTTATGTTATATCAATGCTTTCTGGGTCAGTTAACAGAGATACTTTTAATCTAATTTAGCAATTTTAATCTAATTGAGATTGTAAAATCATGCAAACATGAAAAACTAACAAATAAACAAGACTATCATTGAGGCAGTAATTTTATTATTCAAACAACTTATTCTTACGATCATTTATTCTTAAGTTAAATATTTATTAATCCCTGCTATGTTTCTAGCCGTTCTTTAATCTTTCTATTGTTTAAAGCACACAGTCTGAGCAAAATAGAGACCCTTTACTCTACAGTTTTATAATCCAGACCAAAGAAGCAGACAAATAAATACAATTCAATGATAGATTTTAAACAGATTTACTGAGGCATGAGATATAATAAACTGCAAATATTTCAAGTGTACTATTTGGCAAATGCTTACATTTCAATGAGCACATGAAACCACCATAATCAAGCTAGTGAACATACTCATCACCCTTGAACGTTTTCTCCTGCCCCTTGGCAATCCCTCCTAAACCTCCACATGCACCATTCCCCAAAACTATCCCAAACAACCACTCATCAGCTTTCTGTAACAATAGTTTAGTTTGCAATTTCTGAAAGGTTGTATAAATGGAATCAGACAGAATATATTTTTTGTCTGCATTTTTTCAGTCAGCATAATTATTCTGAGATCCATTCTTGGGTGTATTATAATTCTTTTATATTGTTCAGTAGTATTTCATTGTAAGGATACATGGTAATTTGTTTATCCATTCACCTGTTTATGGACATTTGCGCTGTTTCTAGTTTTTGGCTATTATAAGTAAAGTTGCTATGAACATTCATGTGCTTCCATTTCTCGTGGGCATATACTTGGGAGTGATACGGCTGGGACATATAGTAGGTTTAGATCTAACTTTTTAAAAAACTATCAGACAGTTTTTCAAAATTGTTATAGCATTTTACATTCCCACCAACTGTGTATGAAAGTTCCAATTGTTCCAAACCCTTGCCAACAGTTCATACTGTTAGTCATTTAAATTTTAGTGATTCTATGAGTATGCAATGTTATCTCACTGTAGTGTTGATTTGCAATTTCCCTAATGACTAATGATGTTAAAAATTATTGCATGTGGTTTTTTGTGACCCACATATCTTCCTTGGTGATCTGTCTGTTCAAATTGGTTTGTCCTTTTTAAAAGTGAGTTGTGTGTCTTCTTAATGAGTTTGATAATTCTTTATATATTCTAACTACATCTTCTTGTCATATACACATTTTGAAAATGTGGTCTGTGATCCTTTTCAAGTTAATTTTTGGCTGTGAGGTAAGAGTCAAAATTAATTTTTTGTGCATAGATTCTAATTTTTTAGCATCATTTGTTGAAACAAATTATCCTTTCCTCATTGAATTGACATGGCACCTGTCTAAAACATACACAGGCCATGTATGTGTGAGATATTTGCTGGACTATCCAATCTGTTTCACTGACCTCTCTATCCTTAAGCCAGTGCCACATCATCTTCATGACCATTGTTGCATAATATGCCTTGAAATCAGACAGTGTAAATCTTCTAATCTTTTCTTAATTTTCAAAGTTATTTTAGGTATCCTAAGGCCTTTCCATTTCTGTAAATTTTAGAAGCACCTGTCAATTTCTACCAAATTTTTTGGCATACTAATTGTGATTGTGTTGAATCTGTAGTTCAATTTCAGAAAAACTGCCGTCTTAACAATACTGAGTTTTCCAATCTATGAAGACTGTCCTAGTTTGTTTGGGCCACTATAACAAAATACCACAGACTTATAAACAACAGAAATTTATTTTTCACCATTTTGAAAGTTGGGGGACTGAGAGACACCAGCAGATTCTATGTCAAGTGAAGACTCATTTCCTCACTGTTGGCCCTCTTCTCACTTCAACCTCACATGGCCAAAGGGTGAGGGATTTTTCCAGGGAGCCTCTACACTAAGGGTACCAATCCCATTCATGAGGGCTCTGCCTTTATGTCACCTCCCAAAGATCTCACCTTCTAATACTGTCATGTTAGGTTAGGATTTCAATATACGAATTTTGGGGAGACAGAAACATGTATTCCAATGCAATGATGCATTCTATTTAGGTTTTCTTTAATTTCTCTCAATAATCTTTTGCAGTTTCCAGCATACAGGTCTTCCATATCTCTTGTGAAATTTATTCCCAAATATGCTACATTTTTATTCTACTGAAAATGGTATTGTTAAAAATTCAATTTCCAATGGTTTCTTGTTAGTATATAGAATTAAAACACACTTTTTGCATATTGATTTTGTGTATTGCAAATTTACAAATCTAGATTAGCCATGGTAGGTTTTGCAGATTCTACTGAAGACAATCTTGCCATCTATGAATAGACAGTTTTACTTCTTCCTTTCCAATCTCCAACATTGCTTTTTCTTCTCCCTTTATTGCACTGGCCAGAACCTACAATATTGACTAGAACTGGTAAGAGCAGACAACTTTCAATGATCTTAAGGAGAAAAACATTCAGTATTTCATGGAGTATAATTTTAATTGTAGATTTTACATAACTATTAGATTAAGGAATTTTCCTTTTATTCCTAGTTTTCTAAAAGGTTTCGGTCAGGAATGGATATTGGAATTTGTCAAATGCTTTTTCTCACATATTAAGCTAATCGTGATGTATTAAATTGATAGATTTTCAAATGTTTAACTTTGCATTGCTGGGTTAATCCTGGTCATGATGTGTTATCACTTCTATATAGTGTTATATTACTGACACTCTAAAATTTTGTTAAGAATGTTTGCATCTATGTTTATTATAGATATTGGTCTGTAGTTTTCTTTTTTATGGAACATCTTTGATTGGGTATCAAGTAATGCTGGCTTCATAGAACAGGTTGGGAAGCATTCCCTCTTCTTCAAATTTTGGAAGAATTTACACAATACTGGTATAATTTCTTCCTCAAATGCTTGGTAGAATTCACCAGAGAAGCCTCTGGAAATGATGTTTTCTTTGTGGGAAAGTTTTTAACTGTAGATTCCATTCCTTTAATAAATTTAATAGATACAGAACTATTCCAGTTATCTATTTCTTTTTGAAGGAATTTTGATAATTTGTATCGTTCAAGGAATTTGCCCATATTATTTAAGTTATTATAATTATTAGCACAAAATTATACATAACATTATTATCTGTATAATATCTGTACAATCTGTATTGATATTCCCTCTCTCATTCCTGATATTGGCATATGTATCTTCTCTTTTTAATGTCTGATTAGTCTTATTAGAGTGTTATCAATTTCACTGATATTCTCAATGAATCAGTTTGGGTTTTTATTAATTTTCTGCTTTTTTTTAATTCATTGATTTGTGCTATTATTTCCTTATTTCCATTATGTTCTTTCTTCTACTAACTTTAGCTTTAATTTGCTACTTTAATAGTTTTTTTTAATAGTTTGTTAAGGTTAAAGCTTAAGTCATTGATGACATTTCTTCTTTCTTAAAATATGTGGTTAGTGGCTGAGTGCAGTGGCTGACACCTGTAATCTTAGCACTTTGGGAGGGACAGCCAGGCAGATCACTTGAGCACAGGAGTTCAAGACCTGTCTGGACAACATGACAAAATCCTGTCTCTACAAAAATTAGCCAGGCATGGTGACATGCACCTGTAGTCCCAGCTACTTGGGAGGCTGAGGTGCAAGGATGGCTTGAGTCCAGGAGATCAAGGCTGCAGTGAGCCATGATTGCACCCCGGGTGCATACACACACGTGTGTGTGTATTCCATCCCGGGTGACAAACACACGTGTGTGTGTGTGTGTGTTTAGTGCTATAAATTTCTCTCTACATACTCTGGTTACATCCTATAAATTTTAACTGCTGTGTTTTAATTTCATTCAGTCCAAAATATTAATCACCCTTTTGATTTCTGTGACCCATGGTTTAGTTAAAGTATATTCTTTAGATTCCAAATGTTAAGAAATTTATCTCAATACCTTTCTATTATTGATTTCTAATTTAACTCCTTTGTGGTCAGAGAACATACTTCATTTAATGTTAATCGCTATACATTTTACTGCTCAGCATATGATGTTTCTTAAAGACTCCTTGTGCTCTAGAGAAGACTATGAATTCTGTGGTTGTTAGATGCAGTGTGCTATAATTGTCAATTAGGTTAAGTTGGTTGATGATTATTAAATCTATAAACTTTCTTATATTCTGTCTTTCTATTAATTATTGAGAACAGGTATTGAAATCTTTATAATTGTGGACATATATGGTTCCCTTACAGTTCTATCAGTTTTGTTTTATGCATTTGGAAGTTCTGTTATTGGGCACATCGACAATTAGAATTGTTTTGTCCCGGTAGTACCAAGTGGGGTGATGCTGCAAAAAATACCTAAAAATGTGGAAGTGGCTTTAAAACTGGGTAGTGGGTAAAGGCTAAAGGAGTTTTGAGGTGCATGCTAGAAATATGGACATGAAAAGCGATTCTGATGAGGGGCCAGAAAGAAAAAAGAAGAGCTATAGAGAAGGTGTCCATCTTCTTAGATAATATATAAATAATCATGAACAGAAAGTTGGCAAAAATATGGATTATAAAGGCCACTCTGGTGATGTTTCAGATAGAAATGAGGACTATATTATCAGAAACTGGAGGAAAGGTCATCCTTGTTATAAAATGGCAAGGAAATTGGTTGAATTGTGTTCATGTCCTAGTTTATTGCAAAAGGTAGAACTTGGAAGCAATAAAATTGAATATTTAGCCAAGAATATTTCTAGGTGAAGTTTTTAAGCAATGGCTTTGTTCCCCCTGGCTGTTTATAATAAAATGTGACAGGAGAGAAATAAATTGAAGATGTAGTTGTTAAGAAAAAAGGAACCAGAACTTGAAGACCTGGAAAACTCTCAGCCTATTTCTATTATAAAACATAAGAGAGTTTGTTCAGAAGAGACTATTAAGGGTATGGCTGAGCAACCATTTGATAAAAAGATCATGAATGTGGCTCATAAATTTATTCAGCCATTTCAGCAGAGGCCAGGAATACAGATGGAATTATACCAGTAAAGACATTGCCCGTTTGAACGGAAGGGGACATAAAAAGTGGGAGGAAAAAAAAGAAGTCTGCTGGGTTTTTCTGATTCTACAAATGGGACCACAGAGCTATTCAGCCATGAACATGTACCATCCTTCAAGAAAAGGAAGAAGGACAACAAACGTTATTTAGATATCATCAGGAATGCCACTATGATCACAGGCCAGAATGTACAAGCCCAGGGAGCAAGAGTACCTCCACATCAGTTTCAAAGGGAAAACTGCAATCCTGCAGAGAGCTGCAGTGTGGGTGGGCCCCTGCAGAGAGGTGTAGCTTCACCTACCAAAAAAGGCATGGCCATACTACCCAGCCATGGGGTGATGCTGCCACCCCAGTGGGCCCACAGGACAGAGCATCAAACCAAAGAGGATTATGAATAGTAACACCTTACTATTAATGCTTAGCGAAATTTGCCTTCCTAGATTTTGGACTTGCTTGGGACCTATTACCCCTTGCTTCTTCCTATTTCTCCCCTTTGGAATGGAAATGTCTGTCCCATGCATAGTTCATCATTGTATTTTAGAAATGCATGATTTGTCTGATTTCACAGGTTCATAGCTGGAGAAAAATTCTGCACAGAATGAATCATACTTAGAGTCTCACTCATATCTGATTTAGATAGTATTTAGATGAGACTTTGGACATTAGAGTTAATGCTGGAATGAATTAAGCATCATCTTATTAGGGGATGCAATGACTATATTTTGCATGCGAAAAGGACATACATTTTGAGAGGCCAGGGTGGAATGTTATGGACTACATACTTGTGTTCTCCCTTCAAGTTTATACATTAAAACCCTAATCCCCAGTATGACTGTATTAGGAGGTGAGGTCTTTGGGGGATAATTAGGTTTAAATGAGGTGACAAGAGTAGAGCCCCCAAAGTGGGATGAATATCCTTCTAAGAAGAGGAAGAGACACCAGAGAGTTTTCTTTGCCATGGGAAGACACAGCAAGGAGATGGCACATCTTCAGGCAGAAAGAGGGCCTTTGCCAGAAAATGAATTATCTGTCACCTTGATCTTGGATGACCAAGCCTCCAGAACTGTAAGAAATAATGTTTGTATTGCTTAAGCCTCCCAGTATATGGTATTTTTTTGAGAGCATGAGCAGTCTAACTCACTCAGTAAAATGTATAGTATTTTTTTGTAACTTACAAAATTCAAAGGTTGGAGCTTATTACAAAAAAAAAAAAAAAAAATGCTCTTCCCTAGTACCTTTCAAAGTGCCTGAGTAGATTCTAAATAAACCTGTTACATTGAAAAATGTAGATGAAAAATTCTCACAGGAAGGTAGGGTAAGCAAATATTAAATGGATAAGAAGAAGTCTAGTGTTAGAAAAAAGGTTACTTTGTGCTGAAATAAACAAGGGGGATGTGCACGGCTGCCCTAGATCTTATAGAATTTTCATAAGTAGAAAGAATTAAGAACGAGTAATCCAGGAAAAGACAAATTTTTAGAAAAAGAATGGAAAATGGAGAGCATAAGGTGCACAAGAATAGTGTATAAATAAGTTGCCTACAAGAGTAAGTCCATGTAGAGAACTGTAAAAGATAACACATTGAGGGTGCGCCCAAAATGGCCGAATAGGAACAGCTCCAGCCTACAGCTCCCAGCATGAGCAACACTGAAGGGTGATTTCTGCATTTTCAACTGAGGTATCAGGTTCATCTCACCTGGGCGTGTCGTATAGTTGGCGCTGGTCTGCGGCTGCAGCCTGACCAGCAAGAGTTGAAGGGGGAAGGGAATTCCTTTTCCTAGTCAAAGGAAATTGGGACACCCAACACCCAGAAAATCAGGTAACTCCCACCCTAACACTGCATTTTACCAAGGGTCTTAGCAAACAGCACACTAGGAGATTATATCCCACACCTGTCCCAGAGGGTCTCATGCTCATGGAGCCTCCCTCATGGCTAGCACAGCAGTCTAAGGTCTAACTGCAAGGAGGCAGTGAGGCTGGGGGAGGGGCGCCTGCCATTGCTGAGGCTTAAGTAGGTAAAGAAAGCCCTGGGAAGCTCAAATTGGGTGGAGCCCACCACAGCTCTAGGAGGGCGGCCTGCCTCTGTAGACTCCTCCTCTGAGGACAGGGCATAGCTAAACAAAAAGCAGCAGAAACCTCGGCAGAGGTAAATGCCCCTGTCTGACAGCTTTGAAGAGAGCAGTGGATCTCCCAGCACAGAGGTTGAGATCTAAGAATGGATAGATTGCCTGCTCAATGGATCCCTGACCCCTGAGTAGCCTAACTGGGAGACATCCCCCACTAGGTGCAGACCGACACCTCACACCTCACATGGCAGGGTACACCCCTGAGATGAAGCTTCCAGGGCAAGAATCAGACAGCAACACTTACTGTTCAGCAAAATTCTATCTTCTGCAGCCTCCGCTGCTGATACCCAGGCAAACAGGGTCTGCAGTGGACCTCAAGCAAACTCCAACAGATCTACAGCTGAGGGTCCTGATTGTTAGAAGGAAAACTAACTAACAGAAAGGACACCCACACCAAAACTCCAACAGTACGTCACTATCATCAAAGACCAAAGGTGGATAAAACCACAAAGATGGGGAAAAAGCAGTGCAGAAAAGCAGGAAATTCAAAAAATCAAAGCGCATCTCCCCCTCCGAAGGAACGTAGCTCATCGCCAGTAATGGAACAAAGCTGGACGGAGAATGACTTTGAAGAGTTGAGAGAAGAAGGCTTGAGTCGATCAAACTTCTAAGAGCTAAAGGAGGAACTATGTAACCAGCGCAAAGAAACTAAAAACCTTGAAAAAACAATGGAAGAATGGATAACTAGAATAATCAATGCAGAGAAGACCTTAAAAGAACTGATGGAGATGAAAACCATAATACGAGAACTACGTGACACATGCATAAGCTTCAGTAACCAACTTGATCAACTGGAAGAAAGAGTATCAGAGACTGAAGATCAAATGAATGAAATGAAGCAAGAAGAGAAGTGTAGAGAAAAAAAAGAGTAAAAAAAATGAACAAAGCCTCCAAGAAATATGGGATTATGTGAAAAGACGAAATCTACATCTGACTGGTGTGTCTGAAAGTGACAGGGAAAATGGAACCAAGTTGGAAAACATGCTGCAGGATATCATCCAGGAGAACTTCCCCAACCTAGTAAGGCAGGCCAACATTCAAATTCAGGAAATACAAAGAACGCCACAAAGACACTCCTCGAGAAGAGCAACTCCAAGACACATAATTGTCAGATTCACCAAAGTTGAAATGAAGGAAAAAATGTTAAGGACAGCCAGAGAGAAACGTTGGGTTACACACAAAGGGAAGCCCATCAGACTAACAGCAGATCACTCAGCAGCAACTCTACAAACCAGAAGAGAGTGGGGGTCAATATTCAACATTCTTAAAGAAAAGAATTTTCAACCCAGAATTTCATACCCAGCCAAACTAAGTTTCATAAATGAAGGAGAAATAAAATCCTTTACAGACAAGCAAATGCATAGAGATTATGTCACCAACAGGCCTGCCCTGCAAGATATCCTGAAGGAAGCACTAAACATGGAAAGGAACAACAGGTACCAGCCATTGCAAAAACATGTCAAAATGTAAAGTCCATCGATGCTATAAGAAGAAACTGCATCAACTAGCGAGCAAAATAAGCAGCTAATATCATAATGACAGGATCAAGTTCACACATAACAATATTAACCTTAAATGTAAATGGACTAAATGATCGAACTAAAAGACACAGACTGGCAAATTGAATAAAGAGTCAAGATCCATCAGTTTGCTATATTTAGCAGACCCATCTCACATGCAGAGACACACATAGGCTCAAAATAAAGGGATGGAGGAAGATCTACCAAGCAAATGGAGAACAAAAAAAAAGCAGGGGTTGCAATCTTAGTCTCTGATAAAACAGACTTTAAACCTTCAAAGATCAAAAGAGACAAAGAAGGCCATCACATAATGGTAAAGGGATCAATTCATCAGGAAGAGCTAACTATCCTAAATATATATGCATCCAATACAGGAGCACCCAAATTCATAAAGCAAGTCCTTAGAGACTTACAAAGAGACTTAGACTCCCATACAATAATAATGGGAGACTTCAACACCCCACTGTCAACATTAGACAGATCAACGAGACAGAAACTTAACAAGCATATCCAGGAATTGACCACAACTCTGAACCAAGCAAATCTAATAGACATCTACAGAACTCTCCACCCCAAATCAACAGAATATACGTTCTTCTCAGCACACAAAGCACTTATTCCAAAATTGACCAGATAGTTGGAAGTAAAGCACTCCTCAGCAAATGTAAAAGAACAGAAATTTTAACAAACTATCTCTCAGACCACAGTGCAATCAAACTAGAACTCAGGACTAAGAAACTCAATCAAAACCACTCAATTACATGGAAACTGAACAACCTGCTCCTGAATGACTACTGGGTATATAACGAAATGAAGGCAGAAATAAAGATGTTCTTTGAAACCAATGAGAACAAAGATACAACATACCAGAACCTCTGGGACACATTTAAAGCAGTGTGTAGAGGGAAATTTATAGCACTAAATGCCCACAAGAGAAAGCTAGAAAGATCTAAAATTAACACTCTAACATCAGAATTAAAAGAACTAGAGAAGCAAGAGCAAACACATTCAAAAGCTAGCAGAAGGCAAGAAATAACTAAGATTAGAGCAGAACTGAAGGAGATAGAGACACAAAAAAACCCTCCAAAAAATCAATGAATCCATGTGTTGGTTTTTTGAAAAGATCAACAAAATGGATAGACCGCTAGCAAGACTAATAAAGAAGAAAAGAGAGAAGACAATAGATGCAATAAAAAATGATAAAGGGGATATCACCACCGACCCCACAGAAATACAAACTACCATCAGAGAATACTATAAACACCTCTATGCAAATAAACTAGAAAATCAAGAAGAAATGGATAATTTCCTGGACACTTACACTCTCCCAAGACTAAACCAGGAAGAAGGTGAATCCCCGAATAGACCAATAGCAGGCTCTGAAATTGAGGCAATAATTAATAGCCTACCCACCAAAAAAAGTCCAGGACCAGACGGATTCACAGCCGAATTCTACCAGAGATACAAGGAGGAGTTGTATCTGAAATACAGTTTCCTTCTGAAACTATTCCAATCAATAGAAAAAGAGGGAATCCTCCCTAACTCATTTTATGAGGCCAACGTCATCTTGATATGAAAGCCTGACAGAGATACAATAAAAAAAGAGAATTTTAGACCAATATCCCTGATGACCATCGATGCAAAAATCCTCAATAAAATACTGGCAAACCGAATCCAGCAGCACATCAAAAAGCTCATCCACCATGATCAAGTGGGCTTCATCCCTGGGATGCAAGGCTGGTTCCACATATGCAAATCAATAAACGTAATCCAGCATATAAACAGAACCAAAGACAAAAACCACATTATCTCAATAGATGCAGAAAAGCCTTTGACAAAATTCAACAGCCCTTCATGCTAAAAATTCTCAATAAATTCAGTATTGATGGAATGTATCTCAAAATAATAAGAGCTATTTATGACAAACTCACAGCCAGTATCATACTGAATGGGCAAAAACTGGAAGCATTCCCTTTGAAAACTGGCACAAGACAGGGATGTCCTCTCTCACCACTCCTATTCAACATAGTGTTGGAAGTTCTGGCTAGGGCAATCAGGCAAGAGAAAGAAATCAAGGGTATTCAGTTAGGAAAAGAAGAAGTCAAATTGTCCCTGTTTGCAGATGACATGATTTTATATTTAGAAAACCCCATTGTCTCAGCCCAAAATCTCCTTAAGCTGATAAGCAACTTCAGCAAAGTCTCAGGATACAAAATCAATGTGCAAAAGTCACTGGCATTCTTATACACCAATAACAGACAAGCAGAGAGCCAAATCATGAGTGAACTCCCATTCACAATAGCTTCAAAGAGAATAAAATACCTAGGAATCCCACTTACAAGGGATGTTAAGGACCTCTTCAAGGAGAACTACAAACCACTGCTCAGTGAAATAAAAGAAGACACAAACAAATGGAAGAACATAACCATGCTCATGGATTGGAAGAATCAATATTGTGAAAATGGCCATACTGCCCAATGTAATTTATAGATTCAATGTCATCCCCATTAAGCTACCAATGACTTTCTTCATAGAATTGGAAAAACTGCTTTAAAGTTCATATGGAACCAAAAAAGACCCCGCATTGCCAAGACAATCCTAAGCCAAAAGAACAAAGCTGGAGGCATCAGGCTACCTGACTTCAAACTATACTACAAGGCTACAGTAACCAAAACAGCATGGTACTGGTACCAAAACAGAGATATAGACCAATGGAACAGAACAGAGCCCTCAGAAATAATACCACACATCTACAGCCATCTGATCTTTGACAAACCTGAGAGAAACAAGAAATGGGGAAAGGATTCTCTATTTAATAAATGGTGCTGGGAAAACTGGCTAGCCATAAGTAGAAAGCTGAAACTGGATCCTTTCCTTATTCCTTATACGAAAATTAATTCAAGATGGATTAGAGAGTTAAATGTTAGACCTAAAACCATAAAAACCCTAGAAGAAAACCTAGGTAACACCATTCAGGACATAGGGATGGGCAAGGGCTTCATGTCTAAAACACCAAAAGCAATGGCAACGAAAGCCAAAATTGACAAATGGGATCTAATTAAACTAAAGAGCTTTTGAACAGCAAAAGAAACTACCATCAGAGTGAACAGGCGACCTACAGAATGGGAGAAAATTTTTGCAATCTACTCATCTGACAAAGGGCTAATATCCAGAACCTATGAAGAACTCAATCAAATTTATAAGAAAAAAACAAACAACCCCATCAAAAAGTGGGCAAAGGATATGAACAGACACTTCTCAAAAGAAGACATGCATACAGCCAACAGACACATGAAAAAATGCTCATCATCAGTTGTCATCAGAGAAACGCAAATCAAAACTACAATGAGATACCTTCTCACACCAGTTAGAATGGCAATCATTAAAAATTCAGGAAACAACAGGTGCTGGAGAGGATGTGGAGAAATAGGAATGCTTTTGCACTGCTAGTGGGACTGTAAACTAGTTCCACCATTGTGGAAAACAGTGTTGCAATCCCTCAAGGATCTAGAACTAGAAATACCATTTGACCCAGCCATCCTATTACTGGGATATACCCAAAGGATTATAAGTCATGCTGCTATAAAGACACATGCACACCTATATTTATTGCGGCACTATTCACAATAGGAAAGACTTGGAATCAACCCAAATGTCCATCAGTGACAGACTGGATTAAGAAAATGTGGCACATATACACCATGGAATACTATGCAGCCATAAAAAAGGATGAGTTCGTGTCCTTTGTAGGGACATGGGTGCAGCTGGAAACCATCATTCTCAGCAAACTTTCTCAAGAACAGAAAACCAAATACCGCACATTCTCACTCATAGGTGGGAACTGAACAATGAGATCACCTGGACACAGGAAGGGGATCATCACACACTGGGTCCTGTTGTGGGGTGGGGGGGAGGAATAGCATTAGGAGATATACCTAATGTAAATGACGAGTTAATGGGTGCAGCTCACCAACATGGCACATGTATACATATGTAACAAACCTGCACGTTGTGCACATGTAGCCTAGAACTTAAAGTAGAATAAATAAATAAAAAAAAAATAACACATTACAGAGCCATTTGATTAATATTGTGCAGGGACTTGCATCACAGGCCACTGCATTAGAACTTTATCATAAAGAACACTGGAGAGCTTTAAAGAGGAGACAGACAGTTATGAAACATTTGCTACACCCTGCTTCATTTTTCATGCTTCTTCCCCTAAGCTGAATTAATTACTGCAGGTTCCGCCCCATAGTAGTTTACAACTTCACTGCCACTATCAGATTGGCCTCTCCAGGTCTGATGATCCAGTACTGACAGCTGGACTACCATTACCTCAAGTCTACAGCCTCTTTCATCACCAACATACCTAGGGTCCAGTGAACTAGGTATAAGCTTGAGGTGATCACACAGCCATACCCTGTTGCCCTAAACCATCAGACTGAGCTTCTGGCTCCTGGCTCTAGTCTCCCTCTTTACTTTCTGCCATGTTACCTGGCCTAAAATCCCAGCCTCCGCGTTCAGTTTATTCTACTCTATCCCATATACAAACTATAGAACTGAGATCCGCCATGAACCTCCCTAAGTAACTAGGGGTCCCTAGTCCTCTTTCTCTATCATAAGCCCTTTTCTTTAACTGATTATTGTACACTCAACTTGTCCCCCAATGGCAAGGGACCTGCTCAATGGGAAGACTTTGTGACATGCACTGTGACCCCACCCTCTGACTTCCATGATTGCTATATATTTTTATTTCTGTTCCCCAGGAGAAAGAATGATTCCTGCTACTATAATTGCCTATTTACTACCTGAGCTTGTGAGCTTCTCATGGACCAGACTATACATGTGGGCCAGAATTCCAAGGCTCAGTTTTATCTGTAGAATTTTCTTCTCCCTTTCCTCACTTGCTATCACTACTGTCCCAGGACGTCACATACCTCTGCCCATCCAAATTTAACAAGGCTATCATCCATGCCATTTTAAAAAGTCATTCAGTAACTTAAAATATATACTGAGTAAGTAAAGTCCAAATAACTTGATCCAAATTCAGGTTTCTCAACAATCTGGTCACAAGCTTCCTTTTCAATTATCTATTACTATCCAACAAAACTGATGACTGAGCTGTCCCCAGAATATTCCTAACATTCTCATTATTCTTGGGCTTCCACTAGCAATTATTTCTTATCTAAGCATAATCAACTAACTCTCCTCCTCATACTAAAATAATATTCCCATTACAAGACCCAATTTAAATTCCCTCTTCCCTCCAAAGTGATTGATTTTAGGGTACCCTCTCTGGGCTGAAGTAAGACTGAATGATGGGTAATAAAAGCTAAACTTGAAGAAGTTCCACAAAGGAAGGCACTCACAGTAGACTCTAAGGCCTCTTGAAAGCCAAGACATAGAGAGCATATGCTTAGCCTTTGTCCAATAGCCTTTTCTCCTTCATTATCAGACCAAAAAAAAAAGCTTCTAGTATAGCCAGAGTATTGTTTATATTACCTAAATTATCTTTGTAATTAGAAATAGCAAGATCAGAAGCAGTGCAATGAAAATGGCAGCAAAACAAAGCCTATCACTTTTAGAAGTGTAAATGAATGCTCTGTGGATTTTTTTTTTTTTTTTTTTTTTTTTTTTTCAGTTTCATGAGAGGAGACAAGGAAATATCTCCATAAAACTGTCACTTCTCAGGGAAACGTGTTAATGCTATGTAAATTAAAATGTGAAAGTCTACTTAACTGAAATCAGCAACACTAAGAGTTCTGCGTATGGAAAAGCACAATTCATCAGCCTAAGAACAAAGCCATCCCGCCTGCTGATAGACAGTCATATCTCTAGCTTCACCATTTTAGGGAAAGCACTACTCACTTCATGTTACAATGTAAGCAAGGAGTTCTAATCGGCTTCAAGGAGATCTTCCCTGGTTGGGAACTGGGAAGGTTGAGAAAGAGGAAACAACATCATTTCTCTCCCTGAGAAAATTTAATAAAAGCTAAAGGATTTTTATGAAATAGAAGTTAACTGCACATGGATCCCCTGAAGAAACTTTTGGTCCAATGTGATTCATAAATTACTCTGTAAGATAAATATAATATTTAAAAAGCATGAAATGAACTTTTAAAAATGTGGCTATAAATATTAAAATATAAATTAAGTCGCATACCTATTCTTCTTTTCACATTCTTTAAACGTTAAAAAAAAATTCGATTTCCATTTTATCCTTCATTTCTTAACAGCTTCAGGCAAACATTCTTTAACCATGTTACTCTCCGGGAGCACTGTTAAAAGAAATGATTACTCACAGTGTGTATAATCTTTATCAATTTTAGCTTTGTATTAGCTAAGAAAAGCCTGAGGCTTTCTGACCCGGAAAAGAAATATGATTGACTTGCTAATGAATGTAATACACTGACTTGCTAATGAATGTAAAATTGGTTTAGATGACCAGCTACAATGACTGAAGAGAATTTAAGGAGTGCTTTACATTTTAAAAATGCCAAATCAATAATTTAAGCTGAAAAACCCCACAATTTTCTATTTGCTGAAATAACATTTGCTGTACAGAGTGATTTGCCATTTTCAGAAATACACAACACAGCTTTATTTATTTATTTACTTATTTGTGTAAGGAGCTGTGCAACTTGCTGAAACAAAGACACAAAACTTGACCTCAAGGAGCACTGTCCTCTAAGGAAGACAATCTAAAAATTAGCAGCGGAACAAAATGACACACTGTAATACAAGCTATTTACCAAATACTACGAGGAAGGGAGAAAGCAAACATTTGGGAAGCTTTAGTGGTGAATTAAATGTGTTTAGAGAAAATTTCATAGAGAAGATGACCTTTGAGTTAGATAGGTCTTGAAAATGAGAATGATTTCATTAAGTAGAGAAATGAGGAAAGGTCATTTCAGACAGTGAGATCAGATCAATTAGAAGAGTAAAAGTTACAGGGACACAAAACAACCTTGCAAGAACTTTAAGTACTTAGTGCTACGCTTCTCTAAGTGTGGTCCAGAGAGCAGAAACATCTGTAGGAGCTTGTTAGAAATGCAGAACCTCAGGCCTCATCCAGATCTTTTGAATCAGAGTCTGCATTTTAACAAGATGCCCTGGTGAGCTGCAGGCACATTAACGTTTGAGAAGCACTACTCCAGTGCGTACAGTAGATGGGAGAAGAATGATGTGGGAAGTGAAGATGCAAAGACAGATGGATGGATATCTTTGCTATATGCCATGAAGTTTATACTGATCAGAAGAAACTAAGTGGTTTCTTAAGCAAAGAAGTGACGTAATCTGTGACTTATAAAGATAGTTCTGGTGGCAATGCAGCAATATTGTATGGTATAGACAGAAATGGACCATACAGAGATCAGTTTGGGCCTACAATAACATGTTAAGAATGATAGCTACCATTTACTGAGTGCTTAATGCGTGCCAGACATTATGGGACAAACCTTATATTTTATGTGTTATTTTAATCTTCCCATAATCCCCATTCTGCAAATGAGAAACAAGGTAGGAAAGGTTTTAAAAAATGTTCAAAGTCATATAAGTAGTTTGCAGATAAATGCTAGCCCAAATCTGATTTCAAAATTTGAGTTCTACTTCCAAAATACACTCCAATCTATTTATTTCACTTCATTTCCACCCAAGTTCACAATACCATCATCTTCAGAATCACAATAGCCTACTGTCAGTATCCACTCTTGCTTGCTACAATCCATCTTTTATGCAGCAGCCTAAGTCATCTTTTTAAAACAGAAATTCTTTATCTATTTAGCATCACACAGAACAAAATCTAATTTTTAACCACAGCCCACAAGTCCCTAATAATTTGGACCCGACCACATCTGAGAGCTCATCTTGCAACACTTGGCCCTATCACTGTATTCTGTATTCACACTGTACACTGAATGACATTCAGCTCTTTTCCCTCTCCGGATTTTGCATTTGTAGTAAGCTTCACCTAGATTGCTCTTGTCCCAGCTCTATACATGATGGCTGGTTCCCAAACCAAGATAACTTACTGATCTGAGGCAGTAGGGCTCATCTCTCATCCTGTCTCCACTGCATAACTGTTTACATATTAGCTGATAACACCTTTCCTCCTCTTTTAAGGGCATTAGAGTATCCTGTTAGTTCTATTCAGTGGCTATTCTCACAGTTGAGTAAAAATTATCAGCATAATTTTTCATTTCCCATTTTTTGAGACAAAATGGGCGAGTAAGTAGGGAAAAGTGGGACAATGATAATGAATATTAAAACTCCCCTGTTAACTATGATAATGCTCATTTTGGATTAAACCTGAAGGTCAACCATTACCTGGCCGTTTGTTTTTGTAAGCTGGTAGAAGAGTTCTTGCCTGGGTAAAACTCAGTAATCTGTATTGGTCTAGGATGCAAGGATGAAAGATCAAGAAAAATGTGCACTAAATTAAAATTAAAACTCTCTTTTACATGCCACCTTGTGATTTGAAGCCTGTTTGTATACCTTTTATCTAATTTGATTGCACACTGACCCTAAAAATTAAGCATGGAGCAACCAAAATTTTCTACTGGGATGTTCTCATCATTATATATTCTCTTATTTCCCGTATATTTAAAAAATCTAAAGTCTTCTCTGAAACTCACTTCTTTCCAGATATTACCACATTATGTGCTACCCTTTGTACCAAAACTCTTCAAAAAACCTCTTAAATTCCTTTGGTCTGGCTTTTGCCTTCAGCACTCCATAGAAACAATCTTGGCAATTTAGACAAAATTGACTAATTCTTTAGAAGATGCAAAATATCAAATCTAAAAAGGAAAAAGATGACCTGAATAGTCTTATATCTATTAAAGAAATTGAATTTGTCATTAAAAAACTAAAGTTAACTCTAGTTCCAGAGTTTTTCACGGTTAACATTTACCCAAGCATTAATAAAAAAAAATATAAATTCTGTACAGCTTGTTCCAGAAACTAGAAGAGGAGAAAACACTTCTCAATTCTTTTTGAAGGTAGTATTACCCCGACACCAAAACCAGATAAGGCATTACGAGAAAGGAACGGACCAATATCCTATATGAACACAGATGCAAAAATTTTCAACAAACTCTTAACAAAACCAGTCCAGCAATATATAAAAAGGGCAACATATCATGACCAAGTGGGGTTTCTACTGGAATATAAGCTTTCTGCAACACTTGAAAATTGATCAATGGGACTTCCACTACCATTCAAGGCTGAATAATAGGGGCTACATTTACATTCCATCTTGAAAAAAAAATGAAAAAACAGACAAAATACATGAAACAATAATACTCAAAACAATAAATATCAGGCAGTGAAGGACAGTGATCCCCCAAAAGATGGAAAAAACTAGAGGCGAGTCTTTTGATTACCCATCTTACTGTCTGAAGAAAGTTTCTAGGGTATGGCACAAGGAAGGAAAACCCAGATAGAGCCCAGACGTCTCCCTGAGTTGAGGAGGCAGAGCTGACAGTTCACAGAAGTAGACGTGGCTAGACTTCACATCAGAGAGTACTGGAAGGGACAAAGTTTTACAAAGAGAAAAATGTTGAAATATGCAGAAGGCTCAGTGAGTATTCAGTCAAGTACTAATCAATGCATACAAATAAGGAAACCACTTGAGATCAGGTAAAGAATCACTTGAAAATATTAGAGAAAACAGTATCCAGGGGCCAAACAGAGTCAGAAATAATGCCTATCTCAACAGCCAGAGGGTAAGACCTCATAATCAAGGGTCATAGTCAAAGAACTAACAAGGGTCTTACTTCAGTATTGGGGGAAACTTAACTCTAGATTAAATGCAGCTCTAGTGCTGCTAACAAAACTTAAAAGCAAGACCCACAAAGAATCAAATAGTTCCCAATTCACTCTGTCCAAAAACAAAGCTTAAAAATATTTTAGACTACAAAAACATAAAGCACCCAAGGTAAAATTCACAATGCCTCATGTTAAAATATGATCAGGAATACAAAGAAGAAGGGAAATATAATCTATAATGAAGAAAAAATAAATAAATCAAAATTGACACAGAAATGACACAGATAATAGAATGGGTAGTCAAAAATATTAAACCTAAAATACATAAAACATAATATGGTTCTTATAACTGTATTCCATTTGTTGAAGCAGTTAAGAAAAGATTGAACATGTTAAGTAAAGATATAGAGGCCGGGCCTGGTGGCTCACGCCTATAATCCCAGCAGGTCGAGGCAGGTGGATCATGAGGTCAAAAGTTCAAGACCAGCCTGGCCAACATAGTGAAACCCCATCTCTACTAAAAATACAAAAAATAAAAAATAAAAAATATTAGCTGAGTGTGGTGGCGGGTGCCTGTAATTCCAGCTACTCGGGAGGCTGAGGCAGAAGAATCCTGTGAACCTGGGAGGCGGAGGTTGCAGTTAGCCAAGATTGCGCCATTGCACTTCAGCCCGGATGACAGCACAAGACTCCGTCTCAAAAAAAAAAAAAAAAAGAAAAAAAAAAAGATATAGACAAAACTTAAAATGACCCAAATGAAACTTCTAGAGGTTAAAATTACAACATCAAAGAGGGCAAATACATAGAATGAAATTAATAATAGACGACACATCAAACAGAAAAAGATCAGTGAACTTGAAAACATATGCAAAGCTCTAGACTATCACTTGGGGGTAGACTGTAATAAGTTAAAGTTGTATACTGTGAACTCTAAAATAACCACTAAATACAGCAAATAATTACAACTAATAAGCCAACTAAGGAGAAAAGTTTAATCTTTTTAAGTATATAATTAAACCATAAGAAGGTAAAAAATGGGAGGGAAGAAACCAGGAACAAATATGGTACAAAAAGGAAACAAACAGAAAAATAATTTTTTTTTTTTTTTAGATGGAGTCTCGCTCTGTCGCCAGGCTGGAGTGCAGTGGCGCAATCTCGGCTCACAGCAACATCCACCTCCTGGGTTCAAGCCATTCTCCTGGCTCAGCCTCCCAAGTAGCTAGGACTACATGCATGCACTACCATGCCCAGCTATTTTTTGTATTTTTAGTATACACAGTGTTTCCCTGTGTTAGCCAGGATTGTCTCGATCTCTTGATCTCGTGATCCGCCTGCCTCGGCCTCCCAAAGTGCTGGGATTACAGGCGTGAGCCACCACACCTGGCCAGCACAGTAATTTTTTACTGTGGAATTTTTATTAAATTCTGGAGACAATATAAAATCAATAAGCATTTAAAGAGGGGAGTAAAAAGTATGAGCCACATAAGTTTTTTAGATTCTTATTAAAAATAATGATTTTTCTTTTTGAATTATCTTCTGGCAATAAAATCACATATTAATGTGATAACGTGTAATCTATTTATTCCAGTAAGAAATATGTTTATATCTTGTATAATCCAAATTAATACTGGAATTCTATAATATTAGTTTTTTGTTCTTTTTTTTTTTTTTTTTTTGAGACAAGAGTCTCGCTCTGTCCCCCAGGCCAGAGTGCAGTGGTGCGATCTCGGCTCACTGCAAGCTCCGCCTTCTGGGTTCATGCCATTCTCCTGCCTCAGCCTCCCGAGTAGCTGGTACTACAGGCGTCTGCCACCACGCTTAGCTAATTTTTGTATTTTTAGTAGAGATGGGGTTTCATCGTGTTAGCCAGGATGGTCTGGATCTCCTGACCTCGTGATCTGCCCACCACGTCCTCCCAAAGTCCTAGAATTACAGGTGTGAGCCACCGCACCCGGCCTAGTTTTTTGTTCTTAATGTACTGACTGTATTTACAGTAATATAATTTCCCTCTACCTGCTACGTAATAATCACTTCGAATATTATAGTCAAGTATTGAAAAATGTAAATAAACATATTTTCTTATGATCTAAATTATATTTTAAATTACAGTATTTGCTTGCAAACCTAATCAAAGATTATTTCTGTTATGTGCTCTAATCCTCAAATTATTATCTATAAAATATTTTAAAATATAAGGGCAATATGTCAATGAATCAAAAAAGAAATGAAAATACATCCTCAAAACTACATGTAGATTCCATGTAATTTGGCAGAAACATTCTTTAGTGGCATGAAGGATGCTAACAACTAACTGCTCCTATTTCCTTTTGTGTAATTCAAACTGGGAGAAGAAACAAAAATCAAATTGCAGGAAATTCCATTTGATCTTTCTAAGCCTTCTGCTATCTAAATTTGAACGTCTTCACTGACTAGTAGGTTATCTATGTACCCGTATTAGTTATCATTTTTAGTTCAGGGACAACACTAGATGTTCTTCTGGAACTTCCCCTGAGGATTGTTCCATCCTCTCAGTGAATTGCCTCCATACTACGTACATCATACTTGAGATTTGGGGGCTCAATTTGCCTTTCACTTATTAACAGATATATTATATTAGAGATATATGTCCACTGGGAGGGGACCTCTGTTTACTTGCATCAGGTTTTCATGATGCAAGCACATGCACTTGGGTATCTCTGGTTTTGGTCCCAACCAAAAGGGAGGGACTTACCTGACTGGAAAGTCTGAGAAAATTAACCTGCCTCTACAATATAGGCCATTTCTCTTTCAGTAGCACCCTGACCTTGGGAGGCTTGCACTGGGGTCAGCTCTCTATCCTGGAGTAAGAGAACCCTCACAAGAGAAAGACCTATGCTTGCCCAGCTGTACTAGTGTTGAGGTATGCAGACCTGTCTAAATAAGGGTGCAAGCCTATTTGGCCACTGGTCTTAAGAAATATAAACTGTCATTTCACCCAGTGAAGGGAGTAGATTAAGGAACAAAGAACTCCTAGTGGAGGCTTATATTATGAAAAGAAGAAGTCATATTTTTGAGTTAAGGCAGAAATACCACTGAATGAAAACAAGGAATCCAGAGGCTCAGAGTCCAATTTAAAAAGGTCGGCTGGGCGCGGCGGTCAGTCCTGTAATCCCAGCACTTTGGGAGGCCAAGGTGGGCAGATGACAGGGTCAGGAGTTTTGAGACCAGCCTGACCAATATGGTGAAACACTGTCCCTACTAACTTAATAAAAATTTATCCAGGCATGGTGGTGTGCAACTGTAATCCCAGCTACTCAGGAGGCTGAGGCGGGAGAATCACTTGAACCTGGGAAGCAGACGTTGCAGTGAGCCAAGACCATGGCACTACACTCCAGCCTGGGTGACAGAGAGAGACTCCGTCTCAAAAACAAAATAAGAAAGAAGGAAGGAAGGAAGGAAGGAAGGAAGGAAGGAAGGAAGGAAGGAAGGAAGGAAGGAAGGAAGGAGGGAGGGAGGGAGGGAGGGAGGGAGGGAGGGAGGAAATCTATGTCTGGGATACTCTGACTCTAGAAATCAACTTTATCTTTAATGAAAGTGCTATATTAAAATATTATTTTCTTTTTTTCTCTCTCTTTTTTTAAATCATTATTATACTTTAAGTTCTAGGGTACATGTGCATAACGTGCAGATTTGTGACATATGTATACTTGTGCCATTTTGGTGTGCTGCACCCATCAACTCGTCAACACCCATCAACTTGTCAGGTATAACTCCCAATGCAATCCCTCCCCGCTCCCCCCTCGCCACAATAGGCCCCGGTGTGTAATGTTCCCCTTCCCGAGTCCAAGTGATCTCATTGTGCAGTTCCCACCTATGAGTGAGAACATGCAGTGTTTGGTTTTCTGTTCTTGTGATAGTTTGCTGAGAATGATGGTTTCCAGCTGCATCCATGTCCCTACAAAGGACACAAACTCATCCTTTTTTATGGCTGCATAGTACTCCATGGTGCATATGCGCCACATTTTCTTAATCCAGTCTGTCACAGATGGACATTTGGGTTGATTCCAAGTCTTTGCTATTGTGAATAGTGGCACAATGAACATACCTGTGCATGTGTCTTTATAGCAGCATGATTTATAATCCTTTGGGTATATACCCAGTAATGGGATGGCTGGGTCATATGGTACTTCTAGTTCTAAATCCTTGAGGAATCGCCATACTGTTTTCCATAATGGTTGAACTAGTTTACAATCCCACCAACACTGTACAAGTGTTCCTATTTCTCCACATCCTCTCCAGTACCTGTTGTTTCCTGAATTTTTAATGATTGCCTTTCTAACTGGTGTGAGATGGTATCTCATTGTGGTTTTGATTTGCATTTCTCTGATGGCCAGTGATGACGAGCATTTTTTCATGTGTCTGTTGGCTGTATGAATGTCTTCTTTTGAGAAATGTCTGTTCATATCCCTTGCCCACTTTTTGATGGTGTTGTTTGTTTTTTTCTTATAAATTTGATTGAGTTCTTCATAGGTTCTGGATATTAGCCCTTTGTCAGATGAGTAGATTGCAAAAATTTTCTCCCATTCTGTAGGTCGCCTGTTCACTCTGATGGTAGTTTCCTTTGCTGTGCAGAAGCTCTTTAGTTCAATTAGATACCATTTGTCAATTTTGGCTTTTGTTGCCATTGCTTTTGGTGTTTTAGACATGAAGTCCTTGCACATGCCTATGTCCTGAATGGTGTTACCTAGGTTTTCTTCTAGGGTTTTTATGGTTTTAGGTCTAACATTTAAGTCTCTAATCCATCTTGAATTAATTTTCGTATAAGGAGTAAGGAAAGGATCCAGTTTCAGCTTTCTACTTATGGCTAGCCAATTTCCCAGCACCATTTATTAAATAGAGAATCCTTTCCCCATTTCTTGTTTTTCTAAGGTTTATCAAAGATCAGATGGCTGTAGATGTGTGGTATTATTTCTGAGGACTCTGTTCTGTTCCATTGGTCTGTATCTCCGTTTTGGTACCAGTACCATGCTGTTTTGGTTACTGTAGCCTTGTAGTATAGTTTGAAGTCAGGTAGCATGATGCCTCCAGCTTTGTTCTTTTGACTTAGGATTGTCTTGGCAATGCGGGGTCTTTTTTGGTTCCATATGAACTTTAAAGCAGTTTTTTCCAATTCTGTGAAGAAACTCATTGGTAGCTTGATGGGGATGGCATTGAATCTATAAATTATCTTGGGCAGGATGGCCATTTTCACGATATTGATTCTTCCTATTCATGAGCATGGTATGTTCTTCCATTTCTTTGTGTCCTCTTTTATTTCACTGAGCAGTGGTTTGTAGTTCTCCTTGAAGAGGTCCTTTACATCCCTTGTAAGTTGCATTCCTAGGTATTTTATTATCTTTGAAGCAACTGTGAATGGAAGTTCATTCCTGATTTGGCTCTCTGTTTGTCTGTTACTGGTGTATAAGAATGCTTGTGATTTTTGCACATTAATTTTGTATCCTGAGACTTTGCTGAAGTTGCTTATCAGCTGAAGGAGATTTTGGGCTGAGACAATGGGGTTTTCTAAATATACAATCATGTCATCTGCAAACAGGGACAATTTGACTTCTTCTTTTCCTAACTGAATACCCTTGATTTCTTTCTCTTGCCTGACTGCCCTAGCCAGAACTTCCAACACCATGTTGAATACGAGTGGTGAGAGAGGACATCCCTGTCTTGTGCCAGTTTTCAAAGGGAATGCTTCCAGTTTTTGCCCATTCAGTATGATACTGGCTGTGAGTTTGTCATAAATAGCTCTTATTATTTTGAGATACATTCCATCAATACTGAATTTATTGAGAATTTTTAGCATGAAGGGCTGTTGAATTTTGTCAAAGGCTTTTCTGCATCTATTGAGATAATCATGTGGTTCTTGACTTTGGTTCTGTTTATATGCTGGATTACGTTTATTGATTTGCATATGTGGAACCAGCCTTGCATCCCAGGGATGAAGCCCACTTGATCATGGTGGATAAGCTTTTGGATGTGCTGCTGGATTCGGTTTGCCAGTATTTTATTGAGGATTTTTGCATTGATGTTCATCAGGGATATTGGTCTAAAATTCTTTTTACTGTATCTCTGTCAGGCTTTCATATCAAGATGACGTTGGCCTCATAAAATGAGTTAGGGAGGATTCCCTCTTTTTCTATTGATTGGAATAGTTTCAGAAGGAATGGTACCAACTCCTCCTTGTATCTCTGGTAGAATTCGGCTGTGAATCCGTCTGGTTCTGGACTTTTTTTGGTTGGTAGGCTATTAATTATTGTCTCAATTTCAGAGCCTGCTATTGGTCTATTCAGGGATTCACCTTCTTCCTGGTTTAGTCTTGGGAGAGTGTAAGTGTCCAGGAAATTATCCATTTCTTCTTGATTTTCTAGTTTATTTGCATAGAGGTGATTATAGTATTCTCTGATGGTAGTTTGTATTTCTGTGGGGTCGGTGGTGATATCCCCTTTATCATTTTTTATTGCGTCTATTTGATTCTTCTCTCTTTTCTTCTTTATTAGTCTTGCTAGCAGTCTATCCATTTTGTTGATCTTTTCAAAAAACCAACTCCTGGATTCATTGATCTTTTGAAGGGTTTTTTGTGTCTCTATCTCCGTCACTTCTGCTCTAATCTTAGTTATTTCTTGCCTTCTGCTAGCTTTTGACTGTGTTTGCTCTTGCTCCTCTAGTTCTTTTAATTGTGATGTTAGAGTGTCAATTTTATATCTTTCTAGCTTTCTCTTGTGGGCATTTAGTGCTATAAATTTCCCTCTACACACTGCTTTAAATGTGTCCCAGAGATTCTGGTATGTTGTATCTTTGTTCTCATTGGTTTCAAAGAAAATCTTTATTTCTGCCTTCATTTCATTTGGTACCCAGTAGTCATTCAGGAGCAGGTTGTTCAGTTTCCATGTAATTGAGTGGTTTTGATTGAGTTTCTTAGTCCTGAGTTCTAGTTTGATTGCACTGTGGTCTGAGAGACAGTTTGTTATAATTTCTGTTCTTGTACATTTGCTGAGGAGTGCTTTACTTCCAATTATGTGGTCAATTCTGGAATAAGTGTGATGCAGTGCTGAGAAGAATGTATATTCTGTTGATTTGGGGTGGAGAGTTCTGTAGATGTCTATTAGGTCCGCTTGGTGCAGAGTTGAGTTCAATTCCTGGATAACCTTGTTAACTTTCTGTCTCATTGATCTAATGTTGACAGCGGGGTGTTGAAGTCTCCCATTATTATTGTATGGGAGTCTAAGTCTCTTTGTAAGTCTCTAAGGACTTGCTTTATGGATCTGGGTGCTCCTGTATTGGGTGCATATATATTTAGGAGAGTTAGCTCTTCCTGTTGAATTGATTCCTTTACCATTATGTACTGGCCTTCTTTGTCTCTTTTGATCTTTGATGGTTTAAAGTCTGTTTTATCAGAGACTAAGATTGCAACCCCTGCTTTTTTTTGTTCTCCATTTGCTTGGTAGATCTTCCTCCATCCCTTTATTTGAGCCTATGTGTGTCTCTGCATGTGAGATGGGTCTGCTGAATACAGCAAACTGATGGGTCTTGACTCTTTATCCAGTTTGTCAGTCTGTGTCTTTTAATTGGATCACTTAGTCCATTTACATTTAAGGTTAATATTGTTATGTGTGAACTTGATCCTGCCATTATGATATTAACTGGTTATTTTGCTCGTTAGTTGATGCAGTTTCTTCCTAGCCTCGATGGTCTTTACATTTTGGCATGTTTTTGCAATGGCTGGTACCGGTTGTTCCTTTCCATGTTTAGGGCTTCCTTCAGGGTCTCTTGTAAGGCAGGCCTGGTGGTGACATAATCTCTAAGCATTTGCTTATCTGTAAAGGATTTTATTTCTCCTTCACTTATGAAACTTAGTTTGGCTGGATATGAAATTCTGGGTTGAAAATTCTTTTCTTTAAGAATGTTGAATATTGGCCCCCACTCTCTTCTGCTTGTAGAGTTTCTGCCAAGAGATCTGCTGTTAGTCTGATGGGCTACCCTTTGTGTATAACCCAACCTTTCTCTCTGGCTGCCCTTAAGATTTTTTCCTTCATTTCAACTTTGGTGAATCTGACAATTATGTGTCTTGGAGTTGCTCTTCTCGAGGAGTATCTTTGTGGCGTTCTCTGTATTTCCCGAATTTGAATGTTGGCCTGCCTTACTAGGTTGGGGAAGTTCTCCTGGATGATATCCTGAAGAGTGTTTTCCAACTTGGTTCCATTTTCCCCCTCACTTTCAGGCACCCCAGTCAGACGTAGATTTCGTCTTTTCACATAATCCCATACTTCTTGAATGCTTTGTTCATTTCTTTCTCCTCTTTTTTCTTTTGGTTTCTCTTCTTGCTTCATTTCATTCATTTGATCCTCAATAGCTGATACTCTTTCTTCCAGTTCATGGCGTCGGTTACTGACGCTTGTGCATTTGTCACGTATTTCTCATGTCATGGGTTTTATCTCTGTCAGTTTGTTTATGGCCTTCTCTACATTGATTATTCTAGTTATCTATTCTTCCATTCTTTTTCCAAGAGTTTTAGTTTCTTTGTGCTGGGTACGTAATTCCTCCTTTAGCTCTGAGAAGTCTGACGGACTGAAGCCTTCTTCTCTCAACCCGTCAAAGTCATTCTCCGTCCAGCTTTGATCCGCTGCTGGCGATGAGCTACGTTCCTTTGTAGGGTGAGATGCGCTCTTATTTTTTGAATTTCCAGCTTTTCTGCCCTGCTTTTTCCCCATCTTTGTGGTTTTATCTGCCTTTGGTCTTTGACGATTGTGACGTACTGATGGGGTTTTGGTGTGGGTGTCCTTCCTGTTTGTTAGTTTTCCTTCTAACTATCAGGACCCTCAGCTGTAGGTCTGTTGGAGATTGCTTGAAGTTCACTCCAGACCCTGTTTGCCTGGGTATCAGCAGCAGAGGCTGCAGAAGATAGAATATTGCTGAACAGTGAGTGTACCTGTCTTATTCTTGCTTTGGAAACTTCAAGGGTGTACCCCACTGTGTGAGGTGTGGGCTGTGGGTCTGCCCCTAGTGGGGGATGTCTCCCAGTTAGGCTACTCAGGGGTCAGGGACCTACTTGAGCAGGCAGTCTGTCCGTTCTCAGATCTCAACCTCCGTGTTGGGAGATCCACTGCTCTCTTCAAAGCTGTCAGACAGGGTCGTTTGCATCTGCAGAGGTTTCTGCTGCTTTTTGTTGTTGTTGTTTAGCTGTTCCCTGTCCCCAGAGGTGGAGTCTACAGAGACAGGCCAGCCTCCTTGAGCTGCTGTGGGCTCCACCCAGTTCGAGCTTCCCAGAGGCTTTGTTTACCTACTTAATCCTCAGCAATGGCAGGCGCCCCTCCCCCAGCCTTGCTGCTGCCTTGCTGCTAGATCACAGACTGCTGTGCTAGCAATGAGGGATGCTCCGCGGGCATGGGACCCTCCAGGCCAGGTGTGGGATATAATTCCTGGTGTGCCGTTTGCTAAGACCCTTGGTAAAGTGCAGTATTGGGGTGGGAGTTACCCGATTTTCCAGGTGTTGTGTGTCTCAGTTCCCCTGGCTAGGAAAAGGGATTCCCTTCCCCCTTGCACTTCCCAGGTGAGGCGATGCCTCGCCCTGCTTCAGCTCTGGCTGGTCGGGCTGCAGCAGCTTACCAGCACCGATTGTCCGGCACTCCCTAGTGTGATGATCCCGGTACCTCAGTTGAAAATGCAGAAATCACCCGTCTTCTGTGTCGCTGGTGCTAGGAGCTGGAGACTGGAGTTGTTCCTCTTTGGCCATCCAAAATATTATTTTCTTCTGTTGAAATCCTGCATCTGTCTCTGGATTGGTTCAAGTTTTAAGACAGGGAAAAAAGGGATAGATCCCCATTAAACTCCAGTATCTTGGTAGATATACAAGGAATCTTGATAAATAAATAAGAAATTGACCAGGTGGGTTTTAGGGGGCAAAATCGCATGGGAAATTACAGTATTTTGATCCAGGGCTGAGGGCTTCAGTGTGATAACCTATGTGGGCTTTCAACCCTGAGTGAGGCATAGAATCGGGCAGATAATTTAAGACTTTGGACTGCTTTGGTTGACCTTGCGGTGTGGCTGAGACAGAGAGTGGGAGTTTTCAGGCATTGCTGGGTGGAATATTTGCAGCTTTCATTGTGTCTCTGAGCCAAGACTTCAGGTTTGTACTACAAAATCCAAAGGCAGAACTGTGGCAAGGCCTTAAGATGTGGCTACCAACTGGGCCTTGTCCACTCCTTGGATGTAATGTCACCTTCTCTGTCTGGGACACTCAGGTATATAGTTGCTGTTTTGTGGGGAAGCCCTACACAGTTGCAGAATGAGTTTGGGAGGGGGACATTTATAGAGGAGAAAGCTATGTGTTTTCACATGGTCCACTCAAATCAAAGAGATTTTCAGTAGCAGATACCAATGTATCCCAGGGGAGTTATGTTGCCTACACATTTAATAAAAAAAAAAGATAAACAAGATGAGTAAAACAGAGGAAGTTATGAAGTGTTTTGATGATGGCTGTGACAACCTAAAGCATCTGAAAGAATCATCTGGGCCCTCAGTGCTTATTCCCCTTATTCCCAAAAACACATCAGTACATGCAGGAAAAGAGATGAGAAAGAAGAAATTTTGTAATTCCAGGCCCTGAAATTAATTTGCCTTAATCAATGTTTACATCAGAGTTTGAGGAAGATATTAGATAGTTAATGGATTATGGATGAGAAAAAAAAAGTGAAAGCAAGGAATAATGATTGATTTTCAAAGCCCATTTTCAGATGAAGATTATTTATCTGCCTGGGAAAATCTCACAAAGTCATAGAAAGCCACTTTTTTAAAGAAGAGGAAATGTGTTGTCATTTCATAGAGTATAACTTCCTCAGTCCTAAAAAGAAATGAGTAGCTGATCCTATAAAAAGAGAAGTTTTAGAACTTTTATGAACAATATGATGATTTTAAGATTGTAGCTCTGGATAATGACAAATTGGAGGGTTTCATTCACATAGACAGAGTGAACTCGAGTTACTTGAGCAATCAGTTACACAAAGTTTTGAATGACTGATACAAAGAAAAGGCAGCAAATTGTATAAAGCTGAATACTCTTTAAGCCTCTCAGGATAAAATTGTCTGTCAGTAAATGAGATTGATGAGTTGGAGGAGGTAGAGATAATTCCTATAGTTCTAAAAGAAGCAAAAGCAAATTGATTAAGAATCCATTTGCAGTGCATGCTCACATTTATATAACCATCTTTAGTTTATTCAGCATCAACCAAAGCTCAACAAATCCAAAAATTTGAAACAGGAATATCTCTCAATGGTTTACCAAAGGAAAAACTCAATGCAAATCAAATTGAATATGTGCAGATGATTAATGGCAGGGATCTGCATAGGTATTAGACCCACATTCTAAAAATGAAAGCAAAGAAAATAAAAGAGCAAGAAAGCAAGTTGTAAAAGAGCACAAGAGAATGGAGAAGAAAGCTAACAAATGAACCTTCAAACTAGAGAAAAGAAGGCAGGAAAATGAACTGCTGAACCTGAAGAAGAATGTTGAGGGTCTAAAGTTATCACAATGGGACATTTAGAAAAAGACGCATTCCCCATTAGGAACTCCTCATTATGTTCAATTATGAATCAGAATATTTTTACTGCAATTTTTTACTAATGGGTATTGAAAAAGAAAGTACAGTATTTGAATTAATTCTTTACCAAGTTTTTCCTGCTAATCCTCTTGTATATATTGTCATACTTTTTATTTTAATTTCTGTATTGTTATTTTAATGTCTAATTTTCAATGTTGACATTAAAATTAATGTTATAACATAACCTTAATTAGAAGGTAAGCTAAGCTTACATTAGCTCTAAAATAATTTGATTTAATGAAAATAAAATATCTGGACAAATTAATAAAAAATATTTTCAGAACTTGAAAAAAAAATCCAAAGGTAACAGAGCTCCAGAAGGGCGAGAGTACTAACATGTAGAGTGCTGGCTTTACATTCTTAATGCAGGCCCTTGATAAGCAGCAGTAGATCAGCTATTCCAAATCATTTTTCTTCTTATTCTGTTTTAAACCACATTCACAGCCAAAGAAGAATGTGTGAAAGGGCTCACTTCTGGAATCATGTAGCTTTGTCTATGGCTTCAAGAGCTACCCCTTCATCACCATATCACAAGTTGTCTTTGATACACAAATTCTCATGACAGTTTTTGATATTAAAGACCTAAACTTTTATTTCACCAAGAGAATGGTGATATATTTTAACAACGAGAAAACAAAAACGGAGAAAGCTTTTATTATAAAGAGAATATATCACTTTTTTTAAGGTAGAGAAACAACTTTGAAAATAAGGCAACCTAAAGTGTAAGAAAGCAATTTAACAGCATTGTTCCTAGACTATTCTAACTCTAGACGTCAGGGATACTCTAGAAATTAAGAAGGAATGGGAGAGATTTGAAATTATGCTAGAGTATTATTAGCAGAACAGGAGCAGTTTGAGAATAATAACAAAGAAAGGAGGACAGTATCATAAAACAGAGAGTACTAGAAGAAAGGTTGAAATCTTAAAAAAACAGATGAGACATAGGTGAAAAGGGAAATTAAATGATCAGAGGCCAGGCTAGATGGACATAAAAGGCAAAAAAGAGATGCACCCAAATATAACAGTTACTACTCTTAATGAGTTTATTAAATAAAAGCAGTGATGGTTTATCAGTATTATCAGATCAGACAGTGAGATTTATGCCCAAAGACGTCTAATAAAGAGTGGCAATATATTTAAGAGCAGACTGAAATAACTACCTAAGGAATCAAGATGCAAAAAAAAAAAAAAAAAAAAAATGGAGAAATGTGCTCTCAGTATACCTATCAGTGCTCTATAGATTGTATTCAGAAAGACTGGAAATAGGTACTGGGGTACTATAAGAAAGACCACTGTAAGACATTTCAAGTACTACTAGGTGAGTTACATGGTAATGTAGTCACTACAAGTGGGATTCGGTTATTATCTGTGTCCTGAGGAAGAGATACACAATATTTATGAAACTAGAATTCTAAGAAAGTACAGGGAAGGTAAGACATTCTAAAACCATATAAATGTTAGCTATTATATTGCTATGACTACTACTACATTACAGTTACTATTACTTCTATTGCTACTGCTATAAAATGGTGACATAAAAAAATGATAGACTTAGTCTGGTTCTGTCTGGATGATGAAGTAGAACAGGATTTGTATAATACCTTTGGTCAACCTAGAACTCTTTTATATCTCTTATTATGAGAAGACTGACAGAACAGAATCTAGAAAAGAATGTTAGAAAAACACATGTCTGGGCCCCAAAGACAAAAACTCAGATTCAGCAAATAGCACTATCTCTGCATGAGATAAAAAAAAGAAACAAAATAAGCAAGTTACTTCATTAAAAATTCAACTGACCTTTCTAAAAGGATTATAGGAAAATAGAAAGTCAAACATTCGTGGTATAGTCTACTATTCAAGTCCTGGCACATTTAAAAAGTAGTGTGTTGAGTCAGGGATACTGATTTTAATATGCCTTAAGGGAACGTCTTCAAAAACCCCCAGAGTAGCTCTGCACTATGAATCAGCTGTGGTAGTCAGCCTCAAACACACCCCATTGATCCCTGTTTTGTGATATTTGCATCTTTGTATGGTTCCCTTCCACAATGCATATGAGTTGGTTGGTGTGACCAACAGAAGATAGCAAAAGTAATGGTATGTCACTTTGAAGGCTAGGTCAGAAAAGGCACTGTGATCTTCTCTTTGCTTTCTTTGAACCACTTCCCTGGACGGAAGCTAGTTGCCATCTTGTGTGAACAATCAAGGCGTCCCGAAAAAAGTCTAATGTGGCAAGGAACTGAAACCTGTCAAAGCCAGTGAGGATCCAACAGGTCCCACTAACAACCATGTCAGTGAGCCATCTTGGAAGTGAAACCCCTGGTCCCTATCAGTCAGATGACTGCAGTCATACACACACAAACACACACACACACACACACACACACACACACAAAGACTAAAGAAAAAGTTTATCTCTGGAGTCTTATGACCATAGAAGGTTTTTATCTTCTCTATAATTTTCTAAAATTGGCATTGTTTTAAAATTTAAGAGAAGGCAGACAAGAAAGAGACACAGAAAGTATACATTGCTGATATGGTTTGGCTGTGTCCCTGCCCAAATCTCATCTTGAATTCCCACGTGTTGTGGGAGATACCAGTGGGAGGTAATTGAAACATGGGGGCAGGTCTTTCCCATACTCTTCTCATGACAGTGAATAAGTCTCATGAGATCTGATGGTTCTATAAGGGGGAGTTTCCTTACACACGCTCTCTTTTTGCCAGCTGCTCTCCACGTAAGACATGACTTGCTCCTCCTTGACTTCTGCCATTATTGTAAGGGCTCCCAGCCACGTGGAACTGTGAGTCCATTAAAACCTCTTTTTCTTCCCAGTATCAGGTATGTCTTTATCAGCAGCAAGAAAACAGACTAATATAACTGCCAAGAAACTGACTTGAACAAAGAGTCAGAAATGGAACCATTTTGCAGCTGAGTGAGATTGGAATTGCCCAAAAAGCAGACTTTAATATTAAGACTTGATGCAAGTGGATCCTGGAATGAGCAGTAGAAAAGGGGAGACAAGGAAAGAAGGAAAGGCAACACGGGCTGTGGTAAAGATTTTTTATCAGTATGTGTAACGGGGATTCAAGTCCACTAGAGACTCCTGGGGGACCCACTCAAGGGAGAAAAAAGTTGAGCAATTTGTCATTGGATGAGAGCTATTACCAGTGGTATTTATGACACTTACAGCAATCCTGCAGTCAATGTACATGTGGTAAGAAGTGTATAGGAATGCAGACTATTGGAGAAAGATGGTCACACATACCAACAGACTCTGCTGGTCTGTCACATCAGCAGAGGATATAAGTAGGAGACATTGGCCAATGACACTGGAAACACAGACTGAGATTGTTTTGTGTCTCTGAATTCCTAAATAAAGAGCCTGGATTCTATTTTATAAGCACTGAAATAAATAAATGTTTGACTTAATTTTTTATTATGCAGAATTTCAAATGTAAACATATGAGATTGTGAAGAAAAGTATAGTGAACTTCCATGTACCCATCATCTAGTCCCAATAAACAACAATTCTGGCCTATCTTACCTTATCTATACTCCTATCCGTATTCTCCCGTTCCATATTACTTGAATCAAATTCCAGACTTACATCAATTATTCATAAATATTTCAGTATGTACATATAAAAATAAGGACCTCTTTTTAAATACAATACCACTTTCTTTTTTGGGTTGTTGTTGTTGTTGTTTTGTTTGTTTGCTTTGAGATGGAGTCTCACTTACTCTGTTGCCCAGGCTGGAGTGTAGCAGCAAGATCCTGGCTCACTGCAACCTCTGCCTCCTGGGTTCAAGCAATTCTCCTGCCTCAGCCTCCCAAGTAGCTGGGATTACAGGCATGCACCACCATGCCCAGCTAATTTTGTATATTTAGTAGAAACAGGGTTTCACCATGTTAGCCAGGCTGATCTCAAACTCCCGACTTCAAGTGATCCGCCTGCCTTGGCCTCCCAAAGTGCTAGGATTACAGGCATGAGTCACCACACCCACCCCCATACCACTTTCAAACCTAAAAACATTAGCAAAAAGTCCTTAATACCATCAAATATCCAAGCAATATTCAAATTATCCACTGACAAAGTTTTAAAGAGAATTGTGTGATTAAAAAAATGATTGAGAAAGGTTACTGTCCCATTGTGCATAGGATGGATTAAAGTCAAGAGGGCCAAAATACAGAAGGGGCAGTGTAAAGGCCACAACAACAGGAGAGAAATGAAATGAGATACCCACGGTGTGAGCTAATGTAACTGGGATGAAGACATGGACCCTGAGAGACATGATAGGACTCAGGGAAAGCAAATATGAAGGAATACAAAAGTAGGAAAGCAGAAATTCTGCTGGGACACACAGGCAAGCACAAGGGATTATTGGTTTAGTATGGGAAACGACAAATTTAGTCACGGACCTATTAAGTTTAATAGGATGGACATCTGATGGAAGTATATAGGTAATACCTCAAAGATGCAGAGCCACAGTTTGAGGGAAAGACTGACATTCAAGATTTCAACTTGAGAATCACAAAGGTGATGACTAATTGAAAGATAGTTTGTAAAAAAAAAAAAAAAAAAATGTAAAGGGCAAGACAGAACTTTGTGCTTTCCTTAAATAACCTGAAATTAAAGCAAAAAAAAAAAAGTGAAAGAAGGCAAGAATGAAGTAGTCAAGGAGGTGAGAAAAAATACAACAAGAACTGAGATTTATCAGAGGAGCCAATTTCAAGAAGGATGAAGAAACTCATAAAAGGTGCAGGGAAATATTCTGGAGAATCTAAAGTCCATCAAATGCTCAGTGGTATTCATTTATATTCAGATATTCAGTAACTATTACAGAGTTCCTATTATGTGTGAAACACTGTCCTAGGTCCTGGATATATGATGGTGAAAAGAGCAGGCTCAAATCCTTCCTTCTTAGAGTTTACAGCATAATGAGGGAGGCAGACATTAGTCAGTTGATGGTTCAAATAAATAATTATAAACCAAACTAAGTGCAACAGTGGGAAATCTAATGTGGCAGAGAAGAGAATGCACAATAAGGGAACCTGATGTCTTCTGGGACAGTAGCAGAAAGCAAAGGATGGTTTCCTTGGGACGTTGAATGTACTAGATAGCCACAGCCTCTAGTACTGCTATTTGATCTGTCAGTAAAGAATGACATCATTGTTTTTGTCATCCAAAAAAGAGGTCTGGTAGAGGAAATAACCAGACCTTAATTCTGAAAGAAAAGGGATTTTTACAAAGTTCTTATAATCAGTTAACTGTTGCAACACTTTGTACAAATGTTTACTAAAGAAAGGAAACATCATCAAAGGCAATACGTGAGAACATTCTAAATTATTTTTAACAATGTCTGACATACTATATGAGTGTCATAAAAGAAAATGTGTATTTTGGCTTTAGTTTCTGGTAATATACCGTTACCACTGAAGCAAACTTTTTTTTTTTTTAATTGAAATCAGTATTTTGGTTCTCAAGCTCAAGCAAAGGTTGTGTTTGGAAATTCGTTTCTTTTGTACTTAACAGGAGGACAGAAATCTAGAATAGTAGAGCACCATGCCAAAATAAATCACTAATCAAACCTTTATTTTTTCCTATGCTGTTTATATCTGCTTAATTAATATACAAAAACTTACCTCCAGAAAGTCACAAAGCAAAGGTTTTAAGAGCTAGCCCATCTAATAAATAATAAACTTTAAATTCAATTAATCTAAAAATTAAGAAATCAGGATCAGAGACTTAAGCAGTGCTTGAATATTTTATAAAGTAACGTCGATGAAAAGTAAACTTAAAATATCCTTCAGAATGTGCTTGAGATTTTATTATGATTGAAATATTACAATTTTTTTTAAAGCAAAAGTTAGATACCTTTCAGAAATCTTCCTTAAGAAGTAGGCTAGGTTCAAAAGTCTGAAAAGTTGATTTATATAGTTTCAGATTTCACAATGCAACTGATCTGTAACAGACTATCACTGGTTGAGATTCACTGTAATATTAAAGAATATCTACAATCAACTGAAAAAGTTTTTAAAATATTCCTTCCTTCTATAATTACATATTTGTGTAAAGCCAGATTTTACTTTAAACAAAATACCATATTGCATCCAATTGAATGCAGAAGCAGGTAAGAGAATCCAGCTGTCTTCTATTAAGGCTTATATTAAAGGCATTTACAAAAATGTAAAATAGTGCCACTCTTCTCACTATATGTGTGTGTGTGCTTGTTTGTTTTGTTTGGTTTCAGAAAACTATATTACATATGTTAACATATGTTTTCATGGTTTTTAAATGATTTAGTAAATATTTTTAAAATGTTTCTGTTTCAATTTCTAATATGATAAATACCAATATAACCTGCATAAACAAAGTTCTTTGCAAAGGTCTTCAATAATTGTTAACAGTGTAGAGGGGTCCTAAGATCCTGCAGAGGTATAATTTCTGTTTACCATGTTTGCAGTTTGTCTTGGATCATTCCTGGGATCCTTTAAGCATAACATACCCCTTGCAGTTTACAATTATTACACTGTAACTTCCACTGAGGGGTTTATATCAACACCATGAACAAATTAGTAATGCCAAGGAAAGAACAGGATATTTGCTCTGGCAGGATTTTACAGATTCAAGAGGATAGGAAAAAATTATTATCAACATTTATTATAAAATTTTCGTGAAAACAATATATGACCTATACTGGGATTGTCATATATATGATTTTGAAAATGAAAATAGCTATACTCTACCAAATTATAAAGTAATCATTAAAAATTTAAGCCTGTATAATACAATAAAGAAGGTTCTACAGATCACTCAAGTCTATACACTGTCCAAAACATAGTAATGTATTGTTATGTTTTCTTTCAGACTTTATTTTTTCATATTATGGGAGGTGTGTGCTTGTGTCTGTAAAGAAGAAATAACCCAAGTATAAACTTAGCCACAAGAGCATCATGATTAAAACAAATTTCAGTCTGAAAATCTCTGCATTCTGAAAATCACTGATATCTGAGTTAGAAAGCTATCATAAGAGCCTTAGTGTTAATGTTATTAAATCAAATGTAAACTGCCTTACATGCTGTACAATTAAATTTGCTATAAAATTAAATTAAGTTTTAAATCTAAAATGTAGCTGAGTAACAGCTAGACATCAAACTGTTTTCTAGTTAAAAACTTTAAGACTGTAAATATGCTGAAGCCATTCTACTGACCATATTAAAATGCTATTACAAATTAGAATAAGGAAAAGTGAATTGTCACAGTGCTTTTTGGTATTTTTGTATGACTAAGAATGTCTGTATTTTTCAAATCTTGTACGAACATCTAATTATCTCACTGAATATCTACTTTATCTATCAATTTAGCTTTAAAATCTCACTTAAAAAGTAATGTAATCCTATACACTTACCAATATTTAAGTTGTGTGAAAAGGTAAGAAGTAATTAGCATCAAATGTTTCTTAAGTTAGAGATCATCTGTTTTTAATTCTTCCTCAGATGTCTTATCACCCTTCACTATGGAAAATATTAAATTTCCATAGATTCAGCAGATTGAAACAATTTTTAGAAGGAGACAAAAACTGACAGAACTGACCATAGGCAATAAAGCCAAAATGATAAAATCCAAAATATGCTGGTGAATGCTTTTTTTCTCACCTACCTTGCAAATGTTTCAACTTGGTGCTTTTATGTAATCTGCTCTCCTAAAAAAGGAAATAGGTATTTATGTAGCCTCCTGAAGTGATTTATGTATTCAGGTATCACTGACGAGTTCCAGCAATCAGATTTTGAACGATTATCTAAAATAATTTATTGAGGCTTAGGGTTTTTGCTTTAAGTTATACTATATTGAAAGTTATTTCATTATATTTCAATTTATCTTAGATTAAATGAGTTTTGAGCAAAATAAAGTCAATCTATTATTTTGACTTAATATACAGTTTATAAAATTTAATTTTATGTATTTTTTCCTGGTTTCAGAGTTATCTCACATACTGCCCATTAACACAAATTACAAGTATGAACTGAACAGGCATCAGATAGGAAGAAAGGCACTTATAAACTAATGTAAAGGTAATCCAAATAACAAATATGAGAATCATATTAACTTGTCATTATATTTTCAGTTCAAACAATGCTACTGTAATAATTGAGTTATTGTTATTAAGGAGCATACTGAATAAATATGAAAGCACCTACTCAAAATATATAAATTCATTTTAGATTTTATCAAAAGCATAGTTAATTCAAATGGACATAAATATTTTAGACTGCAAATAGTTCCATTTATATGCATATAGATGTTCTCACAGGCTATATTAAGTCCCCACCATGTTCATTTGAAGATAAATATATACAGCATTTACTTCAGTTCACAAAGTGTGTGCATGAAACAATCTACAGAAGCTTTTTATAGGGTTTAAAAGAGTTCTAATCACCCATGCCAACTGCAGTCTTCTCTCAACACAAAACTTCTTTTGAAACCAAGCATTCATTTGCTAAAACAAGGCATCTGCTGTTAAGGAGATTGATTATCCTGGGGCCTGACCTAATTGGGAGATTAGATATGGTTCTCTACGCTGGATGGCATGGCTTACAGAAAAAAAAAAAAAAAAAAATGAGACTGAAAAAAGAGCAAACTTCTTTCAGCCTCCAATGCCCTTTATTTAATTCTAATTTTCTTTAAATAGAAACAAACAGAATTACAAATGTTAGGTTGGTGAAATTAGTGTGTTATGAGTTACAAATTCATTGAGCTCACCAGGTCATTTCTTTAGTAACAGATACATATTTGTACATATTTGTTCTCATTACATAAGTCAAACATTGCAAAGAAATGACTTATTTTGTCATATCCCACTGAGTGAAGATGACTACATAATAGGTACACACACACACACACACACACACACACACACAAATCTGGCCTTTTGCTAATGGCATCATTCCAGTGTTTTCTGTTGCCATTTAGGTATTGGTTCTTTTTCCCTAAACATAGACATCACCTCATTGCTGTGGCTAATTGCATTTTTCTTCCTAGTCTTTGACAACCAGACCTTTGTTAATGCTATTCACCAATATATCAGACTCAGGTCATCCATCCAAAACATGACAAAAGACCCAGATGCTCATGTAAATTGCACTCCCCAAAAGTACTGCCCTCTTCCTCAGGGCAGATACAGATTCATGATCCCCTCCCATTTTTGTTCACTCCCTTTTTCACTTAATCTGTCATGCTTGAAAAAAGTGGTTATTTATAGACTGTAAGAAACATTATGCTTTTTTACATTATAAATCAAATAATCAAGTTGATTATAAAGATATAATTTTCTATACAAAATTGTAAAACAGCCTGCTTCAGTTGAACTTCAAAATGAGTCCCTTTCCAGAATGAAGACTTCCTTCTATTCACTTTTTTCACCCCTTCTTGAACTCTTGAGTTAAAACCAAGTTTGATTGCCCTCTTTCACTGAGGAAAAAAGGAAGAAAAAACTTTCAAATAGAAGTGTTCAAGCAGAAGTGCAGGATTGAATCATTAATAAAATATTTCATTTATAATTAAAAAGTCAATTTTACTTGATGCTTATTATTGCCTTCAGTAAAATTTGCATTAAGCGTCAATTACTCAGAATTTCTACTTTCTAAAGCCTTAAGCAACTTTTTTAAGTAACATAAAAATAATTTCAAGATACTTTCAAGAAACTACTATAATGATGCTTTCAAAGGAAGGTTATTATAGATTAAATGGTTTCAGGAACATACTATGTTTGTATAAATATAGTCATACTCCAGAATCAAGATTTCTTTCTATTCATTCTTCATCTTTTATATATTTTCACCTTATATATTTTAACAGTCACCATTTTTGGAAACTAAGTCACTACAAGAGATGGCAGAAACAGATAATTAAACAGAAAAACAATTTATCCAGATAGAAACAAGCACTAATATTTTGATATTTTAAGAAAAGCACCAAGATCAAACTAACATAAATTTCTGGCCTTAATTTTAAAGACTTTCAAATTTAATTAAAATTGAGTGAAAACTTAGTAAAATGGTAAGAAACTTACAGGGTTACAAGTGCTACTATCCTTATCTTCCACTCACAAGTACAACCACACTGAATTTAATATGCTCACCTGTTAGTCATAATACCAAAAAAAAATCAGAAATATCTTATTGAGCTTATTAATAGGATAGCATAAAACATTAATACCACTAAAGCTTAGCAAATATTATGGAATATATCAGTAACATTAGGAAATGAATGACACATAGCATCATCAGTTTATTGGAATTCTCTATTGTGAAGCTGAAATGTGCAGGTCTACTCTGAATAAATTCAGAACAAAAAGCAGGAAAGTTCACACAAAAAAAGAGCACAGAAAAACAGAGGAGGCCAAGAAAGGACTGGAGCTAAAGAGAAGACTGAAAATTTGGCAGAATTAAAGGACTAAAAATCATCAGACATGGAAGATACATAAAACGGTGAAACTAATTAATCTATGATAATGAGGCAAAACCAGAGATTTTCCTGGCAATTATAGCACTTTCTGGAGTTTAAATAGTGAAGATAATTAAAATAGTGAAGCCTTAAGTGCCTCCACCTGGACTGTCACTATAACTTTCCAATCTGTACTTCACCTCTGCTACAGTAACGCTACTAAAACACAACTTTATATTGTCCCCAATGTAATTCTATAAAAACGTTTAGCATCTCTCTAATGTCGCCTGAGAAAAGTCCAGACTTTTAGCCTGTCACACAAGGCTCTCTAGAAAAAGAACCCAGATACAATCTGATTACATGAAGACTCTGTCCCGGGGAAAATGAGCTAATTTGATGCTTCCATAATTTGTCCCATAGATTTTAAGTTCTGTGCCTGTGATGTCCTCTCTACACGTCTATACCTATAAAGGTATTTATCCCCACCTTTACTTTATTGTCCAGACTGGACTTTAATCATCTCCATTAAACCTTCTCTAATTGCCACCCATCTTTGCCTGCCTGAGTTCTAAGTACTCTTCAAGTTCTAAGTACTCTTCAAAATGTTTATAACATATACTATACCTAACACTGTGGAAAATGTTTATAACTCTCCAAGTTTTACATCCTCCAAGAAACACTTCTTTTGCTATGTTTGAAATTGTTTGACAATTACTGCATACATTCACTTGTTTCTCATCCTGTACCTTCTCATGTGCAGCTATTTTTGTGTATTGATTCCCCAACTAGATTCCCAACTAGATTTTTCCTCTTGCATCCATACAAGCACCACACTGTAAGATAAACAGTACTCAATAAGTATCTATTTAGGAAAATAAATATCCATTTATTTCTCCTTCATTGACTTCTCATCACACTCCTCATAATGGCTGCTTTAAAAATCTTTCCAACTCTTGGTGGGGCGCGGTGGCTCACCCAGCACTTTGGGAGGCCAAGGCGGGCAGATCACGAGGTCAGGAGATCGAGACCAACCTGGCTAACACGGTGAAACCCCGTCTCTACTAAAAAATACAAAAAATTAGCCAGGCGTGGTGGCGGGCACCTGTAGTCCCAGCTACTCAGGAGGCTGAAGCAGGAGAATGGCATGAACCCGGGAGGCAGAACTTGCAGTAAGCCGAGATCTCGCCACTACACTCCAGACTGGGTGACAGAGCAAGACTCTGTCTCAAAAAAAAAAAGAAAAAATTCCAACTCTTTTCACTTATGTGACACTATCTTTCCCCTCCTCCACTTCCCTATCTCACCTCCTCTTCCACTGAGAAGCTAAAGATTATCCTTTACATGCATTTCAAGAAAAATGAGAATTTATCTGCATCCTCACCTCTTCCTTCTCCCTTGTTTTCAATTTCCAAGAGGGAATTGTCTCTTCTAAGGTTTATTCTCTACTTGGGTCCTTGATGCCATTGCTTTCTGTGGCCTCAGATGTCTGGCTCTATTAGTTAGGCCTTTCCAGCTTTCAACTTCAGTATTTATATTTCTTCTGGCTCTCTTTCCTCTAAATATCCTAAACATAAAATTCCCAAGATCCAGCAATTGCTTATGTGGTTTCTCCACTTTCCATTTCTCTTGCAAACCTTTGACTTCTACCTTCTTAGCCTTACTTCCAAACTCCTTGTAAACTACTTTTATACCCTACCACGTGAACCAAATTGTCTCCTCTTAGTTCACCAAAAAATCTTTCAAGTACAAAATCTGTGACTCTTCCTCAGTCACTCTTATTTGTGCTGATTTACTAAACTACTAAAATAGTATCTTTCTACCTAACCCAAATTCACTAAATAGGTTCTGACATTCCTCTCACAATTTGCCTCCTACTTCTCCATTTCTTCTGAGTTTCTTTCACTGCCTCTTCTTCCTCAATGTGTCATTTTATTACCTATTACCTCAAAAAAATTTTTTTCTTTTTTACCTGGCCTAAAACCACTTGAAGGAAAACTAATCCAATACCACAAACTTATCTATATCATCTCCATGTATAACAGCTCCACCATGATCCCTCAAAACCCAGGCTGTTCTTCAGAGTACAACCAAACACATCTCAACACATTTTTTAAATGCCTCTCATACTTGTCATCTTTTTACATTCCTGCTGTATTGCATATTCTAATTTCCTTTTGCCTGAGCTATCAATAAAGTTGGCAAAACAAACAGTAGGCTATTTCAACTGCCATTCTATCCCTTGGCCAGAGCATTTGTTTAATGCCTCCTCTTAGTTCACTGAAGATCTTTTAAGTACAAAATTGACAAGATCTTTTAAGCATAAAATTTTTTAAAAATTCCTGTTTTTGCAGCCCTAATCAGGGTACCCCTTTTGGCCATCCACTCTTAGCCAGATGAGCTAGTATTGTACCCCGGATCCCCCTTGTTTCTTTTCCTCCAGTTTTGGACTCTTTTCCTCAACTTTTGGATTCTTTTCCTTGTTCCAATTCTGTGACTTTCTAGTCATTCATCTCCTTTGGTTTCCATTGCTGAATGGGTCTCAGGAGTTACACAGCAAGGATGGAGGAATGATAAGGACCCGCTATAGTCTGCGGGTCCAAATTAGAGTATCTAAAATATAGTCAGATCTTCTACGCTTCCAGGATTCATATTCTGGTATCGTCTAGATTGCTTGGATTTGACTCCAGTTCTCCTAGCTGGGTGACCTTGGCTAAATTATTCAACTTCCTTCTGGAACTTAGTTTCCTTAGCTATAAAATTCAGGTAATAGTAGTATCTAACTCTTGAGCTAATGAGGGATTAAATAAAATGATTCTTGTAAAGCACATAGAAATGTGCCTGGCAGATAGTATGTGGTTAATAATGTTGGCTACCATTATTGTATCTTATATGTTATAAGAGTTTCTGTCTCATCTGTGCCTTAAGTTGTATTATCTAAAGACTCCTTTAGTTATGCTAAACTAAACATGTACCAACCCAGGAATGGTGCATGGAAAAGTGGGTGAAAAGCTGTCTTATTAACAACAACAGTAACAAGAATAATAATAATATAACAATAACATATTAGCATTAAGCTAAAGCTTCATTTAAATTATCTCATGTAACATTCAGAAAAATTATATGTGGCAAGTACTACTGTTACATCCATTTTACAGATAAGGAAAATAACTGCCATATAATTCTTCTTTAATTGTCCAGATAGTCTGCTTCTAAAATGTTTCTCTGGAACATGCTAGGCTGACATCTTTTTTTGGCATATCTGCATGTGATCTCTGCTGTTGGTAGATTGCTTGGAGATTCCTGCTTCTTTTAGACAAGACCATGACATTCTCTCATTACGCAACCAGCAATAAAGTTTCTTTTTTTTTTTTTTTTTAATGTGATCTAAGTGTACTTTTATGACAGAATTTGTTGAAACTCCTAAGATGGCTTTTATTCTGTGCCTTGGGCAGTGGTAAATAGATGGGGTTCGAGAGTCTGGAGCACTCCTTCCCAATGAGAATGTATTTTCCTTAAAGGATTTTTCTGGTAAAGTCCATTATAAAGAACGATAGCTCAGGCCAGGCGCGGCGGCTTACACTTCTAATCCCAGCACTTTGGGAGGCCAACGTGGGTGAATCACTTGAGGCCAGGAGTGCAAGACCAACGAAACCTTGCCTCTACTAAAAAATACAAAAATTAGCTGGGTGTGATGGTGCATACCTGTAACCCCAGCTACTCAGGAGGCTGAGGAAGAAGGATTACGTGAACCCGAGAGGTGATGGTTGCAGTGAGCCGAGATGGTGCCACTGCACTCCAGTCTAGGCGAAAGAGCGAGACTCTGTCTCAAAAAAAAAAAAAAAGAAAAGAAAAGAATGATACCTCAAATTTCCACACAGGCATGCAGGTCAGCCATCCTAATGAGGTCTATTCCATATTTACCCAGAAGAGAGGACAAGCACAGAACACTACTATCCCCAACTCAGTTGCCTCATCCCTCAATCAATAAGGTTTCTGCAAACATCCTCAGAATCAGTGGCTTCCAAAGTGGAATATATGCACAAAATAATCATTTTGGGGATACAGGAAAGAATGTTACAACTTCTATTTATCTTTTAACCTCGGAAAATAAGCTTTAATAAAAAAATGGATTTCAAAAAATGGACTGACACTGCACACTTACACAGTCTCCATGTCGGAAGGTCACGTTCTTACTCATATGTAAAAGTTAAAAAAGTTGATCCCACAGAAGTAAAAAGTACAACAGAGAATAGTAGAGGCTGGGAAGGGTAGGGAGAAAGAGAGAACAGAGAGATTTGTTAAAGGAAACAAAATTACAGTTAGATAAGAGTAAGTTCTAGTGTTCTATAGCACTTGTAGGATGACTATATTTAATAATAATTTAAAATAGCCTGAATGGTGATATTGAATGTTAGAAACACAAAGAAATTATAATTGTTTAAGATGATAGATATGGTGATTACCCTGATCTGATCACTATACATTGTATAGGCCACAACATCACTATGCACCCTATAAATATATACAATTATTATTTGTCAATTTTAAAAATTCAGAAAAAAAGGGAGGCATAGGCCATGATTGGTACCCTGAGGAAATGCAAGTTAACTGTTGCAGATTTACTGACTCTTTCTCTTTGCAGTACTGTGCTAACAAGAACTTCAGAAAAATTAACATTTTTCCATTCCGTTTTTCAAAAGACACTCATGCTATAGAAACAGCATATTTGAATAAACTTTTTTTTTTTTTTTTTTTTGAGACGGAGTCTCGCTCTGTCGCCCAGGCTGGAGTGCAGTGGCACAATCTCAGCTCACTGCAAGCTCCAGCTCCCAAGTTCACGCCATTCTCCTGCCTCAGCCTCCTGAGTAGCTGGGACTACAGGCATCTGCCACCACGGCTGGCTAATTTTTTGTATTTTTTTTAACGGGGTTTCACTGTGTTAGCCAGGATGGTCTTGATCTCCTGACCTCGTCATCTGCCCGCCTCAGCCTCCCAAAGTGCTGAGATCACAGGCATGAGCAATCATGCCTGGCCTGGTTAAACTATTTTTTAAAGAAATCTTCTCATCTGCACAATTGAAAAGTCTGGAAACAGAGTTCTCTAAACTATAATTTTTCTAAATTACAAATTAGTTCCAAAACTAAAAGGTAAAACAATGCATTTAATTAGTTCCCAAACTAATATGAAGTTATTGTGTTTTTATATTTAAAAAAAAAAATAGGTTAAAAACTGCTTAAACCATTGTTTTTGGACACATTCATTAAAATTATTAAAATATCATATGTCACTTTTTAATTAGCTTGTAAGAACACCTAATTGGTTCCATTAAATTGAAATTTAATAATCCCTTTTCAACAAAAACTTTGCATAATTGCTAATACAGGTAAATAAAAAGAGTAAGAAGTCAACAATGTACTTCCTTCCATTTGGACCTTCATATCTTTGTGATGTATCTTTTTTAGCTCTGCTGGCCAAAAAACACAAACTCCCCAAAACAAACCAAAAAACTATCAAAATAAGCTTAATTATTAGACTTGTAAACCACTCTTTCAAAAATAATTACACTATGATTTTTAAAAGTAATGAAGCATATTCACTGCAAAAATCTTAATATGGTTATTAATATTTTAGTGAAAGTAAAAAATATTTTCTAATAATATAAAAAGAATTATTTTTAAAGTATTTCTCATCTTTATTAATTTCTAACAACTGGTATGATTTAAACACATATACTATACCTAACAATGTGGAAAATGTTTATAATTTAGAGATAAATAACCTACATTTACATAGGTATATTCATTACTTTTTCTGTTACTGATAGTACACACTATTTTGGACAACAAGACCTTTGAGAAAGAGAAGAGAAAGGTGCATTCACATTTCCAGAGTGCTTCAAATAATCTCCCTACAAGTTTCAGTCTCCCAGCAGTACAGGCAAGTGTACTTGGGGCTTAAGCTGAACTATGACCTCCCTTTTCCACACTCCTGATCTTTTTCCTACAGCAGGCAGGCAAGCATTGTAAGTGTGCAATGCTATACCTATAATGTCCCGAAGATGTTCATCTTCTATGTTATGAGTACTTTTGGCTGCTCTTGGGAGTTAAGTATTATAATTTCTTATTATTTCAATGTAGACTAACTCAATAAGAATCTTATTATTCTTAAAATAATAGCTCAAAATTAATGAATCTTAATGTAAAATTCCAAAAACTAAAAGAACCTATCTTATCACCTAACTATACAATTAATAACCACACCTTACATTTAAACCTCAAAATTCTGTGAATACATTTGAAAATAACTAAATGCTATGATCTATTGTTCCTCATAGCACAGTCTACAAGAATATCCTTGGAAATGTTCTTAAATAAAAACTTCAAATTTTCTTTTATTTTGATGATGTAACACAGATTAAGAAAGATATATTATGGATCATCTGAAAGATTACCTTAAAACAGAGAATTGCCATCTATTTGAGTGCAAAAAGTTAGAATCTGTATTTACAACCACATTAGGATTAAGCAATCATGAAAGATACCATTTATTTTTAATCCACTTGATCTCCAAGTTTAAACCAAAAGCTCTGAAGTTCAGTAAGCCTTTTTGTTGTTGGCTGATGTTAAAAGGGTACATTATTCAAGAATAAAAAAATTGCCACGTTCAATTTATAAATTGAAAAGTTCAGCACAAATAATGGAATTAATATGCATGACTGATCTGAAACCTGATAAATATGGCTTGACTACCTTATTGTTTGAATGAGCTATAAACACACGGCAAGTTATGAGAAAACTGTTCCAGTCAAAAAGCTGAGTTTATCTAAATAGAAAAATACAAACAAATATAAATGATTTTTCATGCTTTCAGAAAGCTTTTTCAACCTACAAATGTCTTATAAAATGGTACTGACAAATATTCAAGAAAGACCCAAATTTGTAGTCTATTTATTTCATGTATGGAACTCTTTAAGAAATATTTTCCTACTTACTCAAACAACACCTTAGTTTTATTATGAGTTGATAGATTTAGCAGAACTAATTCACCAATAGTTACATATTGAGCAGTAATAAAAATAATCCCACATACAATGTATTTAGAAGCAACCAGCTAAAATTTACTACAAGCATAAAATGAACAAATTTCGTAAGTAATTATAAAATCATTTAACTTATTAAATTTATTTGTATTCATTTTAATAGGACTGTGGTTTATTATTGCTTCACAAATGCTTTGTGTTGCCAGTTTCCATATCTGCAACTATTCTGAGCTGTTCTGAATTTCAATTATATTTTAAAATACTTTGTGCTGTCAAATCCAGTGGATTGTACCCAGGATTCATATATATTTATACATATACACATACACATATATAGTCTATATAATATATATTCCATATATATTCAACATATATATGGCCCACATATATATTCAGTCTCTGAAGATCAAATCTTAATAAATGATCATCTACCTTTCAAATTCTATCTTTCTGTACCTAACTGTGATTGAGATACGAGAAGACTAAGTGACTATATATCACCGACAAAATAAAATTATACTATCAAAATCATACTATAACATAATACTACTTTCTGGAAAAAAAAAACTACCTGTAATTTTCATAACAATACCTTATGGAATTATTTTTTCATAATATTTAGTATTTTACTACTGCTAAAATCTTGATAGCCTACATATGCAACTGAATCATTAAAAATTATTAATTCTGCCAGTATGGAGATATACCTGTTGACTTTATTAAGCCATGGCTTATTGATAAAATGTTATTAATCAAATTTGTTGTGCTATTTTTTTGAGCATGCAAACCCAAATCAAAATAGCCTTAGGAGAAAAGTATGGGAGAGGAGGGGACTTTAGGAGATTTAGATTATGCAATTTAATTCTTAGGTCCATGAAAAAAATCTACAAAATAAACCCTAAGTAATCAAAGTAGAAAATTACTGACATAATTATTGCCCTCACATAAAATGAAAAATAATCTCTATGATACAACAGAATAACCCTGTTTTATGACAGATTTGTTAAAAAAGCAAATTCTCAAACTGACATAATCAAATACACATGTGCAAAAATATTTTTTCAAAATTTGTTCTTATTAAAATTATCATAAAAGTAAGTATCCCTTACTGTTTTATAAAATTTAAAAGAAACTGCTCTGTTTCAAGATGTTGGTCTCAGGAATAAAATAACTTCTATTTGATAAAAAAAAAAAAAAACTCTGTAAGTTTATGAAAATAGTAATATACTTTAAAAAATGTTTTCTAAGAATAAGCAAATGGTGTATGTGCACATGTGCGCGTGCACACACACACACACACACACACATAAATCCTCACACAGCATAAGTACCCTTTATCTGAAATGCTTGGGACCAGCATTGTTTCAGAGTTTGGATTTTTTTGGATTTGGGAATATCTGCATTATATATACTTACTGATTTAGTATCCAAAATTTGAAATGCTCCAATGTGCATTTCCTATGAGCATTATGTCAGTGCTCAAAACATTTCAGATTTTACAGCATGTCAGATTTCAGATTTACATATTAGGGATGCTCAACCTGTGTATGTATGTTTTCAGTATGTGTGCATGTGTGTGTGCGTGCATACTAAATGCTTAAGAGGATATTAAAAGTTTAAAAGGACATCAGTTCTGGGCCAGGCACGGTGGCTCACACCTGTAATCCCAGCACTTTGGGCGGCCAAGTTGGGCGGATCACGAGGTCAGGAGTTTTGAGACCAGCCTGGCCAACGCAGTGAAACCCCGTCTCTACTAAAAATACAAAAATTGGCCAGGCAAGGTGGCAAGTGCCTCTAGTCCCAGCTACTTGCGAGGCTGAGGCAGGAGAATCGCTTGAAGCTGGGAGGAAGAGGTTGCAGCAGGTCGAGATCATGGCACTGCACTCCAACCTCGGCAACAGAACAAGACTCTGTCTCAAAAAAGAAACAAACAAAAAAGGATATCAGTTTTGTAATATATTATGATTCCACATGTCATTCTGAAGTATTCCACGCATATTAATACCTTAGAAAATAATAAATTCATTTTTCCTTTAACTAAAGCATGTACTACTGGTTTTAAAAGGTAGTATTTCACATGCATATGGTGCCACCTTGTGGCAGTTGCAAGTCTTTGTGTATCTACATAAAATTATGGTTCGTACAGAAAACCAAACACCGCATGTTCTCACTCATAGGTGGGAACTGAACAATGAGATTACTTGGACTCGGGAAGGGGAACATCACACACCGGGGCCTATTATGGGGAGAGGGGAGGTGGGAGGGGTTGCATTCTGAGTTTTACCTGATGTAAATGATGAGTTGATGGGTGCTGACGAGTTGATGGGTGCAGCACACCAACATGGCACAAGTATACATATGTAACAAACCTGCACATGTACCCTAGAACTTAAAGTATAATAATAATAAAAATTATGGTTCATATTAAATAACTGCCATTTTTTGACAAGTTATGTGTATAGGTTATTGAGTAAAGATCGTTAACATAAAATCAGTTTTTTTTTCCAAAATAACCTTTGAAAAAGAACATTTTTCAGAATGTCTTCAAATGGATATAATTTAAAAGGAGACTAAGTCAGAAACCCTAGATTGTCTGCTAACTATACCACTATCAAGATACTGAATCTTAGACTAACTGTATAGCCATTCTGGACCTCAGTTTCCATATCTTTAAGGTTGTTCAACTAATCATTAATTAAGTCACTTTCATCCTAAAATTTTATTTGATTTTAGCTTTAGAAAATTATGTTTCTGTTTTTAGCACCTTAATATAAAATATAGGCCTGTTTATGACACACTTTATCTCTTTTATTAATGAGTTTGGTTATGCATTTTGCTTGAATTTTCTTCAGAAAAAAGTCTTAATTTATTCTTCTCCCTGTCCAAATAGCCTTCCCCTAAACAATACACATTAAAAAGATTTCATTGAATTATAAAGAAAAGTAAGCTAAAGTAACTGAAAACAAGTTTTGAAACATTCTGTAAAGATAAGTGTGCATGTATTTGATAAGATGTGGTCAATGGCAAATCAAGTTCCCAAAAGTTACTGTGGAAGAAGTTCCTGCAAAGCTTTTAGAATCTTGGGTGTTACTCTGATAAATACCAACTAGCACAAGGTCAGAGTTTGGGCAGCTATTCCTACCATAATGTGGATCAAATACTACCCTGTACTGCAGACGTGGCACCTCAGATTTATCTGAACTACCGCTTCATTCTTCCATTATCAATCATCAACTCAGTCCTTGTTTCAAAATGTCTTTTGCTAAAGTATCTCTTCTTATTCAATCTCTCTGGCATCCATTTATTTCAGACACTCAACTTCCTAGCCCTACATGCTAAAATATCCATCACAGTATCTTGTTTTTTAGAGACTGGTCTAAGAGTTTGCATCAGAATCACTTGGAATGCTTGTTAAAACATGTCCTTCCCTAGACCCAATACCATAGACAAATACTGTCCAATAGAAATATATGAGTAACAGACATAATTTTAAATGTCATGGTAATCACACTGAAAATTAACTAAAAAGAAGCCAGTGAAATCATTTTAATAATATATTTCATGTAATCCAATGCATGTAAAATATTCTTTTAAGATGTAATCAATTAGAAAACATATCAACATAATACTTTATATCCATTAGTTTAGATATCTTTGAAATTTGGTATTTTACACTTGCAGCATGTATCAGTTTGGATCAGCAAACTTCAGGTGCTTCAGTGTGGCCTGAACCAGTTCTAGAGAAGGTGGAATAAAAGCCAGGAATTTACAAAACACACAGGTAATTCTTCTACATGATGGAGTTTGAGGTTACTACCCTAGACTGTCCTGTACACAATCCATTCTACAACTATTACTGAATTAACATTTTTTAAAAAATGCCCTTTAATTATGTCAATCCTAAGAACCCAGAAAACCCTGGTACCCCCTATAAAATCAACACAGATGGGTATTCACAGTTCTCTAAAAGTGACCTCATTCATCCATCCAACCTACGCTTCAATTAGAAAATGTTTTGGATTCTTCCATAAAGCTTTCCTAAGCAAATATTCATTCATTCAACAAACATTTGTTGAAAACCCACTAAATGCCATCATGGATCTTACAGGTGTTAAAAATAAATAAATAAAATAAACATGGAAGTCACAGTTTAGATATACATCAAGGCCAACTGCCCATAACCACATAACTGAAAGCTTAAGTCATCCTGATTTCCCTGAAATGCTCTAATCATAAACACAAAACACAAGCTTTACATTTTTATTAGTGTGATTCTGTGAAATTAAGCCAATCAACTATAGACAAATCAACTTAAACAGCTGTTTGCCCCCCCAAAAAAAATCTTAATGTATAAGAACCAATAATGGAAAAGCTCCAAATGCTTCCTCCTTTATCCTTATAAGCTGTGCCATTACTGCTGAGTGCAAGCTTCTTACCACCCTTCCCACTTGGTTTGAAGTCTCCCAGATTCTGATCTGTACTTTTTCTATGACAATAAACTTTTAGATTCATCCTAATTTTATTTTTGATACAAGAAAACAGATCAGGTATAACATAAATCATTATACAATTTTTTACAATAAAAGAAATGTTCTGAAGTAGCACTATGAATGCTATGAAAATACTTCAGAGAAGTCCTTATACAGTTCTGAAGGGCCAACGAAAATGTCTTTAAGCAAAGTAACACTTAAGAAAGGGTGTGAATATAATTAGTAATCTGAGCAGATAAAGTGAAATTTCTGGGTAGAGAAGGAATGTACATTATGGAAAGCACTAAGGTGGAAAAGAACATGGACGTCCAAGTTATTGAAAGGAGCAGACAGACGAGGAAAGTAATCTGATAGGGGGCTTCCCATGCAGGCAGAAACCAGATAAGTCCAAACTCATGAGCTTCCAATTTTCATTAAAAAAAAAAAAAAAAAGTATAAATATTTAAACCAAAGTAGACTACAAACTCCTCAAAAGACATAGACCATTCCTTCTAAGCCTCATGTCTTATGTCTCCTCATAGGGTACATATATTTAGTACTTCCTCTGTACAAAGAAAAAATTGTAATTATGCCAGTCTTTTAATTTCTAGAATTTCCAGAAGCTAAATTATTTGTAGCTTCAGGTAACTTAAAAACTACAATACCATGAAACTCAAGAAAATCTTCCCGGAAGTGCTGATTTTTAACATCAAGTTCCTTAGAAACGAGAGGCAGTTTTTATGCGGAAAAACATGGGCACCATGTTCTACCAGCGTGATGCCAAAATTCTAGCCTACCCAAGCTCCCAGTGGAAGGCGTGAAGGACATCTAACTCTCTTGCTTCTTACTCCTCACTTTCCCTGACACTGTTCTTCATATCAAGGATTGTGATTTATACACACACAGAGATGAAAGGATTTAAGGAAAAAAAATTTACTGGGTCAAGTCAGCCTGCAACCTATCACACCTATCTCTTACTCTTCAAACTGATCAAAACATGATATACAACACTGTACAGGCAGAATTCTAAGACAGTTCCCCACATTCCTGGCCCCTAGAAAGCACATCTACATAATCCTCTCCCCGGAGTTTGGGTAGGAAAACTACAAATATGAGCAGATATCACTTCTGGGAATAGGTTCATCAAAAGGGAGATGTGACTGGGTCTGACTTAATCACGTGAGCCTTTAAAAGGGGCTGGGGTCTCCCTCAAGTCACAGAGATGGGAAGTGTGAGAAGGCTTGTGGAAGGGCTAGTGACAAACATACAGCTGGCCTCTAGCCAACAGCGGGCGAGACAAAACGGACCTCAGTCCAACAACCCCAAGGAAATTCTGCCAGAGGGCTTAGAAGGAACCCAAACCTCAGATGAGATCCCACTTACAGACCCTTCGATTTCAACCTTGTGTGACTGAGCAAAGCAGTCGTCAATGCCACGTCCAGACTTCTGACCTACAGGACTGAGAAAACGAATAGGTGTTGTTTTGAAGCCACCGATGTGTGGTAATTCCTTATGCAGCAAACGGAAATCTAACAACACTCAAGTATTTCTCTTATAATGTCTGGCAGATACGAAAGTTTTTCAGGCGTCATTTTACAAATATCTTCCTAGGTGCTTTAAGAATAAATTTCTTTCAAAATGGACATGAACATTAATTGTGCAGTATCTCTTTAATAATTCTCACCCTTTTCAATGAAAAGTCATTGAGTTTGGTGAGTCAAGATTCACTGAAAAATTCTTCAATGTTGATGGGCCTCTTTGGTGAGGTGACCTTATTCCTTCCCTGCCCCCTAAGGGTGGGCAGGGTGGACAGAACGCAGCCTGGACTTCCGGATGCAGCCCCCTACCGCCCGACTTGCCTACCCCGCTGGCCTCAGAGGGGTGGCCCTAAGCCCAGGACAGACGTGGACAAAGGGCAGAAAAAAGGATGCAGTTCTCTTTAATCCCTAACCCAATTGCTCGGAAAAAGCCGCGCTCCCACACAGAAAGCGAACCCTCTAAAGCTGTGGGTTGGCTGCCGTGCACGCAGTCGCTTCAGGAATTCCCAAAGCATCTAGCGGAAGTTTAGACCTTTCACTAGGGGTCACATGGGCCAGTTCGGGCGCAGCTGGCAAACAGTTCCTTTCAGTTTGAAAGTATCTTTGAAACTCGGAAACTGTGCTCCTTGGTCTTTCAGTTCATATGCCTAGAGAGCGGCTACTGAAATTGGAATCATCATCTTCTTCCCTCGGCCCCAACTAGTAAACCACGACCAGAAGACATAACCTAACCTACACCTACCGGAGCGTCACACCCGGCAAGCGCGAACAGGTCCACCAACGGGGCCTGCGCAAACCGGCCGCTCCCGCGAGATCGCAGGAAGGCGGAGAGAAAGGGCAGGACCCCGCCGCGTGGGGCGGGGCTTAGAGGCTCGTCGCGCCTGCGCAGAGGACCGGACGACGTGCTGCGTCGTTACTTTTGAAACGCTTGGCGGGGAAGTGCTGTGGGAGCCGCTGTGGTTGCTGTCCGCCGAGTGCAAGTGCGTGCCTTTGTTTGTGTCCCTGGCCATGGCGCTGCAGCTCTCCCGGGAGCAGGGAATCACCCTGCGCGGGAGCGCTGAAATCGTGGCCGAGTTCTTCTGTAAGTCCTCGCGCAGGCCCATATATTGGGGGGAACTGAGTCGTGGCGGCTCAGTGGGCCCACAGCTCGCCCTCTGAGACCGGAGAAGTAATCTGGGGAGCGGCGGCTGCAGGCTGTTCCTCCTGACGCGTTGCTATAACGTGGAGCTGCAGGCCTGCATGCTGCTGGGGCCTACCTCGCGGGGTAGCCTCTTCCAGAGCGTTTCTTCCTTTAAGTGCAGATCCGTCCCACCTCCCACCCCTTACTTTCCAATACAGGACACAGTGTGACTGTGGTGGGCCCCAGTGTAGGTGTGTGTGTGTGTTTTTTTAACTGCGAGAGCACCCTCACCCTCCCACTCTAAGTGATTATTAGGCATGAGGCTGGCGGTAAACAAGACTTTGGGAACCCGTGTTCTCGAACAGGCCAGCTGCACGTTGTAAAGGAACCTGGCAGGATTTGGGAGGGAAAGGGGAAGATACAGGCTTGTCTGGAGCAAAGTGACTATTCAGTCAGTTGCTAACTCGAATGCAACAGCGTATTTTGACATCCTCTAGCCTCATAATCTGAATTTGGATTTGGATTACAATGAAGTGAAATTTGGCAATAGTAGGTTGATACACTTTGCTTTTTTTTTCCTTGGCACGTGAAAACAATTATCTTTTTTACTTAGATGCAAGGATTTTTAATGCCACTTTGTACCTACTCTGCTTTCAGCAAGATACACGTGTGTTCAGTCATTTATAGCTGTATAGCCTAATGAAAATATAGCCACATCTAAATATATTTTATTTTCCAGAGTTATGCAGTGATAATGAATTTTCTGTAACATTTCTTTTGCTTGCAGCATTCGGCATCAACAGCATTTTATATCAGCGTGGCATATATCCATCTGAAACTTTTACTCGAGTGCAGAAATACGGACTCACCTTGCTTGTAACTACTGATCTTGAGCTCATAAAATACCTAAATAATGTGGTGGAACAACTAAAAGGTATTTAATCATTGGAAACAATTTGAGTCTTGCAGATTTTCTAGCATCTCAAGTAGTCATTTTTCCGCTCTGCAAATAGAAGTGTACTCACATCTCAAATATATTTTAAGTTGAGAGGAAGCAAATAATATATAAAATGGAAGAAATCCACTCTTCCCCCACTACATTGTGAGTGGGCTGAATATTTTGATGTTAGAAATCTGATATGGCTGAAAAATAGTCTTCAACTCCCTTAGAAGTGACTTTTGCAGTTAATGTGGCCAAATGGAACAGGTTGGAATTTTACATAATTATAATGGTGTTCACTATCTGAGAAAATATCCACTATATATTCTCAGTATAATGTGTTTTCTGTAACTAATTAGTTTTCTGTAGTCTAGTGTTATCATCAGATTAAGATCAAGGAAATTGGATTCAACCAGATAAACTTCAAAAAAAGAAAAAGGTTAGCTGCTAAATGACAGAACACTCATAGTTTTTTTTGTTTGTTTTGTTTTTCACGTATTTCTGTTTGTCGTTTTCAAAAACTCTGCCAGTGACTCAGTAAGCCTTTTCTGTCTGAACACTCATTTTTCTTTAGTTCGAGAAATTGCTGTATTACCTGTCGGGTGAATACTTGTTCTTCATCTATTTCTTTTTCCTTTCTGGAATTCTTGTTAGTTTCTCTTTCATGTTACCCTCCATTTAGGATTCTTATTTCTAATTTTTCAAATGTTTCTCCCATTTGATCTTCTAAAATTTTCAAAAGTACTACAGTGGCCATCCTTTTTTTTTTTTTTTTTAATTTAGAAATTATTTCTTTTGTTGTCGACCAGAAATGTATCTTTGTTTTACCGTTTTTATTGCATTTTTACTAACCCATTTTTATTATGCCCTTCCGATAATGGCCGTGTGAACTTTTTTAGCTTGATAACTCTCTTTCAAGCTATACTATCCTCTAGATAAACTGTTAACATTGCCTTGCCTTTTATGTGTACAGGAGTGGAATGCCTCAACAACCTGTGGATGTCAGGTCTCAAATTGACAGGCAAGGGAAGATAGCCCTGTTGACATTTTGGCCTGGATATTTCTTTGGTGTGGGTGCTTTTCTGTGTGTTATAGAATGTTTACCAACATCTATGGCCTTTATTCACCAAATGCCAGTGACAAACCACCTTGCTCTGACAACCAGAAGTGTCTCCATAAATTATATTGCCAGATGTGCCCAAGGGGCCAAAATTGCCCTTGGTTGAGAACTTCTGCTGTAGTAGATTGGTATTGTCAAAATAGCAAGATGAGACCTCTTTTGGTGTGGGAATAGACCTCTGTTCTCAAGTGCACACAGGAAAGACATTGATAGGAGTGTCCACCTCTCCCAGAGTTGCATCCAAAATTGGGGGTCAGGAATAAATCATCTGTAGTGATTTGTAGGGCTGCACTGAGATCATTTGGCCTGGAACCTCTAGGCAACTATGGATGTGTGTTTCCATCTTAATTTGCTAGAGAAGCAAGCATTGCCTAAGCCAATGGTTTTTAGATTGTCTCCTTTGAGACTGCATTGAAGCCAATGGTTTTTAGGTTGTCTCCTTTGAGACTGCATTGATGACACTTCACATTATGTGTGTCTAGACCTTCCTATTTAACTTCTCCCTTTCATTTTAGTTAAAGTGGAAAAATTGCTCTTCCCTAGAGGCAAGTTGTTCTGTTTGTTTTTTGTTTGGAGTTTCACTCTGTCACCCAGGCTGGAGTGCAGTGGCGTGATCTCCGCTCACTGCAACCTCTACCTCCCGAGTAGCTGAGATTTTAGGCGCCTGCCACCGTGCCCGGCTAATTTTTGTATTTTTACCAGAGACATGGTTTCACCATCTTGGCCAGGCTAGTCTTGAACTCCTGACCTCGTGATCCACCCACCTCTGTCTCCCAGAGTGCTGGGATTACAGGCGTGAGCCACCACACCCAGCCAGTTGTTTTGTTTTGAATGTCATTTCCTCTAGCCTTTTTTAGGGTCTTGATCCTGTTCTGTCTTATATTTTCGCTTCTGTGTTTTGATTTTAATTATCCCCATTGGTTTCATCTCTCCAGTTTTAAAGGAAGAACAAATTCCCACCCAGTCTCCTCCTTTTCAGAGTGAAACTCATAAAAAGTTGTTGATAGATGCCAGGGATCACAAGGCCCACAGGCCGCATCCAACAGGTGGCCTGTTTTTGCACTGCCCACAAGCTAAGAGTATTTTTACACTTACAGGTTTGTTTAAAAATAAGCAACAGAGACCTTGGTGGACTATATGCCTAAAATATTTACTAATTACTCTGTTTCTTTACAAAAACTTAGCTGACTCCTGAATATGCTGTTTCAATTTCCAAGATTACTTCAAGGCTCAATCTGAGCCCCCGTTCTGTCTTTATAATTTCTCTATAGGTGATCTCTGACCTGTGTATAGCTTCACTAGCAACCTCTGTGTAGTCAACTCACAAACTTATGTCTATCCCAAAGCCTCTTTCTCCAGACTCATATATTCAGCAGCTATATCTTTATGTAGCTATCCCAGAGATGACGTACACTCAAGCATACCAAAAAGTAAATTTAGGATCATCTCCAAAACTGATACTCTTTAATTTTCTCTCTGTCAATGGCTAAACCGTCCAAACAGAAATAAAAGAAACTTGGAAGCTCTCTCTGAAGCATGCTTCTTCCTTACTACTATGACTCAACCCAATAAAGTTTAACCATGAAATCTCTTACATCTACCTACTGCTTCGTCTCTACCAGTTTATCCTCCTACAAGCTTTCATTAACTCTTGCTTGAATTACTGATGGACTAACTAGTGTCTCTAGATCCCCTCTTTAACATCTCCAGTCCACTTTCCATATCACAGCTAGAATGATAGTTTTGAAATACAAGTCTAACTGCTTTACATCCTGCTTCACACACAGTAATGACTTCGCTGGTCTTGAAGTGCATATTTTTTAATTTGATACCAGGCTTTGCGTGGTCTGGCTTCTATTAATCTTGCGAGGATTGCATTGTTTTGTTTTGTTTGTTTGTTTGTTTCTTGATTGCACTTGTAGTGAGCTGCTTCCAGTCTTCTAGTTATGTGCTCTTCCCTTGCTAGTATTTGAGGCCTATATCTTCTTTCCTATCCTTTTGCATATTTAATGCTGTTTATCCCTAGAGCTAAACTCAAACCTTTTCTGACCTCCCTAAGTGGCTCAAATTTTCCTTCTTTTATGCTCTCATTGCATCTTATATCTCTCTTTCATAGCAGCCATAACAATGATAATTTCTCATTTATTGGTGTGATGAGTAGATGAATGCCCATCTCCTACGCTTTTATCTTGGATTAGGATGAAAGTACCACATGTTCAGTATTCTGTCCTCAGCACCAATTACTGTACCTGGTACAGATACTGAGAATTTGAAAACAGAAGTTAGATTATTGATGGTGCAAATTTTCTTGCACGTAGGAGGAGGTCCAAGATAGTGGTAGGAATTTGCTGAGGATAGGGAGTGGGACCTGAGAAGAGAGCTACTTATGATGCAGTGGACCAAGAAAGATGCCTTCCTTTTTATGTGTTGCAGATTGGTTATACAAGTGTTCAGTTCAGAAACTGGTTGTAGTTATCTCAAATATTGAAAGTGGTGAGGTCCTGGAAAGATGGCAGTTTGATATTGAGTGTGACAAGACTGCAAAAGATGACAGGTAAGTAGGAATTACATTATTTCTACTTTGATATATTTTTTTCAAAACTTATTTTTATTACTAATTGAGTTCTAATTATATTGAAATAGTTTTATATAAAATATAGTTTGTTTCTAATTTATATTTTCTAAGATATCCTCAGTCACCTGTGGAAAAGAATTGTGCTCAGTTTAACATATCATTGATTTGTATATATAATATAATTGTAACATATTTGCCTTTAGTCTAAATCAGTAATTTTCAAACAGTATTTATGGTGATATATACAAAACTACACATGATATACTAGATGAACCATTTAATGAATTGTTCTAAGATATTTTTAACTATAAGGAATGATATTAGATTCACACAATTTATGATGTAGCTCTGCTGTACTTCCTTTAATGCCAACTACTTCCTAAGACACTTCATAAATTTCTGAAAGTTCCAGACTCCCTGGAAGAGAAGTGTCTGTCTTTATACTCTAATGTTTAGCATTGTCCTAGGCATGCTTTTCTATAAATTGGGAACCATTTCTTATAGTGAAATGTAGTTTGCTTCTGAAGGCTTTGGTTTATTTTAGGAAATTTTTAGCTTATAAAATAATTTGATATACAATTTAATATTTTATTTGAGAAAATAGGAAATTAGACATTTAGGCATTACTAAAAGTGCCGAAATGATTATACCAATTAAATATTTTAGATATCATTTGTTATTTTATTTCAAGAGATGCTGAAGTTTCCCGAACTTGAAATGATTGGCAGATTTTCTAGTCATCTGATATTAAATGACCTGACACTAAGACCAGCTCTAAAAGATGCCTGGCAGGATAAATGAGGTTATAAGGATGTATGTTGTGCCTACTAGGTTATAGGTCCAAAGGATACTTTCACTCACAGTTTTTACAAACCTCCTTTTTAAAGCACTGCTTATTTGATGTTGAGAGCATTTAATCAAGTAAATAATCTTACCACTATGTTTGAAATAACTTAAAACCTAAAATGAATTAATTGATTTGATTTTTTTGACAGTGCACCTAGAGAAAAGTCTCAGAAAGCTATCCAGGATGAAATCCGTTCAGTGATCAGACAAATAACAGCTACAGTGACATTTCTGCCACTGTTGGAAGTTTCCTGTAAGTATTATACAACTTCTTGTTGAATTAAAATGATTGGCAAAAAGACTAAGCTCCTGCCTTTATCACCCCTTTATTCAATTTTTCTTGTCAGATTTATGTAATATAAATTGAAGGAAAAACGTTATAAAGCAAAATTAATGTATCATAGTCTCCCTTTCCACAGGGAGACCCACAGTGACTACCTGAAACCATGGATAGTATGAACCCTATATGATGTTTTTCTTATGCATACATACCGATGATACAATTTAATATGTAAATTAAGCATAGTAAGAGTTAATAAACTGGAGCAATTATAACAATATGCTGGCATCACTATTCTTGTGCTTTGGGACCTGTTTGTTTGTTTGTTTGTTTGTTTGAGACGGAGTCTACTGTGGGAGTGCAGTAGCGCGATCTCGGCTCACTGCAAGCTCTGCCTCCCGGGTTCACACTATTCTCCCGCCTCAGCATCCCGAGTAGCTGGGACTACAGGCGCCCGCCACCATGCCCAGCTAATTTTTTTTGTATTTTTAATAGAGACGGGGTTTCACTGTGATAACCAGGATGGTCTCGATCTCCTGACCTCGTGATTCGCCTGCCTCGGCCTCCCAAAGTGCTGGGATTACAGGCGTGAGCCACCGCGCCCGGCCTTGGGACCATTATTAAATAAGATAAGGGTTACTTGAACACAATCACTAAATTGCACAGAAATTAGATACAGTATTTTCTTTATTAAGAGAAATGTTCATTGAGCAAAATAAAGTAGTGATTAGAGACCAAACCAAATGACCTTTTCCAGCAGTGAGTTGTTCAAAATAGAAGAGAGGCAACAAGATTAGTTTTACTTTTAGAAAATAATGTACTTTAATGATCTTATCCCCAATTTAGGTTCATTTGATCTGCTGATTTATACAGACAAAGATTTGGTTGTACCTGAAAAATGGGAAGAGTCGGGACCACAGTTTATTACCAATTCTGAGGAAGTCCGCCTTCGTTCATTTACTACTACAATCCACAAAGTAAATAGCATGGTGGCCTACAAAATTCCTGTCAATGACTGAGGATGACGTGAGGAAAATGTAATTGTAATTTTGAAATTTGGTTTTCCTGAAATCAAATCATCTATAGTTAATATGTTTTATTTCATTGGTTAATTTTTACATGACGAAAACCAAAATGATACTTACTGAACTGTGTGTAATTGTTCCTTTTCTTTTTTGGTACCTATTTGACTTACCATGGAGTTAACATCATGAATTTATTGCACACTGTTCAAAAGGAACCAGGAATTTTTTTTGTCAACGTTGTGATGTATATTCCTTTGAAGATAGTAACTGTAGATGGAAAAACTTGTGCTGTAAAGCTAAATGCTTTCCTAAATCAGATATTTTGGTCAAGTAGCTTGACTCAGTGTAGGTAGGGAGATATTTAAGTATAAAATACAGTAAAGGAAGTCTAAATATTCAGAATCTTTGTTGAGGTCCTGAAAGTAACTAATAATCTATAAACAATGAAATATTGCTGTATTAGCTCCTTTTGACCTTCATTTCATGTATAGTTTTCCCTAATGAATCAGTTTCCAAATTTGACTTTAATTTATGTAACTTGAACCTATGAAGCAATGGATATTCGTACTCTTTAATGTTCTGTGATACAGAACTCTTAAAAAATGTTTTTTTGTGTGTGTGTTTTATAAAATCAAGTTTTAAGTGAAAGTGAGGAAATAAAGTTAAGTTTGTTTTAAATTTGTCTTAAAATACTTTGATACTGGTTTGGTGTTGATATAGTTAAATGGTAATTAGAATTGATTCAGCATAGCTATTGAATTCTTGTTCCTATGAAGTTGTAGAACTTAAAGATACAAAGTTGAGTGAGTCTTGAGGTGTCTTCAATCTAATGGATAAACTTTGATCACATCTTATTCATCTCATAGCAATAGACTTAAAGCTATTACTTCATCATTGTGAAAGGATAAATGTCCTTTGGAATTAGTCCAACAATTCTAGTTGAATAAATGTTGATTTTAGTACTTTACTATACTCTTAGCCTTATTATCAGCCTACTTTTCCTTATGTATTTAAATACTATGCTTATTCCTATGCTTTCATTAATACCCTCATCTGGTACATGCTTTCTATCCAGTTCTCGCCTGTTTTTCCAAGATCAGTTTAAGGCAGATTTGTAAAGTCTTCTCTCATCTCTAATCTAAATCTGACCTCATTTTGTAAAAATTCAGTTTATTAATGCTTATTATTAGACACTCTAAGTTCTTTATGTGTATGAAGTAATTGCAGATAGTCTGAATCTGTTCATTCAGAAATTACATATTGAGCAAATACTGTGAATCAATGGCAGTTTCTGGGTTCTCAGTGACAAATTTGTAGACTCTTCATATCTTTATGGAATAAATGGAGCACTGTTATTACCCAGCTAGATGATATCAAGAAAATGGCAAATAAATGCTTCATTTGTGTTTTAACTATGTGAGATGTCAGACAAAATTCTGTGAAATCACTTTTTTTTTTCCCCAAGATGGAGTCTTACTCTGTCGCCCAGGCTGGAGTGCAGTGACGCAGCTCAGCTCACTACAACCTCTGCCTCCCGGATTCTAGCAATTCTGTCTCAGCCTCCCGAGTAGCTGGGATTACAGGCACGTACCACCACGACTGGCTAATTTTTGTATTTTTAGTAGAGAGGGGGTTTCACCATGTTGGCCATGCTAGTCTTGAACTCCTGACCTCATGATCCGCCTGCTTTAACTTCACAAACTACTGGGATTATAGGCGTGAGCCACCACGCCCAGCTGAAATCACATTTTTAAAGGTTGTGTGTATACTCTGGTCATTTCAACTCAGCTACCATTATTAACAGGATTTAATTCTTAGATTTTTGTATCATTTGCATGGTACTGTTTACTCTGAGGTTTCTGGGGAGCTAGTCATGACCAGTCATTTTAACCCTTACAGATTATATAATCAATTAAGAAATACGCATTTGGGGCTGGATGCGGTGGCTCATGCCTGTAATCCCAGCACTTTGGGAGGCTGAGGCAGGTGGATCACGAGGTCAGGAGTTTGAGACCAGCCTGGCCAAGATGGTGAAACCCCGTCTCTACTAAACATACAGAAATTAGCTGAGCATGGTGGCTGGCGCCTGTAATCCCAGCTACTTGGGAGGCTGAGGCAGGAGAATCACTTGAACCCATGAGGCGGAGGTTGCAGTGAGCCAAGATCGTGCCACTGTACTCTAGCCTGGGCAACAGAGCAAGACTATCTCAAAAAATAATAATTAATAATGTGTAAAATACACATTTTGGAGCTGAGTGGGAGCCAAACTATGAGCTTTATTGAGGTGAAGCTAGACTGGAAAAGCTTTGCCGTGTAGCTCCAAGTGGACTGTCCCATCCTCTTTCTAGGCCTTGAGGCTTACCTCAGGAGGAAGACATTTAAACCAACAGCTGAAAGACTTGTGAGTGGTTTCTACACCATGTTAAAGAGAAGGTTCTAAGACAGCATGATGGGTCTCTAGGCCTGGCCTGGACTCTGTCTCAGTGTTGCTTACCATATGTAGAGGGATGAACAGAGGTTAAGCCCATCATGGTCTAAAGTAAAGCCCAGGAGGAATGGAAATATATCTGGCTTTCAGGATCCTTTTCCCAGTGTCATCAGAGAAGTCAAACCTCTGTGAGAATGTTTATGCAGAGGTATAGCAGTCTCATGTATTGGTTGACTTTTGCTGCACCTATCTCATTCTGTTGGAGGGACATTGGTTAGGACTCTGAAAGCCAGCTTTTTCACACTGACCAAAGCAAGTGAAGGCCAAGCCAAACTTTAATGGGATGGGACCAGGAAGTATACTCCTCCCATGGAGGTGGTGGAAAGGGCACCAAGAAGTTTGATGATAGTTATCTAATGGACTAGAGATTGGCAAACTTCTGTAAATGGCCAGGTAGTAAATAGTTTTGCTTTTGAAGGCATATGGTCTCTTGCACCTACTCAAGAGGCTGAAAACAGCCATAGATAATACATAAATGAATGAGCATGAGTGTGTTCCAATAAGAAAAAAACATAGCTGTTTGCTTTGACCCTAGGGTTGTAGTTTGCCAGTCCTGTAATAGATCACAGTTTGCTCTTTGGGTCACAAATATTCAAACCCCTCTCTAGTTCAGAGCATTTGATATTGTAATATTTAAAGCTCACTTGTAAAACATAATTTGTTGACTCCATCCATAGTATCTCAAACAGAATGTCTCTCCCAAATATACCTAAATTCCATATTCTCCAAAGCACAACTAACTATTTTCTTGACATACTTCCTAACACACCCCACAGTTCACAATTTGATCTGAAAACATGTTAAGGGAGGCTTTTTGGCATGTGATGCCATAAAAAGAGAGGTATGGGCTCTCCTTTAAATAGAGGTATGGACTCTTTATCCTATTGTGAGTCTCATAAAAAGAGACCCTTTTTATCATTTTTTCACTATATGGACACGGATGCCGAAAAATGCTTTTGTTAGTATAATGCACTAACTTTTCTTATGTTCATTAACCTATATATTTTAGCATATAGATTCAAAGATTATTAGCACAATAAGGTAGATAACTTCATAGACCATTTCTTCATCTTATTTTCATTTAGTATGTAAAATTTATCTAAAATTTACATGAAAGATCAGAATAGCTATGTAATGCCACATTGTAACTCTTATATTTTCCACCAGATGTCACTAATGCTGTAATATTCAAATTAAGATGACTTACTTTTGGTTCTAAAGGCTATAAGGTTATTGGAAAAGCAATGTTACGCATAACATTGGAATTTCTGGCTGCAAATATATAAATACAGGAGGGGAATAAACACAGCGTTTATTATTTACTCATTACTTTATGTTAATTTTTATTTAATTCTGATGCTTTTGTGTACAAGTAAAACTGGGGTCAATGGGCACACAAATTGTGTCATGGTTTTTGAAGTTTAATGGTCTCTTCTATCCCTGGCCAAGGAAGTATGCAAATTATGTTGTGGTTTTTGAAGTTTAGATGATCTCTTCCTTCTATCCCTGGCCAAGGAAGTTCATCCTGACTCCCCAACAAGCATAACAAAAGGATTGTTTCATCACCTTTTTCCTCTTACCCTTTACATCCTTTTAGCAATAAAGTGTTCAGAACAAACTGGCTTTCCTTTGCTGTGCTTTGCAAAACTTGTTCATGTTTTATTGGGTGACTTTGTATTTACACTTTCCTCAGATAGTCTGTTGTCAGATGACTGACCAATGACTGAGAGGAACCAAATACAGATGATTTTATCCTATGCCTAATCTATATTGTCTACAGAATAAATCAGGTATGAATTTGTGAACAGTAGTGAAACATAATTTTCCAACTAATCAGAATTGTTAGTTAAGTAACCTTAATTACTCAGTCTTTGGTGAATTGTTTTTGGATAATTTCTTATTCCTTTTTTTAAATATGAAATATTTCTAGTTATTTTGTTCAATGTGACTGATGAAAGTTTATGTTGGAATAACTGAAATGGAAACTGTCTACTCAATTTTAAATTTTATTAGTTATATTTTTTTTTAAATAGATCTTTTAGAGATCTTTCCATTCTTCATAATTATGACTTTTAAAGCCAGCAGTATTCACTAAGGCTTAAAAAAAAAAAAAAAAAAAAAACCTAGTTGGGCAAGCTACTTAATCTTCATTAGAGTTGACAATTCTGTTCCAATCTGGCAAAAACATTGTAGCCCTAGCAACAAGACTATTAGAAAAGGCCTAGAGAGAAAAATGTCAGAGTTGACCCTCTGATTACACAAGTCGGTTTATATTACCATGTCACCTATTTTTGTCCTCTACCATGTGATCTATTTTTATACCAGAGAAACATAATATAGTTACATTTATTTGTACAAAGCCCATTTCATCTACATTTATCTGCACCATTTTGCTATGCAAGCTTGTTTACACAAAGGAACTTACATGAGATCAAAGTCTTTTTGTCTTGGAATTTTATCTGTGCTGAAAAAGGCATCCCAAATATAAGCTGGACCACCCCATCGTCCATTTCCTTGCAAGGGAAAGATTCCAAACACTTAAAAAAGCTTTCTAGATATGGACATATCTAGTGGATGCCTAGACATGGATATGAATTTCTTTCTGAAATTACAGTCTCACTGACCAAGTACGGATGCTAATGGTTTTAAAGATTGGGTCTGTGATGTGCAAAGTATTTCATATCTAACATTGGATCACTGTGTTCACACTCATAATAGTCAGTACAGCTCTGTAAAAACAGGCTGTAAAGCCTACAGCCTCCAAGTCTAGGAAAGGAAATTCATGGGTATTGATCATCTACTGTGTGCCAGGCACCTTTGAAGTGTTTTACATCTATTCAGCTGACTCCTAAATGAATGGAGGTTGGGGTTAGTGGGGAAGTGGAAGACTTGGGCCATAAGCTGTGGTCTTAGAAACTGATAATGGGACATGGGGGGAGCCATGAGATAAAGGAAATGAAGTCTGAGTTCCAAATGAGGAGTTCTCTGGAGCAAGGAATAGCCCTCAAACCTCAGTTTACGGCTGTGCGGGGAGAAGAGGGTGGGGAGAGAAGGACTAGATCCAAAATGGAAGTTCTACAACTCTGCTGATGCCTCCATGGCCCCAGAGGAGACCCATAAAGCAAAACCATGAAGAAACACTAGGGAGTCCGAATCCTTTATAGAGCATCTTTAGCTCAGTTTGTGGGCAGGGAGGGGATCAAACTTCAAATTCATTCATTAAATGCATTATCTCAATCCTCACAACAGCCCTGTGAGAATTGCTATCGCCACTTTATAGATTTAAGAACTAAGATTCAAGAAGGTTAAGTAATTTGCCCAACTGCAAACATCCATAATCCATGTGCTGGCCCAATTCCCAAACCAATAGGAACCAAATCCTTTTATTATATCTTGTTTGCTCTCACAGTCTAGGGGACAGAGGCGGGTTCTCCTGCTCCAGACTTAGCCACAAAGAGATGAGAATACCACGTGGATCTCACTCCAAATTGAGGAAGTGAGACCTTGTAGTCACAATATTGGAGTATTGCATTAACTTTTTCATAATACTGCCATTAAATGTACACACAGGGCATTTTGCTTTAAAACAGGAGTATTCATTTTCTTTCCAGCAACATTTCTTCTCTAATTCTTTCACTTGTTTTTGTAACCAATGATGTTTTGGAATTTGTGTTTAACATGTAATCTTGATCCTTCTACTTTGTGAGTTTTAACCAACTTGAGACAAGATGCAGAAAACAGAAGGAGATTGAAATTTATTATATGTATTATTACCAAAATTACAGCACTCTATAGTAAAGCTGGGTTGGAGAATGAGCCTTTGCTACTCCTTCTTAAGTGAACCAAGCAGCCTGTGGAGTCCTAGGTGGAAGGACCAGACAACTTCATTCTTCCTTCTCCAGCCCAACCTCAACCTGGGAGGAAGCCTTGCATGCTGAGTTGCCAAGGGCAAAATTAGAAAGTGCTGTACTTGAGCTCCTACAAGCCATAGAAACATTTCTTCTTTGCTGCTTGGGGTGGACTGAGAGAAAAGGTGGAGAGAGGGCCCCAGAATATTACTCCAGTGCTGTTTTCTGTCATCAGGATTGGAACAGAAACCCTAAGAGTGGAGTAACAAGCATCCTTCCTGCTATTTGCCAGCTTTTTCATCTCTTGGTATATTACATTGTGTGTTCCACTGGCATTATGTAAGTTGATTTTAGGTAGCATGATAACACTTTTTTTTTTTAAGTTTTAGTTATTATATATATGTTGTAATCAGAAAAATATGTAACATTTTAGCACATTGTTTATCATGAGTAAAAAGTTAAGCAAAAGATTTTAAAAGTATACACAATATTTAAAGAAAAATATTATATCAGTATTAGTGTGGGTAATCTGCAGACATGAAGGCCACATACATATGAAGGAAGGTTGGGAAACAATATCATAACCCACTGGACTTAAGCAGCTTGGAAGTAAGCCAGGGTGGGCTGTTCCTCTCAGCAGGGAAGTTGCTTGCTCACAGAACCGTTGTGTTCTCACTTTCCTAAACCCTCCTTCTTTCCACACTAATTCCCTCCAGAGCTGCCAATGGGCATTTCGCTTTTTACCAACAAAAGTCTCTAGCAACATTAGTCAGACAGAACTGCATGCAGCACCCTAAGCAGGAAATGTATTCCCCATTCTATTTCCTATTACTAATTATGCTCAGTCATGTTGTCCAGAATGAATGAATGTATTCATTTTATATTCATGTATACATTCATTAATGTATTCATGAAATGAATGCAAAGACCAGATCAACAACATAAAAATATTCTAAAGTTGAACAATATGAAACTCTTCTCATTTTTTAACCCTTCAAAGTAAATTCTCTTCCAAATGAAAGGCCCATAGAAATTAAAGTCAAATTCCTTCATTCCCAATTCTATACAATTGGCTCATTCTCAGCCAGAGGGTCTTACACTGATCCCTGGGTTTCTATAAGTTCAGCTGTAACCTGGGCCAGCTTTCATAGGAATGGGTACAGCTTCTTCAGTCTCTTCAACATTAAATCAAATTTCTAACTAGTTCAGCTCTCCAAGGGGTAACTAATCGCAAAAGAAACTGTGGCTCTGCTACACAAGTTATTACAAGCAAAATTATGGTCCCCAAGTTAAGTGAAGGGTGTAATTTTTTTGACACAGCTGTTGCCACCCAAAGAGCATGGCAGATAACTTAATGGTAACTGTTGTAGACAGAAGTGTTTTGTTTTTCTAAGACCACCAGAGCGGGTACAAAAGAACCAGCGACTAGGCAAGGGTAGGAGCAAAACTGCAAGTTTATTTTGGTCACCTAGCTTCAAGGGAAGAAGGTGGGTAGGGAGAGGTCTGTTGGCCCCCCGACAAAAGGGGCCCCCAGAGTCACCCGTACAGCTCTCGGACGGAGTTCCCGCAGTCCTAACATCCCGACAGGAGTGGAGGACTGAGGAAGGCCGCGCGTGGCGTGCCTCCTGAGCGGCTTTTCTAGGAGTGGGAGGGCAATAGGTGGGGCACGGGCGTGTCAGGGGGCGTTCCACAGGTGCGACCAGGTAAATCTTGGTCTCTTCAGATTGACATCACCTGGCGCATGCCTAGTTGGTCTGCACCTTCCCAGGTCGCCGGCTGGATTTTCGCACGCGCGGGAAAAGTTGGGGGGATGAAGAACCCGGAAGTGCACCATCTTGCCTCCGTTCATCCAAACAGTCCAACCTTTTATTGATAATAGTGATAAGGGACGCCGTGGTCTGTCCGGCTACTTCCTGCTGTTAAGGGGCGCTGTTAAGGTCGGGGCCCATGGTTGGCATTTGGACGTACGGATGAAGAATAAAATAAAGCACAGTATTAGTATAGGAACGAGGTATGGAAGCATTTGAGGGTTTGAATGTTAGTGTCTGCTAGGCCTGACTTGCTAACATAATAGCAGCACTCTTCTCTAAGGAAGAGACAAGTGCCTCCTTTTTCAGCTGTAAACAAGCCTAGGGCTTGCCTGTTTTGGGCAGCTACTTAGGCTATTGAGGTAGTTCGGCGCTGCAGGGAGGCCAGGCTTTCAGCTGATTTCAATAACTAGAGGGAGGAAAAACAGCCCGTTTTGACGGGAGTGGCGTAGTGGCATGGAAAGTTGCTGGAAAAGCTCTGCTACTTCTGCCTGGCTGTATAGAGTTAGACTGGGGACCAAGGACACGGGGACATAGAGGGATCAGTTAGTGGCTGTATGGTTAAGAGTTTTAGAGAGAGATCAGTTGCACGAGAAATAGCCTTCAATGGGGGCTGTTTTGGCCTCCATTGGGTGCCTGAGTATGATTACCTCAGGATGAATTTGGAGTTGAATAATGGAAAGGAAGGATCGGGCCTTCAATGGGGGCCGTTTTGGCCTCCATTGGGTGCCTGAGTATGATTACCTCAGGATGAATTTGGAGTTGAATAACGGAAAGGAAGGATTGGGCAGTTGCACGAGAAATAGCCTTCAATGGGGGCCGTTTTGGCCTCCATTGGGTGCCTGAGTATGATTACCTCAGGATGAATTTGGAGTTGAATAACGGAAAGGAAGGATTGGGCAGTTGCATGAGAAATAGCCTTCAATGGGGGCCGTTTTGGCCTCCATTGGGTGCCTGAGTATGATTACCTCAGGATGAATTTGGAGCTGAATAACGGAAAGGAAGGATTGGGCAGTAGCACGAGAAATAGCCTTAAGGAAGACAACTGGCAGAACTATGTACTACTGAGTGTGTTCGGCTGTCTTATGGCCAAGTTTCAGTGATGAGAAAAAAATTGCCATACAGTAGGCGGACTAGCAAAGGTCTGAGTGTATGAGTGAAACAGCAATATAAGTATAAAATGAGACTTCATTTTCAGTGTAGTCACGGAGTGTCCCTTGCCACTGGAGATGTGTCTGGGTCCTCCCATGTGAAAGCAAAAAGGAACTGGCAGTCTGTGTGTAGGGGTATGGTAAAGAAAGCATCCTTAAGGTCTAGCACAGTAAAATAAGTAGAATTGGTGGGGATATGGGACAGAAGGGTGTAAGGGTTGGGAACTACAGGGTGCGTGGGATGGGTGGCTTCATTGACTAGCCGAAGATCCTGTACTAACCTATACGTTCCATCTGCCTTTTTAACTGGAAGTATTGGAGTGTTACAGGGGGAATGTGTGCGGACAAGAATATGTTGGCTAAGTAGTCGCGTGATAATTGGCTTTAAACCTTGTAGATGTGTCGGAGAGAGAGAGAATTGGGGGCGGTTTGGGAAACGAGTGGGATCTTTGAGCTTGACAAGAACTGGTGGGTGGTGAGCAGCTATGACCAGGGTGGAAGTGTCCCACACTTGAGGGTGTACAGAAATAGGGAAGATGGGGGGTGGGGGCGACATAGGAGGAGCCTGTGCACTTGCACAAAGCATGAGCAACAGGTCATGAGGGGGTTGAAAGGGAGTGGATGAGTTGGTGGGAATGTATATGGAGGCCTTTAAGGTGCTCAGGATGTCTCGGCCTAGTAAGGGGGTAGGGCATGAGGGTATAATGAGGAACGAGTGCGCAAAGTAGTTGTTGGCCAGGCAGCAATTAAGGAGTGGAGTTTTTCGTGGGGTGGATGGCTTTCCGTCTACTCCTACTACAGAGATATCGGATGGAAGGCTAGGTCCAGAGAAGGACGGCAAAACAGAATAGGTAGCCCCGCTATCTATTAAAAAATCAATTGTCTTACCCGCTACCAAGAGAGTTACCCGCGGCTCGGCGAGGGTGATGGGGGTCCCCGAGTCTCGGCACCTTCAGTTGTCGTCGTCCAGATGTAGGAGCTGGAAGGAGCTCCCAGGATCCTGGGAAAGGGGGTCACGTGGAGACGCAGCACCTGTTCTCAGGGTGGGGCAATCAGACTTCCAGTGTCCTCCCTGCTGGCAAGCAGGGCAGGGGGTTGCTGGTGGACGAGGCTTAGGACATTCATTGGCCCAATGTCCTGACGCCTTGCACTTATGGCAAGGCTGCGTTGGGGCTCGGGGACCTTGTGGACACCTGTTGGCATAGTGTCCCGCCTTGCCGCACTTATAGCAGGCTCCTTTTGTAGCCTTGGAGTCTGCGGAGTATGTGCTCTCTGGTCTGGGGTTACAACTGGGCTGTAAAGCCGCTGCTAGGAGCTGGGCCTTCTGTTTGAGGCGTGCCTGTCGCACTGCCTCAGCCATCTCCTCTCTGGAGTTATAGACCTTAAAGGCTAATTTAACCAGGTTTTGTATTGGTGCCTGAGGACCATCCTCTACCTTCTGAAGTTTCTTACGAATGTCAGGAGCTGATTGAGAAATGAAATAAGACGCCAAAATGGTGGCCCCTGTAGGGGAGGCCGGATCTAACCGGGTATATTGGGTTAGAACCTCAGTCAGCCTATTTAAGAATGCGGCTGGATTTTCTTCTGGATTTTGAATAATTTCTTTTAATTTGTTAAAATTTACAGTTTTGTTTGAGGCTGTTTGCATACCAGCCAACAAACACTGAACCATTATGTCTCGCCTACGGCGCCCAGGCTGGTTTGCTTGATAGTTCCAGTCCGGGTCTGCCGAGGGGACTGCTTGCTCCCCTAGTGGGATGGTGGCGTCAGTTAAATGTAGTTGGTTGGCGTGCTGCCTGGCGGCCGCTAGGATGCGCTCTTGCTCCTCAGGGTTTAGGGTGGAGGTTAGGATAACCTGGAGGTCATGCCAAGTTAAGTCATAGGCCTGACAAAGGTATCTAAATTCCTTTATGTAGACGGTGGGATTAGCTGAGAAATCCCCTAAACGCTTCTCAATTTTGGAAAGATCGGCCAATGAAAAAGGGACATGCACTCTGACTACCCCCTCCGCCCCAGCCACCTCTCGCAAAGGCGCTAACACTGTAGGAGGGTGTGGGGCAGGAGTGGAGGCATCAGCAGGGCACTTAGAGCGGGTGTGTGCAGAGACAGGAGACTCAAGACAGCCAGTTGGGGGCCCCAAAGGAAGCACGGGACTGAGTGGATTACTAGTAGGTAAGGAAGAGGAAGGAGGAGTCCAACCGGAGGGAGGAGAAGTATAGGGCGGAAGTGAGGGAAACCCTAGATCCTCTGGCTGAACAGGAAGGAATGAAGACTCCTCTTTTTCGGGTTCCTGTGGGCCGGCGTCCTTGGCTAGCATAACTTGGGCCAAAGAGCATCGGCTACACAGGTCGGGACGAGAGCGTAAGGCCCAAAAGCCTTGTATGTACGTAATTAATTTCAGACCACTTGCCTAGCCGCTGGCAGAAATTGCTGAGGTCGATCACGCCACAGTGGAAAGGAAAATTAACCGCTTCCTCCTAAGGTCTTGTTCAAGCTGTAAGGTTTTTAAATTGGCTAGGAGGCACCCTAAGGGGGTGCTCTTTGGAAATTTGGACTGGGGGTTTCCCATTTGTTTCCTCTTTACTGACACAATGGACCCAATGGACATGGGAATGGATCCCTGCCTGGCTTCAAAGCGTCCTTTGGAACCAGCAGAGACAGACCAGAGGCTCTTGAAGCCTAAGTGGAGATTACCTTCAGGCGGACGTCTCCGTCCTGAACGGGTCTCCCGAGCCACGTGGTGGCTCCAAATGGACCCCGGACCTGCGCAGGATTTCTGGCCAAGGGAGGTAAAGAGGAGACAAGGGCAGTTACCCCAGAGAGGCCGTGGGAGTGAGGGAAGCGGGTCTCAGGTCCTGGTCCGTCTGCTGCGTGGGAGCAGGAGGAGGTTCCTCAACCCTTAGAGGCCTGAGGAGGGGTCTCCTCCCGGGTCTTCGGCACCAACTGTTTTGTTTTTCTAAGACCACCAGAGCGGGTACAAAAGAACCAGCGACTAGGCAAGGGTAGGAGCAAAACTGCAAGTTTATTTTGGTCACCTAGCTTCAAGGGAAGAAGGTGGGTAGGGAGAGGTCTGTTGGCCCCCCGACAAAAGGGGCCCCCAAAGTCACCCGTACAGCTCTCGGACGGAGTTCCCGCAGTCCTAACATCCCGACAGGAGTGGAGGACTGAGGAAGGCCGCGTTCACAGCTGTAAATCTATATACACTGAGCAGAAACTGCCCATCAACAATTGTGCTTCCACATATTGTGTGTGTGTGTGTGTGTGTGTGTGTGTGTGTGTGTGTGTGTGTGTGTGTGTGTGTGGTGGGGTGGTGGTGGTGGTAGGTGTGGTGGCAATGCTTCTGGCAAACTCCCCATGTATATTACCTACTTTCTCAGTGAATGGCATTTGAGACATTATTCCTTCTTGGAAAATGTAGATATTCCAGTTTCTTCATGTCTAGCTTTCATGCTTTTAGCACTTCAATGCAAGACTGTGATTAATCTAAATATCTACTCCCAAATATCTTCAGGTGCGTTCTCTCCAGGAGCGTGAAGACTCTCCTTTGTGGAAACATGAGGAATTGAGTAGTGACCATCACTCTACTCCCTTAGCACTATTTTAACTTAATAATACATCACATTTTATTTGTTCAGATACTAGTAATTGTCACCACTATTGCACAGGCTTTTCATTCCTATCTAGGCAGGCCAGGTTGGTCCCAGCTGACCAACAGTTAACCATA